>NC_092086.1:34377507-34687091 GCF_045679555.1 Salvelinus alpinus | reverse complement strand
TAACATATTTATGGTATAGCATATGTTTTTTTAGAAAAATGTGCATATTTCAGGTATAAATCACAGTTCTACATTGCAGCTGCAATCTGAAATAGCGTTGGAAGCAGCCGGAATAATTACAGAGACCGACGTCAATTACCAAAATACTCATCCTAAAACATTTCTGAAAAATACACAGCATACAGCAAATGAAAGCCCAACATCTTGTGAATCCAGCCATCATTTCTGATTTTTAAAATGTTTTACAGGGAAGACACAATATGTAAATCTATTAGCTAACCACGTTAGCAAAAGACACCACTTTTTTTACTCCACCAGTTTTTTACTCCATCAGTAGCTATCACTAATTCGACTAAATAAAGATATATATAGCCACTAACCAAGAAACAACTTCATAAGATGACAGTCTGATAACATATTTATGGTATAGCATATGTTTTTTTAGAAAAATGTGCATTTTTCAGGTATAAATCACAGTTTACCATTGCAGCCACTATCACAAAACTCACCCATAGCGACTAGAATAACTACAGAGAGCAACGTGTATTACCTAGTTACTCATCTTAAAACATTTCTGAAAAATACACAGCGTACAGCAAATGAAAGCCCAACATCTTGTGAATCCAGACAATATTTCAGATTTTCTAAGTGTTTTACAGCGAAAACACAATATATCGTTATATTAGCATACCACATGAGCTAACATCACCCCAGCATTGATTCGAGGCAAAAAGCGCGATAACATTATCACCACCAAAATATATACATTTTTTCACTAACCTTCTCAGAATTCTTCAGATGACAGTCCTGTAACATCATATTACACAATGCATATAGAGTTTGTTCGAAAATGTGCATATTTAGCATCACAAATCGTGGTTATGCTATGTAATCAGTCAAAACATGGCATGCATTCTGGCCGGCGCCATCTTGGAAGGGCACCTAAGTTTACGATTATTTATCGATTAGATTGACCAAAAAAATACAGGTTGGACAGCTAATGAAAGATGCATTGGTTATTAGCAACCGCTGATTTAGATTTTTAAAATTAACCTTACTAGACATACAGTGTCCAAATCCTCAAACGCAATACTACGAAAATTCCGAAAATAGCAATATACTCGCATAAACTGATATAAATCGGTTTCAAATAACTTCGTTATGATGTTTCTAACACCTATACCGAATTAAATTACAGACGGACATATCTAAGGCCGATAACTGAGCGTTTCAAAATGCTATCCTGGGGTCTTGCGTTGCGTAATGGCGGAAGTCGAAAAGGGAGCGCACCTCGTTCCTTGCCCTTTTATAAGCTTTGAGAAATACGTAGAAACACCATTCCATTTCTCATTGGCTACTGACTTCCAGGGGAAGGCGGGTGCAGTTCATTTCGATCCATAGGGCACACACAGAGTTTTAAACTGACCCGAGATCAGAGCCTAGTTTTCAGACCTTCGCATGTCCTGTCATGATTTTCGCTGTAGAAAGAGTTCTGGTTCACCCACAGACATAATTCAAACGGTTTTAGAAACTAGAGATTGTTTTCTATCCAATAGTAATAATAATATGCATATTGTACGAGCAAGAATTGAGTACGAGGCAGTTTAATTTGGAGACGCAAAATGTCGAAGTTGAAACAGCACCCCCTGTAGTGACAAGAAGTAACACGTCTGTAAAACTACAATGAGGAGCTCGACCTATCAAGTACGTTTTCATAAATCATTGAGTGCAGTGCAAGAAAAAACGTCAGAATAGGCAGAAGTGGTGGCAGTTCATGTTCACATTTACAACATAACATGCATTGGCATCATTACAAGTAATGTTTTTGGTCATTATAATTAACTGCGTTTGGTTCATCCCTGTCGTTTCTGCCCATGTAACTTTTATGTTCACTAATTCTCTGTTTGAGAGAACGAGAGGTTTTACTTGCATAACACAGCCCACATGGACATTTAATCATGTACAGTTGAAGTCGGAAGTTTACATACTGTCAGGACTTCTGCCGAAGTTGATGCCTCTCCTTGTTCGGGCGGTGCTCGGCGGTCGACGTCACCGGTCTTCTAGCCATCATTGATACATTTGTCATTTTCCATTGGTTTTGCCTTGTCTTCCTACACACCTGGTTCCAATCCCATTAATTTCATGTTGTGTATTTAACCCTCTGTTTCCCCTCATGTCCTTGTCAGAGATTGTTTGTTTGTATGCTCGTGTGTTATGTATTGGTGCGCAACGGGTTCTTGTACCCACTTTTATTTATTATGTACTTTGGTTTTGGAGTTTTGTTCAACATTATTAAACTACTCCATTCATGCCAGGTTAGATTCTCCTGCGCCTGACTTCCCTGCCACCTACACACACGACATTACACATACACTTACATGCTGACCAGACCGGACACGTCGCGTACGCGAGCGCCACAAAATAAATTTAGAAATACATGTTATTCAATTATTGCACCCACACTGCTCGCGTGCGCCAACGAGCGTATGCGTTACCATGGGCTAAAATAGAAGTCATGAAATTGACTGAAATTCATGGGAGAGGCTGAAATTCCTGCCTCTCCCATCTCCTCATTGGTTTATAGAAGCAGGTACCCACGTGCCATCGTCTCATTGGTTATACCCACGTGGGTGATTGGAAGACGAACTTTGTTGCCGATTATCGTGGTAATACAATGAAAGTGTAGATGCGATCACCATATAAGTTCAAAGATGAAAAAGCCTGGAAGGAGGAGCGATGACTAGAAATGATTCGGTTGGCCGTTTTATGTGTGGATTAATTGTCGGAGTAGAGGTCCTTGTGCATTTCAGGTAAAATAACAACTCAATGTTTATATCCCAGGACAAATTAGCTAGCAACAGCAAGCTAGCTAAATAGGACAAATTAACGTTAGCTTGCACTTGCTAGCTAACTAGCTAAATTGCCATACATGTTTAATGCTTTTCGACCTGTCCCCAAATGAATGTGTCATTGGTTCAGAGTTTGTTTTGATATTTTAACCTGCGTGTCATGATCGCGTTTGGTGTGGGGGGGCAAAATAAATGTATACACGATAGCGCACGATGGTGCACGCGCGCAGCCGGTTTGGGTTCCGTGTTAGGTTGTAATGGCTTTAGAAACTTCTGATAAGCTAATTGACATCATTTGAGTCAATTGGAGGTGTACCTGTGGATGTACATCAAGGCCTACCTTCAAACTCAGTGCCTCTTTGCTTGACATCATGGGAAAATCAAAAGAAATCAGCCAAGACCTCCAAAAGTCTGGTTCATCCTTGGGAGCAATTTCCAAACGCCTGAAGGTACCACGTTCATCTTTACAAACAGTAGTACGCAGGTATAAACACCATGGGACCACGCAGCCATCATACCGTTCAGGAAGGAGACGCTTTCTGTCTCCTAGAGATGAACGTACTTTGGTGTGAAAAGTGCAAATCAATCCCAGAACAACAAGAAAAGGACCTTGTGAAGATGCTGGAGGAAACCGGTACAAAAGTATCTATATCCACAGTAAAATGAGTCCTATATCGACATAACCTGAAAGGCCACTCAGCAAGGAAGAAGCCACTGCTCCAAAACCACCATAAAAAAGCCAGACTACGGTTTGCAACTGCACATGGGGACAAAGATCGTACTTTTTGGAGAAATGTAAACTTGAGTGTATGTAAACTTCTGACCCACTGGGAATGTGATGAAAGAAATAAAAGCTGAAATAAATAATTCTCTTTACTATTATTCTGACATTTTACATTCTTAAAATAAAGTGATGATCCTAACTGACCTAAGATAGGGAATTATTAGTAGGATTAAATGTCAGGAATTGTGAAAAACTGAGTTTAAATGTATTTGGCTAAGGTGTATGTAAACTTCCGACTTCAATTGTAGGTGCTCCTTTTGTCTAGGTGGGAAAGGGGCAGTGTGGAGTGTAGGTCTGTAGGGTTGATATCTGATTGGAGGTTAACTTTACAGTAATGCCAATGGTCAACAACTCAGATTTTGAATCCAAACAAGTCAGATGTTCTAAAAGGGTCTTAGGTTCATTGTCTCTTTCTTTTTTGTTCCTGACCTGCTGTAGTGAGATATACACTGTCTCTCTTTCTTTCCCTCTCCCATGAGCTATAGGCCATGGCACAAGCCATGGTTTCTTTGTATCTCTCTCTCTCTCTGATCATGCTTAGAATAATGCTTGGTAATGCGTGTTAAACCCCGTGGACCCCGAGCAAGACCGAACCCCCGGTGAACATGGTTTGTGAGGAAGCTGAACTGATGGGAACAACACTTATTTACTCCAACTGAGTGAAAGAGAGACAGACTCTTTTTATACAAAGAAGGGAATTGATTTGTAACAAAGTAAGAGATTCAGGATTAAGTACAGATTACAAATTACTAGTATCACAGTGATGTTGAGTAGAACAATTATTTATCATAATAATAATCCAAAAATCTCTTATGGAATGCGTTGTGCAGCATTATGAATGGTTCTGTTCTGCTCGTTGTTTACAGTCGTTGATCAAATTAAACTTGGAGCTAGTTGAGATTCCAGAATATGTACAGGTCAGTTTGTGGGATTCTCCAGGTATTTTAGCCACTGGTTCAGACTCAGTCAGTTTGGCCCTGAAAACATGTAGAAATTCAAAATGACAAACAACATTTGACAAACTATCAAATAAATTGTTTACTTTGAAGTTCGAACACATCCAGTTGTTTTAATCTGTAGGGCATAATTCTGTAGTTTGTTAGTTAAAGCGGTCACAATAAAAACTATTTTAAAAAGCCTATTGTCTGAGAGTGATTGTAGTGGACACAACAGACTTACATACATTACGTACCTTGTATGAATACCTCCATAAATATTAAACTACAGACAGTCCTCATTGTTCAGTATTAGTTAGTACAGGACTTGTAATGTTGTAATGTCAGTCCAATCTGCCTATAATGAGTATATTTCTATTTGCTGATCACATTAATATAATTCCGTCCAATACAAATACTCAAAACGTAATAGCTAATATGAAGTCTGAATTGCTAACAGTTGGGTTCATGACTTTGGGTTCATGTAAACAATGTGTTTTTCACTGTTATAATGTGAGTGGATTATTTTATCTGGATAATATTGATATCAGTGTTTTTTTCACTACTGTTGAGTAGTGTGTGTGTTTAAAGAACAGACACACCTTTTTGCCTCACACTGAGATCAGTGTTAATCAGTTTTTTTATGGCACTGCAGCATCCTGTGTCACTATAGTAACACACAACAGTCTTCAGTCTTCAGGCTTTTAACCTTGAAGCACAGCTGGTTTTTGGAGCTATGTTTGGTTATGGTGAACTTCCCTGAAGAGACTGGGCAAGTATAGTGCCAGTGTCCCAATCAATTTGCCCAATCCACTCTTGTCCTTTCCCAATCTACTCTTGTCTTTTTCTGATGGAGCCATTGCATCCAGTACCTACCCATGGAGATTCCAGAAGCTGTACAGGACAGTGTTACTGACTCTCCAGGTCTCTTCCCCATTGGCTCAGAGGAGGTGAGTGACTGCCCCTGAACAGCTGAGAAACAGACAGTTTAGATTATTGTGACCCTCCAGCCTAATAGCACAGCTCCCCTCCTCTCTCCTACACTGGACAGAAATAACTCCAGATAACTCACCTGAGAGCCAGGAGGAACACACATTCTAGAAGTCTCATTGTGGGGAAGTTCTACAATTCTGGAAGTAAAGGAGGAGACTGGAAGGGGTTTTAAGGTGACTGAGGGAGATGGTCTTCGGAGATTGTCTGAATTTAAAGCTGAAATGTCTTGAGTCAATAAGTATTCAATCCCTTTGTTACGGCAAGCCTAAATAAGTTCATAAGTCAAAATGTGCTTAACAAATCGCAAAATAAGTTGCATGGACTCATTCCATGTTCAATAATAGTGGTTAACATGAATGAATAACTACCCATCTCTGTACCCAACACATTCAATTAGTAGTGAATTTCAAGCACAGATTCAAGCACAAAGACCAGGGAGGTTTTTCAATGGCACATAGTTTCAAGCGTGGTGGAGGTTGCATCATGTTCAAATCAAACCAAATGTATTGGTTACATACACGTGTTTAGCATATGTTATTGCGGGTTTAGCGAAATGCTTGTGCTTCTAGCTATGACAGTGCAGTAATATCTAACAAGTAATATCTAATAGTTTCACAACATATACCCAAAATACACGTAAATCTAAGTAAGGAATGATTGCACATATGTAACAGGGTGTCACGTTCCTGACCTATTTCTGTTAGTTTGTTGTATGTGTTAGTTGGTCAGGACGTGAGTTTGGGTGGGCATTCTATGTTGTCTGTTTCTATGTTGGGTTAAGGGTTGCCTGGTATGGCTCTCAATTAGAGGCAGGTGTTTGGCGTTCCTCTAATTGAGAGTCATATTTAGGTTGGTTGTTTCACAGTCTTCGTTGTGGGTGGTTGTCTCCTGTGTCAGTGTTTGTCGCACCATACGGGACTGTTCGGTTTGTGTTGTACATCGTCATTTTATGTGTAGGCTATTTTCCCTGTTCGTGCGTTCTCGTGTTTAATGTAAGTTCGTCGTTCAGGTCTGTCTACTCCGTTTGTTGTTTTGTTAGTTTATAGTGAAGTTCGTGTTTTCGTCTTGTCTTTATTAAATATTATGTGTTCACAACCCGCTGCGCCTTGGTTCCCTCAATACTCCTCCTTTTCGGTTGAAGAGGAGGAGGACCACCGTTACACAGGGTTGGTTATGTTTCCACTTGCCTCTAAAGAAATGTGTATTTTATGTTCAAGCATTCTTATTGGTTAGTTCAACTCTGATGACAATAAGGGGTGTTGTGATTGGCCCCGCTTGCAGATAGGGGGAGATCGCGAACGTCAGGTCTTCCCAGTATGAAAATGTGATGCAAGGGGTAGGTCACGTTCTGAATACTGTTTTCTATTTTCTATTTTACAATGTGTACAAGTTTGCTGTACGTTACTGATTTTATACATGTGTGGGTATATGGTACCTGTTAGGGATTGAGGGGCTTTCTGGGATGTGCTTTGGCATATGATTGCTGTAAATAATTGTGTTAGCTAGCATACACCGATGTCATGGTCACATAAGCCACGGCTAACACAGTTGTCTTCATGCTACAGATTTTGCCATCGACAGCCATCAACACTGTTAAGCCCGGCACAACTAACGTGCTGCTTCCCATTTAACAACAGGTATTTACACATGTTATATTTTGTATTGTATTTTTGTATTTTGTTCGCCCAGTATGAAAATGTGATGCAAGGGATTTTGCCATCGACAGCCATCAACACTGTTAAGCCCTGCACAACTAACGTGCTGTTTCCCATTTAACAACAGCAGAAATAAATGATGCTCAACTGGGACCACTGGCTGAAGTGATTTATTATGAGAAAACACAACGCATGGAGAGTACATGATACATCTGTTACACTGGTGCCGTGACTCGTCTTCTTGTCTTCGCCGGACGTCACGTGGAGGGATCGGAGACCCGGCTTCAAGAAGTACTGTGGTTGCTGATGCACGCCTAAGGCCTAGGTTTTGCATTCTGCGCAAGTGGAGTTCTCAGGGAGCTCCTAGTAGCATGAGTGAGTGGGGAATATAATATACTGTTTATTAGTTGTATGTGGTGATGTTATGATTATTTAGTGATGTAATTGTGCTGTTACGCTAGTGACCTTCGGAAGCCAATTAACGTGAGGGTGATGCCATTTTCTACCACACGGTGGCGACAACTATTTATTAAGGTGTTTCTTGTTTCTTTTCTGTGTTGATTCTTGGTCTTGTTAGACAACTACTACTGAACTTTTATTTTGAGTGCATTAAGTTCAAGCTGATTTTATAGAAGTGTTCATATTGAGTGTGATAATTTTCATATTTTTTGGGGGGGGACTTGATATTTACAACAACAAAAGAAAAAAGAAAAAATATATTTTTTTATTTATTTTAAAAGTGGAAAGTTTTGGGAGAGGTAGGGGAGTTTTCATGTTTAACACTTCACTGCCAGTGGGTAGGGGGGCAGCTATTTCTCCAGTTACTTCCACACCTCTGGGCAGGCCAACTACGCAGGCAAGTGTGCGCCTTTCACATGATTTAGAGCTACCTCAACTCGGTGCATTCGAGCCAGTTTCACCTAATCCTAGGAAGGAGGATGTGTCTGTGGATTTCCTGGCGGGCATTGTTAAGCAGATAGGTTACTCCATAGGTGAAAATATTGCCTCTTGTTTGGAATCAAAGGCTATGGGAGATGGGGTGGGACAGAAGGTTGATTATGTTGGTGGTACCAAGGTTGGGGCCAGCTCTAGTCTAAATGTAGTGGTGAAAAATGATGTCAGGGAACCAGTGTGTTTCAGGGGGGATGGTTCAGAGGAATGCACAGTGCATGAGTGGGAGGAGACCATGTTAGTGTACATGCAGAAGAAGGGCTATGGTGGGCAGGAGAGGTCAGATGAAGTTTTGGGTAAGCTGACAGGGCGGGCACGTGACGTGGTAAGAGTAAGCCTACGCAGTAACCCAGTTGACTTAAGCCAGGGCCCAAGACCGGTTTTTGACATTCTGAAGCATCACTTTAGCGACACAATCAACTCTGACATGCCCCTAGCTGATGTTTATTCTACGTTGCCAATGGAAGGTGAGACTCCATTTGATTACTGGATCAGACTGAACAGAGCCATAGAGGTGGCAGAGGACTGTTTGAAGAGGCAGAACAAGGAGCTAGACAATCCATCACGTGTTCTGACTGTCATGTTCATCAAGCACTGTCCGAACCCAGAGCTGTCATTGATATTCATGTGCAAACCATTGCATGAGTGGACGGCTGCGGAGGTCCATGGCAGGCTGGAGGAGTACCAGAGGAAGTGTAAGGCTCCAAGTCTCTTGCGGCTGGCCCCACTGGTCACCACACTGACGCAGGAAGTAAGTAGGCCAGTGTCGGCTGTTGCAAACTGCCCGGACCCCTTGCAGCACCCCACAAATGGCTCATCCGAGGCATTGGATCGTGTGATGGGCATGCTTGAACGGGTCTTAGGCGGCTATAATAACCGTTTCCAGAGGAGGCCCAGAAGGGAGAACCCGCCTTTGCAATGCAAAGTGTGTGGGGATGCAAATCACAGCATTATAATTAGTGTTGTAGATTTAGAGTCAATATATTCAAGTGTTTGTGATGAAGTCAAGTCGAACGAAAAAGTCATTATGCAAAATACACAGAGAGTGCTCCACAACGATGAACTCTTCTATACTAGTGTGTTACTGGGGGATGTTATAGAGGTGAGCGCTATGATTGACAGCGGTTCTATGGCACATTGAGCTCTACAGTGGTGCCACGCCTTGAGAAAGCAGGTGTGCTCAAGAGTGGCTCCCTCAGTCCGACTGAAGTGGTGTTGGTTGGCTGCGGGGGGTTGAAGACCAAGCCTGTAGGTGTGTGTGAATTGAATCTGTCTGTGTATGGCAGCAGTGTCTCTGTCCCTGTTCTAGTAGTGGATGGCCAACGTGATGAGCTCATCCTAGGCAGCAACGTGATAAAACACCTCATCAGGGAGCTGAAGACGACCGGTGACTTCTGGGAGAAGATGTCATCATCTGAACACAATGGAGATGACAAACTGTTCTGTCTGCTGGCTAATGTAGAGAGATGGAAAGGGACAGAAGTGCCGGAAAGAGTGGGCACGGTAAGGCTGAAGCAGGCGGTCACATTGGAGCCCATGCAGGAACATTTAGTCTGGGGCCGGTTGTGTACGCCTCAAAATGTATCTGCAGGCAGTGCTGTCGTTATTGAGCCTACGAGGGCACGCTCAAGACCGAAAAACATTCTAGTGGGGAGAACAGTAGCGACATTGTGGAGCGATGGCTGGGTCCCTGTCAAAGTTATCAATCCCTCACCAAAGCCAGTAACGGTGAGACGCAATGCCAAGATAGCGGATGTTTTTCCTTGCATGGCATTAGAGGGACTTTGACACTGACTACATAGATGGGCCCACTGTCGAACCGGTCCCCATGGTGCAGCAGGTACACAAAATGGATGCCAATCAAGACTTGACAATGGTAGTGGAGATAGCTTGACTGTTGACAGTGCCGTAAAACCGCACAGAGTGACAAGTGAGGTGTTGCACGAGTTAGGGCTAGGTGACATTGACATTGAGTCCACTCAGTTGTCGCAACAGTGTAAAGCTCGGCTAGTTCAGCTAATAGCCCGCTACGAGTGTATCTTCTACCGGAACAAACTAGATTGCGGGAAGGCTACTGGATATGTCCATCGCATCAGATTCAGTGACACTAAGCCTTTTAGGCTACCTTACCGTAGGCTCTCCCCTAACCATTATGACAAGCTCAGGCAGGCCTTGGATGAGATGGAAGAGCGAGAGATAATCAGGAAATCCAGCAGTGAGTATGCCTCCCCGCTCGTGCTGGTCTGGAAGAAGTCTGGCGATCTGAGACTGTGTACAGACTTCCGATGGCTTAATGCTCGCACCGTAAAGGATGCTCACCCTCTACCTCACCAAGCTGATGCTCTGGCGGCCCTGGGTGGCAATGCCTTCTTCTCTACAATGGATTTGACCTCAGGCTACTACAATGTGGAGGTGCATGAAGACGACAAGAAGTTTACAGCCTTCACTTCTCCTTTTGGGTTATATGAATATAACCGTCTTCCACAAGGACTGTGCAACAGCCCAGCTACATTCATGAGGATGATGTTGAGCATTTTTGGGGATCAACATTTTTCTAGCCTTCTATGCTACCAGGACGATGTGCTGGTTTTTGCCCTGACTGAAGAACTTGGATTGCAACGCTTGGAGTCAGTTTTTGAGCGTCTCAAGGCTATTGCAGGGATGACAGAGAAGGATCTCATGGAGGATAACACGGACGTGCCCTCCCAGGGGAAGATTCGGTCTTTTCTCGGAATGATAGTCTATTACCAGCAGTTCATTGAGGGGTGCTCCACCATCGCTAAGCCGCTGCATGGGCTGACAACTGGGACGAAGGCACCACGCCATGGGAAAAGAAAGAGGAAAAGAGGAAAAGAAGAATACATAGGAAACTCACAGCAGCAGACTGGACTGGTGAGTGCAAACAGGCCTTTAGTCAGTTGAAACAAGCTCTCCTCGATCAGGTCATGCTAGCCCACCCTGATTTTAGTAGACCTTTCTTGCTGTCTGTGGACGCATCTAGTAATGGATTAGGTGCTGTCCTCTCCCAAGTGCCAGAGGATGGGTCTGCAGCCAGGCCCGTAGCATTCGCTAGCAAATCTCTTACTTATGCACAGTCAAAGTATCCTGCCCATAGGTTAGAGTTTTTTGCTTTACGCTGGGCAGTCTGTGAGAAGTTTAGTCATTGGCTAAGGGGCAAGACTTTTACTGTATGGACAGACAACAACCCATTAACATACATCCTGTCCAAGCCCAAATTGGACGCCTGTGAACAGAGATGGGTTGCTAAACTCGCTCCATTCGAGTTTGACATAAAGTACATCCCCGGTCCCAAAAATGTCATTGCTGATGCACTCAGTAGAAAGCCATTTGTGCAGCCGAGCGCTCTCCACCACATCACAAGGGTTCCATACAAGGCCTTGCTGGAAGAAGCTGCGGGAGTACATGCTGAGAAGGTGCAAGATGTGTTCCGCTGGTCGAACCACCCATTCGACCTCGAAAGCTGCTCATCGTCAATTGAGGCAGATGCCTGTGAAATTGTCATGGACTGCCAAACTACCTCCTATCCTTCTCCTGGTTCTCTGTCAAAGGAAGCGGTGTCAGCAGTCCTGAGGTTTGCAAGAGGAGGCTGGTCTACAGAACTGTGCGCTGCTACTGCCTCAGCTCACTCAGTCACTGGTGCCATCTGAGATGTCAGATGTGAGAGTGCTGTCCCGTGACGACCTGATATCAAAGCAGCGCCAGGATGATGCACTCGCCAGAGTTGTCTTCTACGTGGACAGGGGCCGTAGACCTTCTAGGAGGGAACGTGGCCATGAACCAATCGAGGCTCTGCGGATTCTGAAGACCTGGGAGAAGCTCACTCTGAAAATGGGTGTACTATATCGCGTTACCAAAAGTTTGCTGTCAAAGAGGAAGACGTACCAGTATGTAGTACCCACCTCAATGAGGGCGACAGTTTTGAAGGGTGTCCACGATGAAGCCGGTCATCAGGGGTAACAGCGGACGTTGTACTTGACGAGACAGAGGTTCTTCTGGCATGGTCTGGAGTCGGATGTGAGAGAGTATGTCAAGACCTGCAAGAGGTGTGTGTTCAGTAAGGCCCCCGAGCCAGAGGCCAGAGCTCCACTGGAGAACATCATCACGACTGAGCCCCTCGAGTTGGTGTGTGTGGACTTCTGGTCTGCTGAAGACTCCAACAACAAGTCCTTGGATGTTCTGGTCGTCACTGATCATTTTACTAAGATGGCCCATGCCTTCTTGTGTCCGAACCAATCAGCTAAAGCAGTGGCCCTTCACCTGTGGAACAACATCTTCTGTGTGTATGGTTTTCCTCGTCGTATCCACTCCGACCAAGGGGCCAATTTTGAAAGTAAATTGATTGCTGAGATGTTGAGTGCTGCAGGGGTCCAGAAGTCGCACACAACTCCCTACCATCCGATGGGGAACGGGGGAGTCGAAAGGTTCAATAGAACGCTGGGAAACATGATCAGGGCTTTACCTACGAGAGCGAAGCACAGGTGGCCCCAGAAGCTGAAGTCGTTGACCTTCGCCTACAACTGTACAGTCCATGAAACCACGGGCCACGCCCCTTTCCAGTTGATGTTTGGGAGAACCCCACGTCTGCCTGTCGACATGATGTTTGGTACGGTGCTACAAGACTCAAATGTTGTAGACTATGATGAGTACGTCAAGTCCCTGACGAGAGACCTGAGGGAGGCCATGGAGACTGTACAGGTGTCGGCAACCAAACAGCTGAAGAGGCATGCGGGCCTCTACAACAGGAAGATCAGAGGAGCTCCAGTGGAGGTCGGTGATCGGGTGCTGCTGGCGAATAAGGGTGAACGTGGAAAGAGGAAGCTGGCGGATCGCTGGGAGAACAACCTCTATATTGTTACGGAGAAGAATAGTGACATCCACATCTTCAAGATACAGAACATGTCGACTGGCCAGGGGAAAACGGTCCACCGTAATCTGATAATGCCTGTAAACTTTTTGCCTCTCCCTGACACTGCCTTAGAGACACCTAATACGGGAGACCGTGAGGATCCGAGTGAGGAGACGGAGGACTCATCCATGAATGATATACCAGAAATGGACATCGGTGAGAGGACTAGTGTGTGGGTATCAGAACAGACCTTGGAGGAAACACAGTCGGAGCCCTCTGAAAAAGAGACTCCAGATGTGCTGGAAGATGGGCCACTGGCGAGGGACCCTCAGAACTCACCACATTCTGAGGGTGCCACTGGTGGCACATGCATGTCAGAGGTAACCTTTGGAGAAGAAATGTCCGAACCCTCTGAGGAAGAAAGGCATTCTGAAGATGCCACTGGTTGCACAAGTTCCAGCAACAGTCACAGAACCCTTGACCTTGACTACCCATCGACTGTGGACAGTGACCCACCAATGGTGGTTGTAGTTGAACAGGTTAAACGTAATGATAACTCTGTTAGGACTGTCAGGTCAGGGGCTGGTCGAGTTAGGAAACGCCCAGTGAGACTCATTGAGACTATGCAGACACAGAGGGTTTTTCATACAGAATTTATTAGAGTACCTGTGTGGGTGTAGGATTAGAATCCAAGTCTGTAGCCACATTTTTATTTTTTTTATTTTAACTTTTAACTTTCAAGAGACCCTATAGAGGTAATGGGTCAGGGGTCATGTAGGCCAAGGTTTTTCTGTCTGAGGTTCTTATTGTCACTGAGTGTACTGAACATGTAACAGGCATGTTTTCCTACGGGGTCTTTGAATTCCCCTAATTCTCTTTAGAGAATAGTCTTTGCACTGGAATATTTGGTGACATATGTATTGCAAGGTATTGCATACCTCATTTAGTTTCTTTGTAGTATGCAAGTGTAATTCAGCAGGGGAGAATGTAACAGGGTTGGTTATGTTTCCACTTGCCTCTAAAGAAATGTGTATTTGATGTTCAAGCATTCTTATTGGTTAGTTCAACTCTGATGACAATAAGGGGTGTTGTGATTGGCCCCGCTTGCAGATAGGGGGAGATCGCGAACGTCAGGTCTTCCCAGTATGAAAATGTGATGCAAGGGGTAGGTCACGTTCTGAATACTGTTTTCTATTTTCTATTTTACAATGTGTACAAGTTTCCTGTACGTTACTGATTTTATACATGTGTGGGTATATGGTACCTGTTAGGGATTGAGGGGCTTTCTGGGATGTGCTTTGGCATATGATTGCTGTAAATAATTGTGTTAGCTAGCATACACCGATGTCATGGTCACATAAGCCACGGCTAACACAGTTGTCTTCATGCTACAGATTTTGCCATCGACAGCCATCAACACTGTTAAGCCCGGCACAACTAACGTGCTGTTTCCCATTTAACAACAGGTATTTACACACGTTATATTTTGTATTGTATTTTTGTATTTTGTTGGCCCAGTATGAAAATGTGATGCAAGGGATTTTGCCATCGACAGCCATCAACACTGTTAAGCCCTGCACAACTAACGTGCTGTTTCCCATTTAACAACAGCAGAAATAAATGATGCTCAACTGGGACCACTGGCCGAAGTGATTTATTATGAGAAAACACAACGCATGGAGAGTACATGATACATCTGTTACACATATATACATATTTGTCAGAGCGCCATTGGAGATAGTGTGGCAAAGTATAGAATACAGTATATGCATATGAGATGGGGTGATGCAATATTTAAACACAATTAAAGTGACTGTTAACTGTATGCTTGTCATCGGCAAGGAATAGTAGGTAAAAAATATATTTTTTAACAGAATATAGCTATATGCACAGGCAAAATCCTAGAGGAAAATGTGATTCAGTCTGCTTTACACCAGACACTGGGAGACAAATTTACCTTTCAGCAGGACAATAACCTAAAACACAAGGTAAAATATACACTGGAGTAGTTTACCAAGATGACATTGTATATTGTTGTCACGTTCCTGGCCTTATTTCCCTTGTTTTGTATTTATTTCGTATGGTCAGGGCGTGAGTTGGGGTGGGTTGTCTATGTTTGTTTTTCTATGTTGGGGTTTTTGTGTTCGGCCTGGTATGATTCTCAATCAGAGGCAGCTGTCATTCGTTGTCCCTGATTGAGAATCATACTTAGGCAGCCTGGGTTTCACGTGTGATTTGTGGGTGTTTGTTCCTGTGTTAGTGTTTTGCCACACGGGACTGTTTCGGTATGTTCGTTTGTTATTTTGTAGTGTATATTGTTTTCGTGAACATTAAATATCAGGGAAACTTACCACTTTGCATATTTGTCCGTTCCTTGCTCCTCCTCGTCCGATGAGGAGGACGAAATAAACTATCGTTACAATTGTTAAATTGTCTAGTTACAATTTTGACTTAAATCGGCTTGAAAATCTATGGCAAGACTAGAAAATGGCTGTCTAGCAATGATAAACAATCAACAGAAAGTAAAACAGGAAAGCCTGTGCTCAGGTCTGTTCATTGCTGCTCCGACCAATCTGATTCCATGCTTCAAGATTGCTTCAATCCCGTGGACTGGGATATGTTCCGGATAGCATCTGACAATAACATTGATGTATATGCTGATTCGGTGAGCGAGTTTATTAGCAAGTGCATCGGTGATGTGGTACCCACGGTGAATATTAAATCCTTCCCCAACCAGAAACCGTGGATTGATGGCAGCATTGGCGCAAAACTGAAAGCGCGAACCACTGCTTTTAATCATGGCAAGGCGACCGGAAACATGACCGAATACAAACAGTGTAGCTATTCCCCCCGCAAGGAAATCAAACAAGCTAAGCATCAGTATAGAGACGAAGTAGAGTCGCAATTCAATGGTTCAGACACAAGACGTATGTGGCAGTTGTAATCACCGCCAAAGGTTATTTTTCAAAGTATTGACTCAGGGTGTGAATAATTATGTAAGTTAGCTATTTCTGTATTTCATTATCAATACATTAGAATTTTTTTCTAAAAACAGGGTTTGACTTTGTTTTTATGGGATATTGTGTGTACGTTACAGCCTTATTCAAAAATGGTTTCAATATTTTTTTCCCCTCCTCAATCTACACACAATACCCCATAATGAAAAAGCAAAAACAGTTTTTATGAGTGTTTTCCCTGCTAGAGCTGCCCCGGGCAACTGTAAATGCTGTTATTGTGTAGTGGACACGTCTAAGAGCAACAAAGGCTCAGCCGCGAAGTGGTAGGCCACAGAAGCTCACAGAATGGGTCCGTTGAGTGCTGAAGAGTGTAGCGCGTAAATATCGCTGGGCCTCGGTTGCAGCACTCACTACCGAGTTCCAAACTGCCTCTGGCAGCAACTTCAGCATAATAACTGGTCGTCAGGAGCTTCATGAAATGGGTTTCCATGGCCGAGCAGCAGCACACAATCCTGTATCACACTTCACCTTCCGGCAGTCCAACGGTCGAATCTGGGTTTGGTGGATGCCAGGAGAATGCTACCTGCACGAATGCATAGTAGAGAGAATACAGTATATGGTATTTGTCCAAAAGGGATTAATGATCTATTTTTAGTGTCACATGTTCATGCCCTTTTATGGACATCCTGTCTGGATGTTCTCACGCTATGGACATCCTGTTCTCACGCTATCGAGTGAGTGCTTATGCAACATGATAGTGGAGCTGTTTTATGGTAAAGCAAATGTTTGCAATGTGTATGGACCTTGTTGAACTGTTGAATGTGTTTGAACATTTGAAACAGTTGGGAATTGATGTAGTGAATGGGGAGGCCTGAGTTTAACAATTTTAAACAGCTGGAAATGTATGTAGTGAATTGGGGAGGCCTGAATTTGAACATTTGAAAGAGTTGGGAATTTATGTAGTGACTAGGGGAGGCCTGAGTTTGAACATTTGAAACAGTTGTGAATTTTTGTAGTGAACTTATGGAGCTGCTGTTTAGGGAGCTTGTGAAATTAAACGTTTTTTTCCAGGTAGGTCTACCTGAGTACAAGTAAGTGTTAGACTTGTCCTATGACAAGTCTGACACAGATAAACCACAGAAACGACAGAAAACATGTTGTGTGTATGTGGGTGTGTGTGAGACAGGGTGTTAAGTTACACCAGAGAGAGAAACTTACTGAAAACATTATTTTCTAAAGACAAATAACTAATTATACACAAACATTTAATGGGTTTTAAAATGTATTAATGTGTGATAATAACATGTAGTAATAATATAAAAGTTTAGTACAAAAATGGAGTTATAGTTTAATATTACATAGTAAACTTTTAATAATAGTAATATATTTTAATGGTAGTAAAATATTTTTTGTTAAGAAATAACATTTTTTTTAAAGAAAATGTAATTTACCTTTAAGGAAATATCAGGCTCTCTCTGTCTCTGTCTCTCCCCAAGGTTGTGTGTGTGGGTGTGTGTGTGTGTGTGTGTGTGTGTGTGTGTGTGTGTGTGTGTGTGTGTGTGTGGCATGGTGTTAGGTTACAAGCTATCGGTTTACACAGAGGAAAATACTCAATGACTTTTTTCTATGAACAAAATATATTTCAAAATAGTAATTATAATATGTTTAAATGTGGGTAGTAACATTTTGATGAAAATAATAAAGGGTTTTAAAAATAAGCATGTATTTACCTTCATGGAATGACATATCTCTTCCTTGCAATCTACTGCAGAGATAGCCTGCAGAGTTCTGTCATACTATCCAGGTCTGTTCCCAAACAATACGAGCTTCTACTTTTAAAAATCCACCTTTCCAGAAACAAGTCTCTCACTGTTGCCGCTTGCTATAGACCACCTTCTGCCCCCAGCTGTGCCCTGGACACCATATGTGAATTGATTGTCCCCTATCTAACTTCAGAGCTCGTACCGTTAGGTGACCTAAATTGGGACATGCTTAACACCCCGGCCGTCCTACAATCTAAGCCAGATGCCCTCAATCTCACACAAATGATCAATGAACCTACCAGGTACAACCCCAAATCTGTAAACATTGGCACCCTCATAGATATCATCCTGACCAACCTGCCCTCCAAATACACCTCTGCTGTCTTCAACCAGGATCTCAGCGATCACTACCTCATTGCCTGCGTCCGTAATGACCCCCCCTCATCATTGTCAAACGCTCCCTAAAACACTTCAGCGAACAGGCCTTTCTAATCAACCTGGCCCAGGTATCCTGGAAGGATATTGACCTCATTCCGTCAGTAGAGGATGCCTGGTTATTCTTTAAAATTGCTTTCCTCACCATCTTAATTATTTTAGAAAGGACTTAGTCTGGCTTGGTGTAGATTTACAATCAGCGGTCTACAGTTCTTTATAGAAGCGGGAGAATCTTTGATTTCTTAATTTGGGTTCTGATAGTAATTCCTCTGTTTCAGATTCAATATTTGCTATACCAGCTAATTGATCTGAGTAGCTTGTTGGCCAGTAAACGACTAGGACGAGTAACATGGAAGAAATAGTCGAGTCTAACTCGATGGATGGCAAATTGTCATCAATATTTCTTGCAATGGCACAACATAGAAATCTAACTTTTGGTGTCCCTCAAGGATCTATACTCAGCCCATTAAATGTCTATTTGTGAGTTATTTATTTTCTTATCCAATATTTTTATGTTTTTAATATTTCATTATCAGTCATCATTAGTCTGTATGGTATGTGTTGACCAGTTTGTGTGTTGTTGATGGGGACAGAGAATGGGTCATAGACTCAGAGAGTTTTACACTGAGATCAGTTTTTGTACAGTGCTGCAGCCTCCTGTGTCACTGTGTCTCTGGCACAATAATAAACAGCAGAGTCTTCAGTCTTCAGACTGTTCATCTGGAGATACACCTGCTGCTTGCTGTTGTCTCTGGAGATGGTGAACCGACCCTGAACAGACTGAGAGTAGGCAATATTGCTACTGTCATAATGCGCTGCCACAAATTCTAGTCCTTTACCAGGAGCCTGTTTGATCCATGCCATCCAGTAGCCATTTATGTCTAAAATAGAGGCTGTACAGGTCAGTTTTTGGGCTTCTAACGGCTTTTTAACCACTGGTCCAGACTCAGTCAACGTCTGACTCTGAACACCTGTTGGAAGAAAGTAACATTAGAGCTAATAGCTGGACTCAAAACCTCACATAACAATATGAAGGTTACATTCTAACAATATTGGTCTTCACCTGTCAGTCCTATTATCAGTAGTAGAAACACAGCAGTAAATGTCATGATGAACTCTTGTATAATGTGTCTCTGTTCCTCAGTCTAGTCAGTGTGCCTTTCATCCACTCTGCAGTGAGTTAAGTAGTGATGGAAGAGCTCAGAGTTTTGCATTGACTCCTCCTCACTGGGTGGGAAGAGCAAATAGAGTTTAAATACAGTCCATTGATTACTTCACTACTCAAGAGGCACTGTGTTGTATGTCTATATGATTGTTAAGCGTTTAATTTACTTCATAATATGATTCAAAGTTTATCATATGGGTTAAATATTATTAGTATAGGGTATTTTGACCAAGCTCTCCTTTAGTATGTGAATTCTGGACATACTGGTGCTGCATAATGATGCTGCCTAATAAACACTACATGTTCTGGTAACAATTATGCAAATATACTGTACTTCATGCCATAACAACCCTCCAGTTAACCTAGCTTGCCCTCTAGTGGCCTGATTAGGGATAATTAGTCATCCTGCACTCAGAATAAACCAATGTAAACAAACAAATTAAAAGGGGAGCATGCTACTAAATAATATAATGACTGAATATCACTACTAATTCTGTGCTAATACTGTGGTATTAGTATAAGTATGTCTGCCAGCTAATGTGACACACACAAAATGTACGCCTTATTTTTCTAAATAAATATTCTGTTTAAGAACGTATGTCCTCCAGACGTTACATTGGATGTTGTTCATACCAAGAGTCACCACAAGGGGGAGACTGCGATATCTGGGAGCTCTTGTTGGTAATGTACTTTAACCTTCACACTACTTCCTTGTTCTGAGCGAAACCAGACCAGTGTTGCCAATTTAGCGACTTTGTTGCTATATTTAGCTAGTATTCAGACCCCTCTAGCGACATATTTTCTAAAAAGTGCCGTGGGCCTCACCCCCGTCCCAAAGCACTCACAGCACTATTCCTTGCGCTGCTGTCAGAGCAGGAGATGTTCACCCCTCCGCGTCCAGACTGCAAATGAATCGCGCATGCGGGAAGCCTCCGCTGGCTGATCCCGCCCTGGTTTACATAAAACATTTCTTTTTACCTGAATTAGGGCCAGACTAGTTACCATAATTTTCTCACATTGCCATTGACAGTTTTTTCTATTGTTTCTTTTTGGCCAATTTAGATTGTTAATGTAGGTTGTATACAAACAAATGTAAAAAATGTTATGGTCAAAAATGTTAATGTTTTACTCTGACTTGTTTTAGGCTCCTAAGTGGACCATGAGGTTAAAAACCAAACCAAATTAAGAAAACTAAACAAAAAAAACAAATAAATAAATAAATAAAATAAAAAACTAAGTGTCTCTTTTGGGTCACTTTTGCCGTTCCAAAGGAGGAGGGTTGGAATTGTGACATAAAAAACAAGAATCGACAGAAGAAAGTTCATTTGTAGTTCTAAACACATTTAGGGTGTTTTTTACTCACTTTTTTGTCTCTCCCACGACGTTATTCCTCTCTCCTACAGCGTCCATCACAATTACATGCACATGGCAAATTATGCAAATTAGGCGATGACATCATTTAGTGACTTCTATCAACTTTTAGGACAGCCAATAGCTACTTTCCTTACTGAGGAGTTGGCAACACTGAACCAGACATCTTATTTCCAGTCTCATTTCTCCTCTTTTATAGGTCGGTATTATGTATAAAGTTATGCGCTTTATCGTTATTTGTAAGTAAAATATACTACTAATGGTCTGTTAGTGGTTTTACGAAGTTGTTGTAACAGATGGCTGCTCATTGTTACTCGGGGAGGGTTAGTGGATATATTGCACTGTGTTTCTAGCCATGTATGCTAGTTAAATGAAAAGTTTTAAGCTGTGGGGATAGGCCAGTGTGCATGTGAATGGTCTTGCACTGGGTAATGAATGAATGAGTGAGGGTGTGAATTTGTTAAATAGGAATTAGGTCCAAATGTATTTTTACGTGTTTGTGATGGATGGTTTATATGTGAGTGATTATTTTTGATACCAAAAGAAAAATACAAAATAGATATTTTGAGAATGTTTTTAATAAATTCTAAGTGAAGTTGTCCACGAACCAGACAACTTATCTTGTTGTCATCTCTCTTGTTTTAGAGGATACTATTATCTGTTGAAGTGGTCTAAGCTGTTACACTAACATCTATATTATTGTTCAAAATGGGCTGAAGGTTTTAATACAGGTCTGGCCCTGGTTTGTGTCACTGTGGAGGGTAGCGAGCAAAGTAATGCATAGCTGTGTCTTCAGTCTGCAGACTTTGACCTGTTAGTCACTATGCTTCTAGCAGGGGCTTTGGAAATGCTGAACTTGTTTTTCACAAAATATTTTAATCTAATAATTTAACCACCCCAAATATGAGCAATCCATTCTGGTTCTTTCCCTGCTGGCTGTTGGATCCAAGTTGTTGCGTAGTTATCATTAATCAAAGAATACTCAGACCTTACAGGTCCAAAGACTATTCATGCTCTATGGCCATTGGGCCTTGCTGGGTGAGCTCAACACCACAGTGCACACCTGTGAAAAAGAAAACAATGAACGATTGTCCAAATTACTCAGCATTACTAATTAGTTGGGATTTTGACTCACAGGATGCAGCTGCCAGCAGCAGCAGAGATGTAGGGAACATGGTTCGTGTTGTAGTTAAACTGGTGGAAGCTGCACTTGTCTACTCCAACTGAGTGAAGGACAGATGGACACTGCTCTTTACATAAATAGATGACCTTCTTAGCATAGAGGTGAGGGGGTTGGTATAAGAGGATAAACATTTAGATTTTTTACTAGGGCTGGTTGATATGGCCAAAAAATATCAGTATTTTTTTATGGTATTTTATGTTTTTCAATAATAGAAGTTCTAGGTCTGCTTTATGAATGATGCGTAACCCTAGGTGTGCAACACATACATTCTAACTGATATTAATGTGTCTTTCTCCATTCTGATTGTTTTATACTGTTCAATTCAATTTCAACCACAAAATTATTTCCTGCAATTTCATCAATTTATGAATTTCCTGCATTCATTTGAGATAATTTCCACACTGCTACGTAGGGCTGCACGATATGGGCAAAAAATCTAGGTCTTATTTTTAACCAAATGTTGCAGTTGCGATTTGACTTGCAATTTTAGATCAAAACACTTGGGTGAACTGTTGAAATCGTGGAAATAGAATGTTTATTCTAATTCTGTTGTTAATAAAAATGCCAGGGAGGAGTTATTGTGACAGGGTAGGGGATCCTATAATTTAGCTACATTAAATGTTTCTTCATATAGCCAACATATTCATGCTTTGCATTTTCCTCTTTGATTTACAAGATACTGTGTAAACTATAAAAATGTACGTAACACAGCATATCACAATGAACAAACCAAACATTAAAATACCGTTATAGAAGGTAAAGTAAAACCCAAACAGGTTTGTGTATCAATAACGGGTATATCAGGCTTAATATGTGTCTGAGAAACCACCTCCTAAAGCAGGGGTAGGCAACTAGATTCAGCAGCAGAAAGATTTTAGTGGGATAATGTGTACACTGCAAATTGACCACAGCTAAGCCCCCCCAAAATATTTGAAAATGACAATTTCATACCTTGACTACATTGAGACACGATCACGTCTCTTTTTTTATTCTCCATTGAGCATGCTTTTTAGTCCAGGTCTAATAATCTGTGTCCCCCCAAGAGACTTACTGTACATACCAAGATCAGTGTCGACCAGGTTTTGTACAGCACTGCAGCCTCCTGTGTCTCTGGCACAATAATAAACAGCAGAGTCTTCAGTCTTCAGACTGTTCATCTGGAGATACACCTGCTGCTTGCTGTTGTCTCTGGAGATGGTGAACCGACCCTGAACAGACTGGGGGTAGTAAGTGCTACCACTCCCAATAGTTGCGTTGCACTCCAGTCCTTTCCCAGGAGCTTGTCTGATCCAAGCATACCAATCATGGCCACTAAACCCAGTATATGTACAGGTCAGTTTGTGAGATCCATCAGTTTTTCTATTTACAGATTCAGACTGAGTCGCTGTCTGACCATGAATTCCTGTGGAGACAAAGTAACATTAGAAAAAATCCTTGGACTCGATATCTCTTATAAAAATCTGTAAAAGTAAATCCAGTCTTAAAGTGTTCACCTGTCAACCCTGTAATCATCAGTAGTAAAGCAATAGTATATTTCATCATGAACTGTCAGAAGTTATGGTTCTTCGGTCTAGTCAGTGCTTCTCTCATCTCCTCCACTCTGCATCTCCTCCACTCCCCCCTGCTGCTACTCGCTGTTTATTATCTATGCATAGTCACTTTTTCTTCTCCAAAGGTTACCTCTGACATAATTTGAGTCAATTGGAGGTGTACCTGTGGATGTGTTTCAAAGCCTACCTTCAAATAGAGTGCCTCTTTGCTTGACATCATGGGAAAATCAAAAGAAATCAGACAAGACCTCCGAAAAAAAATTGTAGACCTCCACAAGTCTGGTTCATCCTTAGGAGCAATTTCCAAATGTCTGAGGGTACCACGTTCATCTGTACAAACACCATGGGACCTCGCAGCCGCCATACCACTAAGGAAGGAGACGCATTCTGTCTCCTAGAGATGAACATACTTTGGTGTGAAAAGTGCAAATCAATCCCAGAACAATAGCAAAGGACCTTGTGAAGATGCTGGAGGAATCAGGTACAAAAGTATCTATATTCACAGTAAAATGAGTCCTATATCGACACAACCTGAAAGGCCGCTCAGCAAGGAATAAGCCACTGCTCCAAAACCGCCATAAAAAAGCCAGACTACGGTTTGCAACTGCACATGGGGACATAGTTCGTACTTTTTGGATACATGTCCTCTGGTCTGATGAAACAAAAATAGAACTGTTTGGCCATAATGACCATCGTTATGTTTGGAGGAAAAAGGGGGAGGTTTGCAAGCCGAAGAAAACCATCCCAACCGTGAAGCACGGGGGTGGCAGCATCATGTTGTGGGGGTGCTTTGCTGCAGGAGAGACTAGTGCACTTCAAAAAATAGATGGCATCATGAGGAGGAAAAATTATGTGGATATATTGAAGCAACATCTCAGACATGAAGAAACTTCTCACGAGTCACCAACCCTGTTCCGGGAGCACCCCGCACCACCCCCCCCCACTGAATAGCATAGCTAGCATAGCGTCACAAGTAACTTGTAGCATCTAAATATCATTAAATCACAAGTCCAAGACACCAGATGAAAGATACAGGTCTTGTGAATAAAGCCACCATTTCAGATTTTTTAAATGTTTTACAGGGAAGACACAATATGTAAATCTATTAGCTAACCACGTTAGCAAAGGAGAGGATTTTTTCACTCCCAACAGTTTTTCCCTGCGTCAGTAGCTATCACTAATTCGACTACATAAAAATATATATAGCCACTAACCAAGAAACAAATTCATAAGATGACAGTCTGATAACATATTTATGGTATAGCATAGTTTTTTTTTGAAAATGTGCATTTTTCAGGTATAAATCACAGTTCTACATTGCAGCTGCAATCTGAAAAGGTGCCGACCCAGCCAGAACAATTACAGAGACCAACGTCATATAACTAATTACTCATTTTAAAACATTTCAGAAAAATACACAGCGTACAGATATTGAAAGCCCAACATCTGGTGAATCCAAACAATATTTCAGATTTATAAAATATTTTATAACGAAAACAAAATGTAGCGCTAAATTAGCATAGCTATACCAGGCAGATTCGGCTGGGCGCCCACGGCAAGATCACATGCACAACAGATATGATATAACATCGTAAATTGGGTCTTACTATGGCTGATCTTTCATCAGAATGTTGATCAAAGTGTCCTTTGTCAAGATGAGTTGTTGGTTCAGTTCAGAGTCGTTCCTTTCCCACTCCATTTAGCACAGGTACCGGTCGAGTGGCACGTATTTCTCAAACGGTACTAAAATCTAACAACTGAACACCGCAAAACTCCCTAAAAAATTCAAATAATCTGATTAAACTATATTGAAAAAACATACATTACGATGATCTGGTCACATGTATCAAACAAACTTCGACACGGAGATAATAATGGCCGCACAACAGAAGAAATACGTAGCTCCAATTTCCATCCCATAGAGAACCGGAAGTTGTCGGTCATGCCAAAGATTTTGCTCTCATTTCACGTCAGTCCCAGATAGACAATAAATTTTTCCTCTGACGTCCTCTAGACACACAGAGGAAGACGAATGCAGTGTGTTTCGGGTCATAGGGGGCATGACCATATATAGGCAGAGCTTTGAAGCCAGCATAAACATCTTGATTTTATGTTCTTGGTCATGGAAAGGGCTGTGAAATGACTTCTGCATCACTCAGAGACAGAATTGAAACGTTTTTAGAAACTGGAGATTGTTTTCTTTCCAACGGTATTATTTATATGCATATAGTAAGAGCAATAATTAAATAAGAGGCAGTTTAATCTGTTGAGCAATTTATGCTAATGCGAAAACAGCACCCCCTGTATTGACAAGAAGTTTTAAAGCTTGGTCGCAAATGGGTCTTCCAAATGGACAATGACCCCAAGCATACTTCCAAAGTTGTGGCAAAATATCATGGTCAATGTGGTAGAACGTTTATTTTGATTTGGTGATTTTCATTTTTCAAAATTTCCATTAGTATCCTGATTTCAAATGTGTCCATGTAAACAGGATTATTCGTGAAATCGTTCTTCTTGCAAATTATGTAAACATTTTAAACAAACTATTATAATATTATTGTGTGCTTGTAACTGTGCTCAATGATCAGCCAGGCTGCCCTACCAAGCAAAAAGGCAGTAACTGCTCAAAGCGTGGAACTGGGAAAAATGGCTTTTATTTACCTTGGTTTCACAGTAACTTTATGCAGTTACTTTTAACATGACCCCCATTTTATCCAAAACACAATACAATGGAGGTAGGATACTTGTCCACATGATTAAGCATGTATTTATTGTAGCAAACATGACTAACTCATTCTTGACCAAATGAGCAGTTTCTGCCTTTTGCTTGGTAGGGCTGTAGGGGGAAATCAGACTTTCAACATTTTGATGCCATATTTATAATTATTTTCCAACAACAGGTTTCTGTGCCAATGCACAACACAACCAATAAACAAAGCATACAGACTTTGGGCGCTTTAATATCATGGTTTGCATTTTCAACACCACAATAAATAGACTATGTCAATCTCGATAAACAGAAAGTACATCCCTCCCTACCTTGTAGACTTACCCAGTATCGAAGGCTTGGCTTGACAATCTCTGACTGTTATTACACTTTTTAGTGTTTTGTAACAGATGTCTCTTTCCATTCATCAAATAACTGCTGCACAGTTTGGATTGACTGATCTTATTTGTCAGTAAATAAAAAAAACAGACATACACAGTACAATGTTTTTAAGTAACCAAAATTGCATAATAAAGTAGGGGACTTATTTCCATTGTGGTCCCTATTATTATAAATGTTTACGTATACAATTACATAAGATACAGACACATTACAGAGATACAGACAAAAGGTTCTACTGTTCACACATTAGTCAGCGCTTGACATTCTTTTTAAAAGTGGTTATGGTTGTATGGCTTTGAGTTGCTGTGGTAGTTTGTTCCACTCAACAGTGCAGGTATATACAAATGTTTTCTTACCAGATAGAGTCCATGATAATTCTGTAGACCAGACAAAGTTGAATTAATACTACTCTTTTTATCTACAGATAGCCAGCCTAGCTCTTTAAAATGCTCGACCTCCAGATGAGAATGAGGGGGGAGAATAAGTACAATTCCTACAAACTTGTTTTGGCTGGTGTGTAGCTTACTCTTTAGATGTTTGGGACTTCTGGTGAACCATGATGTGCAGGCATAATCAAAGTGACAATGGAGTAGCGCACTAGCCACAGTCTTTAGGGTGTCTATAGTTAGATGTATATCTAATTGGCAACATTTTCATCCACAATATGCTACTTTTCCCATCACAGTTGTGTTTCCATCAAATGAACTTATTGCTGATAAAAGTCTGTGCGTAAATACAGTACGTAGTGCGTAGTGCTTTTGCGGTTAAATGCCCATGTACCGAATTAAAAAATCGAAGTTAAATGGCTTGCCATCACATTTTCAAATCTAGGCCTACTGATGCTTTTGTCACAAAAAATGTTGAGCAAGTATAGTGAATGTGCTCGCGTTACAACTCTGAGTTTTGGCAAAAAAAATATGTTTGCATTGTCAGAAATGCACATTTTTGGTTCTTAACAGACAGAAATGAGCATGTGAGAGCGATAAATTATCAAATTAATAAAAATTGTTGCATCTACAAATGTAGTCAATCTGGAATTTATTACGTCCAATGGTCACTTTATGGACGCTATAGTCTCTTTTTAATCCGACATCTAGAATTTGAGCTAGGTCGGCATAACAAATACTCCAAAAAATAATTTGCTCATCGCAGTGCTAGCTGTGCCACCAGAGATTCTGGGATCGAGCCCAGGCTCTTCCGCAGCTGGCCGCGACCGGGAGGCCCATGGGGCGGCGCACAATTGGCCCAGCGTCGTCCGGGTTAGGGAGGGTTTGGCCGGTAGGGATATCCTTGTCTCATCGCACACTAGCGACTCCTGTGGCGGGCCGGGCGCAGTGCACGCTGACCAGTTCGCTAGGTGTACGGTGTTTCCTCCGACACATTGGTGCGGCTGGCTTCCGGGTTGGATGTGAGTTATGTCAAGAAGCAGTACGGCTTGGTTGGGTTGTGTTTCGGAGGACGCATGGCTCTCAACCTTCGCCTCTCGAGTCCGTACGGGAGTTGCAGCGATGAGACAAGACAGTAGACACTACCAATTGGATACCACGAAATTAGGGAGAAAAAGGGGTAAAATAAATATTTTTTAAAAATTATTAAAATAATTAATTTGCTAACGATCCTGTTACAAAATGCAGTATGTGGTTATTGGTAATGGCCAAATGGGAGGCGGGGAGTGTGTTGTGTACCACCAGTCAAGTTGATTTGCAAATTTCCATCGGGATTGGTGTCATATTTGCTTAGATATGACTGTAGGGAGATTTTAACATTGAGCTTCAATCAATGCCTATACTGTATATCGCCCCCACAATGATACTTGTTCCATTACTCTTTTACATTAATGACCTTCATGGTATTATATTCAAAATTGTACTAATTATATTTTTAGAAATGTGACATTTGTTTTCATGCAAAAAAGCTCACCAAATTGAAAGACATTACCAAATAAATGGTTTTAGCTGCTAAAGACGGAAAATTAATTTCACTGATTGATTTCATACATTATTGATCCTGTTTGGGGTTATTTGCTATTGTCAACTGACAATGAATGGCTATAAAGTTTTCAGTTAGTTTCATGAGGATATTCATACAGTTATCTTGACAGGTTGTCAGGTTTATTTTATGCTTTTCAAGTAATTATTATATAATTTAGAGAATGATGTGTCTATTCTCTCCTATAGTGTTTGTGGGGCCATGGCATTGATGTTGACAGAGACTGGAACTCAATGAATCTCACAGTGAGAGAAGTGCTTGATCAGTTTTTGTACAGCACTGCAGCCTCCTGTGTCACTGTGTCTCTGGCACAATAATAAACAGCAGAGTCTTCAGTCTTCAGACTATTCATCTGGAGATACACCTGCTGCTTGCTGTTGTCTCTGGAGATGGTGAACTGACCCTGAACAGACTGGGAGTAGTATTTGTCAGCCCCACTTGGTGCAGAAATATGACAAACCCACTCCAGCCCTTTACCAGGAGCTTGTCTTATCCAGCTAATATCAGCGTTATTGTTTGATATTCCAGCATAAGTACAGGTCAGTTTGTGTTGTTCCCCAGGCTTTTTAACTGCTGGTCCAGACTCAGTCAATGTCTGACTGTTAACACCTGTGGAAATAGAACGTATAGATGTTAATTCCTACGTGCTCTCCACAATCTGTTAGATTTGATTCAACACTTATTAACATTGTCACCTGTCAGGCATGTTATCAGTAGCAGTAGTCCAGTCATAGAATCCATGCTGAACTATGGTGTGTCCCTGTTCCTCAGTCTAGTCAGTGCTTCAGTCCCTTTCCTATACTCTGCAGTGAAATAAGTAGTGATAGAAGAGATCAGAGTTTTGCATTGACTCCTCCTCACGGTGGGAAGATCACACATAGACTAAAAATAGAATTCCGAGATGGTGAACAGGTTCATATGTTCAGTATACTTTGTTTATTACTTGTTCATGGGACAACAAGAAAGCTTGAACAGACGGGGCAAAATATAGTTTGAATGTTAGAGGGTGGACTTTTATAGTGTGGTGCTTTGTGATATTGTTGTATTCTTAACAGTAATGCTACTCAGTATTATTCCAGTGTGACACAAAGAGAGGAAGTAGTACACCAGCTAGCCAAAGCCTTGCCTTGGTTCTGCTTTATCCAGTGTATCCAGAAGCCACTCGTTGAGAAACCAGACATTTTACAGAACAATTTAACAGCATCTCCAGTCCTTTTCACCTGAGGAGGAGACTGATCCAGCCTGATATCAGAACAAACACCTGCTAAACAAAAATGTTTCAACGACAACGCAGGAGTAGCTTCGGGACAAGACTCTGAATGTCATTCAGTGGCCCAGCCAAACCTGATCGAACATCTCTGGAGAAACCTGAAAATAGCTGAGCAGCTACTCTCCCCATCCAATCCGACAGAGCATGAGAGGAAGTGTAGAGAAGAATGGGATAAACACCGGTTTATCCGAAGACTCAGTCCTGTAATCTCTTCAAAGGTGATTCAACAAAGTACTGAGTAAATGGTCTGAAAACGTATGTACATTTAATATTTCATGTTTTGGTACCCTTCCCCAGATCAGTGCTTCGACGCAATCCTGTCTCGAAGCTCTACAGACAATTCCTGTAACCTCATATTTTGGTTTTTGCTCTGACATGTACTGTCAATTGTGGGACCTTATATCGATAGGTGTATGCCTTTCCTAATCATGTCCAATCACTTGAATTTACAGCAGGTGGACTCCAATCAAGTTGTAGAAACATCTGAAGGATGATCAATGGAAACATGATGTACCTGATCTCAATTTTGAGTCTCATAGCAAAGGGTCTGAATAAATGCAGCTTAAGAACTACATGCTCTGCTAACAAGCATACGTCAAGGGTGGCAGGTACCCTAGTGGTTAGAGCGTTGGGCCAGTAACCGAAAGGTTGCTAGATCGAAGCTGACAAGTTAACCTCTAACGAGCCTCTACCCCGGGTCCGGGAGCACCCCCCATCCCCCCACACACTGATTAGCATAGCTAGCATAGCTTCACAAGTAGATAGTAGCATCTAAATATCATTAAATCACAAGTCCAAGACACCAGATGAAAGATACAGATCTTGTGAATAAAGCCACCATTTCAGATTTTTAAAATGTTTTACAGGGAAGACAAAATATGTAAATCTATTAGCTAAACACGTTAGCAAAATACACCACTATTCTAACTCCATCAGTTTCTTACTCCTTCAGGTGCTATCACCAATTCGGCTCAACTAAGATATTGATATCCACTAACCAAGAAAAAACCTCTTCAGATGACAGTCTGATAACATATTCATGGTATAGGATAGTTTTTGTTAGAAAAAAGTGCATATTTCAGGTAGAAATCACAGTTTACAATTGCACCGACCATCGCAAATCGACTAGAATTACTAGATAGAGCAACGTGTATGACCAATTTACTCATCATAAAACATTTCATAAAAATAGACAAAGCATAGCAATGGAAAGACCCAGTTCTTGTGATTTCAGACCATATTTCAGATTTTCTAAGCGTTTTTCAGCGAAAACACAATAAATCGATAAGTTAGCATACCACATGTGCAAACGTTACCAGAGCATCGATTCCAGCCAAAGAGCGCTATAACGTAATCACCGCCAAAATATATTAATTTTTTAACTAACCTTCTCAGAATTCTTCCGATGACACTCCTGTAACATCATTTTACAATATACATATACAGTTTGTTCGAAAAGGTGCATATTTAGCCATACAAAACCGTGGTTACACAATAAAAATACTAGGAAATCAAGCCTCAATATGTCTGACGTCATCTATCAGAGTGATCTAGTTTAATTGAAAGCTAATCATATACTTGACTAAAAAATACAGGGTTGACAGGAATCGAAAGACAAATTAGTTCTTAACTTCTTGCAACTATAGGGGGTGCTGTTCCGCATTAGCATATTTGTGTCTCCAAATTAAACTGCCTCGTGCTAAATTCTTGATCGTACAATATGCATATTATTGTTATTATTGGATAGAAAACACCTTCTAGTTTCTATAGAAGTTGGAATTTTGTCTCTGAGTGGTACAGAACAATTTCTACAGCACTTTTCATGACAGGGTTCAGATTTCAGAAATTTTTACCTCTGATCTGGGGTCTGTTTTTAAGGCGACAGTGAATGCTATGAAGAAACCGACACTGCCTACGTCTTCCTCTGGGTGTCTGTACGTCATCACGTTTTCAATGAAATCGATGGGACATTCACAGCCATTATAAAAGACCAAAATGTACAGAGACCGCCCTTTCTCAGCGTGCGCCTGAAGCGTGAAGGACATCGGACCTGCCTCGTTCCAAATCGTTTTCTAACCAGCAATATTTCTCCGGTCATGTTTTCAGTCGTTATAGTTGTTAAAAACATCATAATGTAGTTAATTTGAACCGTTTTATAGCAATTTATATCCGTTTAGTGCGATTTTGAGGAATTTCTTTGTTGTGCACTCTGAAAGTTTGGACACGTTTTGGGGTGTCGGTCGTTGGTGGTGGACATTTCGAAGGACAGAGGACATCTATCGACCAAAAGACGTTTATAACATAGAAAGGATACATTGCCCAAGAATCTGATGGAAGAACAGCTCAAAGTAAGCAATATTTAATATGATAAATCGTGTTTCTGTCGAAATATTTTAAACGCATATTTCGCCATTTTGTTTGGTATAGCTTCACTTGGCGAACCCTGTATTGAAACGTAAGGATAATTTTAAAAATGTAAATCAGCGGTTGCATTAAGAACTAATTTGTCTTTCGATTCCTGTAAACCCTGTATTTTTTAGTCAAGTATATGATTAGCTTTCAATTAAACTAGATCACTCTGATAGATGACGTCAGACATATTGAGGCTTGATTTCCTAGTATTTTTATTGTGTAACCACGGTTTTGTATGGCTAAATATGCACCTTTTCGAACAAACTGTATATGTATATTGTAAAATGATGTTACAGGAGTGTCATCGGAAGAATTCTGAGAAGGTTAGTGAAAAAATTAATATATTTTGGCGGTGATTACGTTATAGCGCTCTTTGGCTGGAATCGATGCTCTGGTAACGTTTGCACATGTGGTATGCTAACTTATCGATTTATTGTGTTTTCGCTGAAAAACGCTTAGAAAATCTGAAATATGGTCTGAAATCACAAGAACTGGGTCTTTCCATTGCTATGCTTTGTCTATTTTCATGAAATGTTTTATGATGAGTAAATTGGTCATACACGTTGCTCTATCTAGTAATTCTAGTCGATTTGCGATGGTCGGTGCAATTGTAAACTGTGATTTCTACCTGAAATATGCACTTTTTTCTAACAAAAACTATCCTATACCATGAATATGTTATCAGACTGTCATCTGAAGAGGTTTTTTCTTGGTTAGTGGATATCAATATCTTAGTTGAGCCGAATTGGTGATAGCACCTGAAGGAGTAAGAAACTGATGGAGTTAGAATAGTGGTGTATTTTGCTAACGTGTTTAGCTAATAGATTTACATATTTTGTCTTCCCTGTAAAACATTTTAAAAATCTGAAATGGTGGCTTTATTCACAAGATCTGTATCTTTCATCTGGTGTCTTGGACTTGTGATTTAATGATATTTAGATGCTACTATCTACTTTTGAAGCTATGCTAGCTATGCTAATTAGTGTGTGGGGGGGGTGGGGGGTGCTCCCGGACCCGGGGTAGAGGCTCGTGAAAGGTTAATGCAACCGCTGATTTACATTTTTAAAATTATCCTTACTTTTCAATACAGGGTTCGCCAAGTGAAGCTATACCAAACAAAATGGCGAAATATGCGTTTAAAATATTTCGACAGAAACACGATTTATCATATTAAATATTGCTTACTTTGAGCTGTTCTTCCATCAGATTCTTGGGCAATGTATCCTTTCTATGTTATAAACGTCTTTTGGTCGATAGATGTCCTCTGTCCTTCGAAATGTCCACCACCAACGACCGACACCCCAAAACGTGTCCAAAGTTTCAGAGTGCACAACAAATAAATTCCTCAAAATCGCACTAAACGGATATAAATTGCTATAAAACGGTTCAAATTAACTACATTATGATGTTTTTAACAACTATAACGACTGAAAACATGACCGGAGAAATATTGCTGGTTAGACAACGATTTGGAACGAGGCAAGTCCGATGGCCTTCACGCTTCAGGCGCACGACGAGAAAGGGCGGTCTCTATACATTTTGGTCTTTTATAATGGCTGTGAATGTCCCATCGATTTCATTGAAAACATGATGACGTACAGACACCCAGAGGAAGACGTAGGCAGTGTCGGTTTCTTCATAGCATTCACTGTCGCCTTATAAACAGACTCCAGATCAGAGGTAAAAATTTCTGAAATCTGAACCCTGTCATGAAAAGTGCTGTAGAAATTGTTCTGTACCACTCAGAGACAAAATTCCAACTTCTATAGAAACTAGAAGGTGTTTTCTATCCAATAATAACAATAATATGCATATTGTACGATCAAGAATTTAGCACGAGGCAGTTTAATTTGGAGACACAAATATGCTAATGCGGAACAGCACCCCCTATAGTTCCAAGAAGTTAAAAACATGTCGTTCTGCCCCTGAAAAAGGCTGTTCCTAACCCACTGTTCCTAGGCCGTCATTGTAAAAAAGAATTTGTTCTATAACTGACTTGCCAAGTTAAATAAAGGTACAAAAATTAAAAATACCATCCAGCTAACCTTGCTCATCCTCTATTGCCCTGATTAGTGATGACTAGACATCCTGCACTTAGAATATACACTACATGGTCAAACGTACTGTATGTGGACACGTCCTCGTCGAACATCTCATTCCAAAATCATGGTCATTAATATGGAGCTGGTCCCCCCTTTGCTGCTTTAAAACTTCTTAGGGCTAGGGGGCAGGATTCGGAAATTTGGATGAATGATGTGCCCAAAGTAAACTGCCTGTTACTCAGGCCCAGAAGCTAGGATATGCATGTCTGAGTATTACAGAACTAATATGGCAGGCGAAAACCCGAGGAGAATCCATCCAGAATTTTATTTTTGAGCTCCCAATGAATTCCAATGGAATGTTTTTGAAAAATCTAATTTCTGCCTCCCAGATGCCTTCTAATTTCTGCCTCCCAGTTCCCATGGCTTCCACTAGATGTCAAGACTTTATACAAGGTTTTAGGCTTGTTTTTTGAAAAATGAAGAAGTACTTGTAGTCATTCCAAGATGAGCGCCAAAGCAAAAGTAGTCTTTTTGCGCTCGTGAACTAGGGCGCGCTGTTTGTTCTTTTCCTTTGCTATTGAACATAGTATTCTCCGTCTGAAATATTGTCGTTTATTTAGATATCAGACAACCGGAGGATTAATAAAAAACATTGTTTGACTTGTTTGGATGAACTTTGCTGGTAACTTTTTGGAATCCTTTGTATGCATGTTGAAGGAGTGGATTATTGAATTCAATGGCGCCAACTAAACAGCGTTTTTGGGATATAAAGAAGGACTTTATCGAACAAAACAGCCATTCATTGTGTAGCTGGGACCCTTGGGATTGCAAACAGAGGAAGATCTTCAAAAGTAAGTGATTTATTTTATCGCTATTTCTGATTTTGTGACGCCTGTGCTGGTTTGGAAAATATGTTAATGTGAGGAGCTGTCCTCAGACAATCGAATGCTATGCTTTCGCCGTAAAGCCTTTTTGAAATCTGACAAAGGAGTTCGATTACCAAGATTCTAAGCTTTTGAACCATGTTAGACACTTGTATTTTCATGAATGTTTAATATTACGATTTTTGTAATTTGAATTTCGCGCTCTGCAATTTCACCGGATGTTGTCGAGGTGGGTCGCTAGCGGCACGCCTAGGCCAAAGAGGTGCTGTTACTGCCTCCACTCTTCTGGGAAAGATTTCCACTAGTTGCTGGAACATTGCTGCGGGGACTTGCTTCCATTCAGCCACAAGAGCATTACTGAGGTCGGGCACTGATGTTGGGCTATTAGGCCTGGCTCGCAGGCGGCGTTCCAATTCATCCCAAAGGTGTTCAATGGGGTAGAGGTCAGGGCTCTGTGCAGGCCAGTCAAGATCTTCCACACCGATCTCGACAAACCATATAGACCTCACTTTGTGCACAGGGGCATTGTCATGCTGAAACAGGAAAGGGCCTTCGCCAAACTGTTGCCACAAAGTTGGAAACACAGAATCGTCTAGAATGTCATTGTATGCTTAGCATTAAGAGCCCGAACCATGGAAAAACATTATTCCTCCTCCACCAAACTTTACAGTTGGCGCTATTCATTCGGGTAGGTAGCATTCTCCTGGCATCCACCAAACCCAGATTCGTCAGTCGGCAAGCTTTACACCACTCTATCCAACATTTGGCATTGAGCATGGTGATCTTAGGCTTGTGTGTTGCTGCTTGGCCATGGAAACCCATTTCATGAAGCTCCCGACGAACAGTTCTGGTGTTGACGATGTTACCAGAGGCAGTTGGGAACTCAGTAGTGAGTGTTGCAACCGAGGACAGACGATTTTATCTCGATACGTGCTTCAGCACTTGGCGGTCCCGTTCTGTGACCTTCTGTGGACTACCACTTTGCAACTGACCTGTTGCTGCTCCTAGACGTTTCCACTTCACAATAACAGCACTTACAGTTGACCGGGGCAGCTCTAGCAGTGGAGAAATTTGACAAACCGACTTGTTGGAAAGGTGGCATCCTGTGACAGTGCCACGTTGAAAGTCAGTGAGCTCTTCAGCATGGGCCATCCTACTACGAATGTTTCTCTATGCAGATTGCATGTCTGTGTGCTCCATTTTATACACCTGTCAGCAAAGGGTATGGCTGAAATAACCAAATCCCCAAATTTGAAGGGGTGTCCACATACAAATGAAATGGGAAGCATGCTACTAAATAATATAATGATTGAATATCACTGCACATTCTGTCCTAATACTGTGATATTAGTATAAGTATGCCTGCCAGGTAACATCCATTTTATGTTCATCTGGGGCTGAGTGTGTTAGTACAGGTCTGGCCCTGGTTTGTATCACTGTGGAGCCGTGCACAGTAATACACAGCTGTGTCTTCAGTCTTGTCACGCCCTGGCCTTAGTTATCTTTGTTTTCTGTATTATTTTAGTTAGGTCAGGGTGTGACATGGGGGATGTTTGTGTGTATTTGTCTCGTCTTGGGTGGTTGTATTGTATAGGGGTTTTTGTAGAGTGTATGGGGTTGTGTTCAGTGTAGGTATTTAGGAAAGTCTATGGTTGCCTGGTTTGGTTCTCAATCAGAGACAGCTGTTTATTGTTGTCTCTGATTGGGAGCCATATTTAAGGCAGCCATAGGCATTAGGCTGTTGTGGGTAATTGTCTATGTCTAAACGTTAGTAGCTTGTGTGTGCACTTTTGTTTTGTAGCTTGTAAAGTGTTTAGTTTCGTGTTCATCTTCTTCGTAAATAAAAAGAGGATGTATTTATATCACGCTGCGCCTTGGTCCACTCATTCACCAGAAGATGATCGTGACAAGTCTGCAAACCTTGACCTGTTAGTCACTATGCTGCTAGCAGGGTCTTTGGAAATGCTGAACTTGTTTTTCAGTGAATCTAATCGTTCCAACATCCCAAATTTGAATAACCCATTCAGGTGCTTTCCCTGCAGGCTAGCAGATCCAAGCTGTTGCGTAGTTATCATCAGTCAAATAATTTTCAGACACTACAGGAGATGGTCAGAGACTCTCCAGGGTCTATGGATATTGAGCCTTGCTGGTTGAGCTCAACATTACTAATTAGCTGGACTTTTGAAATAATAATCCTTATTTATGCATTTATTTGTGTATTTCTATCACCACCAAATGGAGAGCGACTCACAGGATGCAGCTCAGACTGGGGGTGCCAAGACAATGATACAATGTGGGCAGTTGTAACTGGCCAGGGGGTTTGTTTGGGGTTCTTGCATTGTAATTATATTGAATAAGCTTTTTGTTCAGATGAAACTTTTCTGGGAATTTTTTTTTCAGCTCATGAAACATGGGACAGACACATTACATGTTGCGTTTATATATTTGTTCAGTGTAGCACCTGGGCCAGCACAGGTGAAACAACTTCGCACTAACGAGGTGGCAACCAGCACAGGTGTAACACATACTTCTTAACGAGGTGACACCAGTCAGTGCGCCCTATGTGCTAACATTCAATATGTGCAACCTCAAAACATAAATGGAAAAACCAAAACCTGTAACAATGTACAGGTCAGTGTGTGAGATTCTCCAGGCTTTTTAACCACTGGTCCAGACTCAGTCAGTGTCTGACCATGAACAACAAGAAAAATTGACCAGACTGGGCAAGAGATCTTTTGATTGTGTAGTTTGAATGTTAGAGGCTGGAGTCTTTTATTGTGTAGAGCTTTGTGATATTGTTGTATTATTACAGTAATGATACTCAGTATTATTCTAGAGTGTCTGTCGAGCACAATAATGAACAGCAGAGTCCTCTGATCTCAGACTCTTGGCCTCTAAGAACTGTGTGTTTATGGAGACGATCTCAGTCAGAGTGAATTTGCCTTTCAGGGTGTCTGAGTAGGTAGCAGAGTTTGAACCACTGCTCATTCTCCCACTCCACTCCACTCCAGTCCTCTCCCAGGTTTCTGCCTTGTCCACTGAATGTTATAGCTAGTCATTGAATAACCAGAGACTGAACATCTTCAATGTATTTTCACCTGAGAAGGTGACTGATCCAGTCTGATATCACAACAAACACCTGCAAAAACTTTAACATGTCAACACACATTTTGAGTTAAACCAGATATTCTTCAGTCACCATGTAACGCTTACTTACTGTGTATGGACATCACCATGACAACTAAACTCCAGACAGTCATCAGCTACATTGTTCAGTGATAGTTAGTGAAGGGCTCACTGTAATGTCAGTACAAGCTGCCTGTATTGAGAAGGCCAGACTTCAGTGTTTGATTAGAAAGGGATGAATTGGAAGGAGACTTTGCATAGACCGCCCTCTAGAGATGAAAATAGGGACTTTGATGGGGATAGCTTGTTTAGAGTTGGTATTATCAGCGTTATTTTCTTAGAACAGCACACCATGAGAAAATAGTTTTAATGACCTTCATGGTACTGTATCCAAATCTTTATTCTTCGTTCTGAATTTCATACATTTGAATTCTGGTTTCATGCTAGTAAGCATACCAAATTGAAGAAAAATACCACAGAAATGCTTTCATCTACATGAGATTGACTGCATATCATTGATCCAGTTTGGGGTTATTTGCACTTGTCAACTGACTTTGAATGGCTGTAAGGTTTTCAGTTCAAATTTCATGTGGATATGTATACAGTACTCTTAACAGTTATTAACAGGTGTATTTTAAGCCTTTTAAGTAATCATGTATACTGAACAAAAATATCAACGCAACATGCAAAAATGTAATTTTACTGAGTTAGAGTTCAGTATAAGGAAATCAGTCATTTGAAAGAAATTCCTTAGAGCCTAATCTATGGATTTCACATGACTGGAAATGCAGGTATGCATCTGTTGGTCACAGACACCTTTAAAAATACAGGCCTCAGAAAGGGCCTCAGGATCCTGTCATGTATTTTCTGTGCTTTCAAATTGCTATCAGTAAAATGCATTTGTTTTTGTTGTCCGTTGCTTATGCCTGCCCATACCATAACCCCACCCCCACAATGGGGCACTCTGTTCACAATGTTGACATCAGCAAACCGCTCGCCCACACAACGCCATACAGGTGGTCTGCGGTTGTGAGGCCGGTTGGACGTACTAAAAAATTCTCAAAATCGAGGTTGGAGGTCTCTTATTGTAGAGAAATGAACATTACATTATTTGGCAACAGCTCTGGTGGACATTACTGCAGTCACTATGCCAATTGCATGCTCCCTCAAAACATCTGTGGCATTGTGTTGTGTGACAAAACTGCACATTTTAGAGTGGCCTTTTATTGTTCCCAGCACAAGGTGCACCTGTGTAAGTTTGATGCTGTTTAATAAGATTCTTTATATGCCACACCTGTCAGGTGGATGGATTATCTTGGCAAAGGAGAAATGCTCACTATCAGGGATGTAAACAAATTTGTGCACCCAATTTAATAAGAGAAATAAAAATTTTGTGCGAATGGTACATTTCTGGGATATTTTAGTTCCGCTTATGAAACATGGGACCAACAGTTTACATGTTGCATTTATATTATTGTTCAGTGTATATTTGGTTTTTAATTAAGAGTATAATATGTCTACTCTCTCCTAGTGTTGGTGGGGTCACGGGATTGATGTTGACAGAGACTGGAGTCCAGAATTGTCTCAATGACTCTCACAGTAAAATAAGTGCTGGATACATTTTTGTACGGTGCTGCAGCCTCATGTCAGTATGGTTGTTGGGAACAATAATAAACAGTGGAGTCGTCAGTCTTCAGGCTTTTCCATTCAAAGAACAGCTTGTTTTTGGAGCTGTATTTGGTGATGGTGAACTGGCTAAGGATAGACTGGGCAAAAATAATGCCAGTGTCAATGCGCCCAATCCACTCTAGTCCTTTACCTGGTTTCTGATGGATCCAGTGCATGTAGTAGCTACCCATGGAGAATCCAGACACAGTACAGGACAGTGTTACTGACTCTCCAGGGCTCTTCACCACTGGCTCAGAGGTGAGTGACTGCCCCTGAGAGTTTAGATTACTGTGACCCTCCAGCCAAGTAGCACAGCTCCCCTCCTCTCTCCTACACTGGAATGAAATAACTCTAGTTAACTCACCTGAGACAGAGCCAGGAGGAACACGCATTCTAGAAGTCTCATTGTGGGGAAGTTCTAAGATTCTAGAAGCAAATTAGTTGACTGGGAGTGGCAGTTGTGACAGAGAGATGGTCTGTGGGTTTTGGTTATTATAGCAGACCAGGAGGAAACTGTGGCTCTTGGTACACAGACAACATTTCCATCTCCATGGGGTTAAATGGCACCCATAGAATTATTGGTTCAAATAATTAATCTTGACAGTCATGAACTATTTTGGACTTGGTGAAGACTCATGGTGTTGACTGCAGTGTATTAGTGTGCCAATGCCAAAATCAGTAAGAATATGAGTTTTGTAGAACTTGTTATTACTACTCTTGATACGAACAAATACTGTGTTGTATGTCTCTACTGGTGATTAATAGGTGCCATACTGTTGTGTTGTACTTGATTCATCACATGCATACAGGGTTTTTGTACTGGTCTGCTGCTGTTGATTATGACTGTGTCTCTCGGGCACAATAATACACAGCTGTGTCTTCAGTCTGCAGACTCTGTCCTTTCAAAGACACAGTATTGCTAGACGTGTCTCTTGTGACACTGAACCTGTCTTTTAAGGAGTTGTGGGAGTTGGAGTTCCCATTGTAATAAATTGTCCAAATCCATTCAGGTGCTTTTCCTCCAGGCTGACGGATCCAGCCTATTCCATAGACGTTGCTGCTATCAGTCAGAGAATAACCAGAGACTTTACAGGTGATGCTCAAAGACTCTCCAGGCGTTACACCCAATGAGCTTGGTTGGGTGAGCTCAAGACCGCAGTGCACACCTGTCAATGAAAGAATATCAATGAAAGAATATCAATTTAACAATCTATGGATTGAAAGAGAAATCACAAATGTAATTTTGACGGTGGAAGTTACTGATATAAAATATCTGAGTAACATGTAAGTCCATTTTGAAAACACAAATCCAGAGAGACTTACAGGTTGCAGCTGCTAGCAGCAGCAGCAGAGACAGGGAACATGGTTTGTGTTGAAGCTGAATTGTTGGGAGCTGGATTGTTAACTCTGACTGAATGAAAGAGAGGCAGACACTTTATATCAATAGAGAAAAGGGGTGTAACTTTGCATAGACCTGAGAGACCTATTAGTACAGAAGAGTGTACATAAATAACTCGTTTCAAAATAAATACATTTACTGTTTTAAGCTGAACCAACCTGCATCATGAATTGTGAAATGAAATACGAAGTTGAGTTAAATATTAATCCTCTCTTTGTTTACAGCAATTATTATTGTCATACATTTTTGGGGGGAATGGAACAAAATATTGCAATCATATACATATAAATATGAATCGTATATAATTATTTATATAAACTTTTGGTGTCCCTCAAGGATCTGTGTTTGGCCCATTAGATATTTTATTTTGATTTGCATTATTGAGTTTTATGTGTTTTCTTCATATTTGATTAAAAAAATATAGCTGCCGTATGTTTTTATATGTTTTCATGTTTTATTATTTAGAAATGATCTGTCTATGACAGTATGATATTTGTCGACCAGTGTGTGTAGTTCATTCCATGGGGTTGAGGATAGGGAGTGGGGCACAGTCTCGTCTTAAAGACTTTTATACTGAGATCAATATAGACCAGAGTAGTTCTGCTCTCTCAAAGACGCTCCTTGTTGCCTCTCGCAATGAGATCCCTGTTGATCTGTTTTTGTACGGTGCTGCAGGCTCCTCTGTCACTGTGGCTCTGGCACAGTAATAAATAGCAGTGGCTTCAGGCTTCAGGCTTTTCACCTCTAAGCACAGCTGGTTTTTGGAGCTGTATTTGGTGATGGTGAACTGGCCCAGGACTGAAGGTGCAAATATAGTGCCAGTGCCACCGTCAATGCGCCCAATCCACTCTACTCCTTTCCCTGGTTTCTGATGGATCCAGTGCATGTAGTAGCTACCCATGGAGAAACCAGACACAGTACAGGACAGTGTTACTGACTCTCCAGGTCTTTTCACCACTGACTCAGAGGAGGTGAGTGACTGTCCCTGAACAGCTGAAAAAGAGACAGAGAGTTAGGATGATTGTGACCCTCCAGCCAAGTAGCACAGCTCCTCTCCTATCTCCTACACTAGACAGAAATAACTCCAGTTAACTCACCTGAGATGAGAGCCAGGAGGAACACACATTCTAGAACTCTCATTGTGGGATGGTTGTAAAATTCTGTAAAAGGAGGCACATAGACTGGGACTACTTTTCGTGACTGAGGTAGATGATTTGTGGAGTGCGGTTATATCAGACTACTGAAATGGGAGGAGACCTTTGGTATACATGAACAGACACACATTAGCATCTTCATGGTGTTAAATGTATCTCCCCTTGGTCCAAATACTACATATCTTGGCACTGTTGAGAAATGTTTTGGTGAAGAATTAAGTTGTACATGTTATAGTGACATAGCCACTTATTGTGCCAATGTATCAATAATAAGTTCTATGTACTAGAGCACTTATTTGATTGATATTGCTATATTTATTGAATTAGTGGGGGCCATATGTTTCACTGCTTGATTCACATGCATATTCATTTTTTGTACAGGTTCTGTGTTGGTATAACTGTGGTCGTCGAGCACAATAATACACAGCTGTGTCTTCAGTCTGCAGACTGTTCTGTGCTGCTGAAAGTGTCTCTGGAGATACTGAACTTGTTTTTCAGATTATCACTATAATATATGTTACTACGGCCACATACATATCAACCCACTCCAGTGCTTTTCCTACAGGCTGTCGTACCCAACCTGTACAGTAGCTGGTACTAGTTAAAGAATACCCAGAGACCTTACAGTAGAGCAGGGGTCGGGAACCTATGGCTCCCGAGCCAGGTGTGGCTCTTTTGATGATTGCATCTGGCTCGCAGATAAAACAAAATATTCTCACTTTTTTATTTTTTTTATTAAAAAAAAAAATACATTTTATCCCCTTTTCTCCCCAATTTTCGTGGTATCCAATCGCTAGTAATTACTATCTTGTCTCATCGCTACAACTCCTTGTTTTAATCCATCCATCGATTTTTCACTGCTCATGTCCTGTTCAGGGCTGCAGGAGCAATTGTCCATTATTTTGATTAAATGATACTGGCCTACGTTTGCCGTTGCTAGGTAAAACAGGTAAACGCCTCCTTTTGAATCAGTCTGCTCGGTCATTAGCTCAAAGCTAACCCTTCGACGAAGAAGATGGCGAAAAGAAAAAAAGATGACGAGTATCGTACATTTCAGGACGAATGGACCGAAGAATTCGCCTTTGTGGAGAGAGCAGGTTCTGCGGTGTGTCTAATTTGCAATGACAAAATTACATCGATGAAACGGTCGAATGTAAAGCGGCACTTCGACACGCGCCATGCTACCTTTGCATCAAAATACCCTGCGGGAGACAGCAGAAAGAAAGCGTGCCAAGAGCTACTGAGCAAGGTGCAAGCTAGCCAGCAGCAACTCCGCGTATGGACCCGGCAAGGTGACTATAATTCCGCTTGCTTTGCTGGATCTTTAGCAATAGTGAGGAACGGAAAACCATTCACAGATGGCGAGTATGCTAAAACGTTCATGCTGCATGTAGCCAATGAACTTTTTGATGATCTTCCGAACAAAGACAAGATAATTAAACGGATACAAGACATGCCTCTGTCGGCAAGAACTGTTCATGATCGTACCATCGTGATGGCAAACAAAGTGGAGGAAACGCAAGTGAAGGACATAAATGCAGCGCCGTTCTTTTCCCTGGCTTTGGATGAGTCAACAGACGTGAGCCATTTGTCACAGTTCAGCGTGATTGCAAGATATGCTGTTGGTGACACACTGCGCGAAGAAAGTCTTGCAGTTCTGCCATTAAAAGGGTCCACAAGAGGTGAGGATTTATTTAAGTCTTTCATGGAGTTTGCTCAAGAAAAAAATCTACTTATGGATAAACTTCTCTCAGTGTGTACTGATGGTGCTCCGTGTATGGTGGGGAATAAAAAAGGATTTGTGGCGCTTCTCCGTGAACATGAAAATAGACCCATCCTAAGTTTCCATTGCATTCTACACCAGGAGGCACTTTGTGCTCAGATGTGTGACAGGCAGTTTGGGGAAGTGATGTCGCTGGTCATTCGTGTGATCAACTTTATTGTTGCTCGAGCCTTAAATGATCGCCAGTTTAAAACACTGCTGGATGAAGTTGGAAATAACTATCCTGGTCTGCTTTTGCACAGCAATGTGCGTTGGTTGTCAAGAGGGAAGGTGCTTAGCCGTTTTGCGGCTTGCCTGAAAGAAATCCGGGCTTTCCTTGAAATGAAAGGCATCGAGCATCCTGAGCTAGCCGAAACTGAGTGGCTCCTCAAGTTTTACTATCTCGTAGATATGACTGAACATCTGAACCAGCTCAACGTGAAAATGCAAGGCATTGGAAATACAGTGTTATCCCTTCAACAAGCTGTGTTTGCTTTTGAAAACAAGCTAGAACTTTTCATCATGGATCTTGAAACAGGTCGTTTACTACATTTTGAAAAACTGAGCCAATTTAAAGATGCATGCACAGCAAGTGAGCCTATTCAAAACTTTGATCTCCACCAGCTAGCTCGCTGCACATCCAGTCTCCTACAGTCCTTCAAAGCACGCTTTGGAGAATTTCGTGAGCACACTCGTCTTTTTAAGTTCATCACCCTTCCAAACGAGTGTTCACTGAACACAGCCGACCTGAGTTACATTCCTGGTGTCTCCGTCAGAGATTTTGAAGCAGAAGTGGCTGACCTGAAGGCCTCAGACATGTGGGTGAATAAGTTCAAGTCACTGAATGAAGATTTGGAAAGAATCACACGACAGAAAGCGGAGTTGGCGAGCAAGCACATGTGGACAGAAATGAAAAAACTTCAACCCGAAGACCAGCTGATTCTCAAAACTTGGAACGCGCTTCCTGTCACATACCACACACTGCAGCGTGTGAGTATTGCTGTATTGACCATGTTTGGATCTACGTATGCATGTGAGCAGTCATTCTCACATCTTAAAAACATCAAGTCCAACCTACGATCACGTTTAACGGATGAAAGCCTCAACGCTTGCATGAAGCTTAACCTCACCAAGTACCAACCAGACTACAAAGACATCAGCAAATCCATGCAGCACCAGAAGTCGCATTAATGGTGAGTATTATAACAACATTATTTAAGAATAAATTCAGAGGCTTATTATACTGACATTTAGTTGAATTCACTTTTAAAATATATTATATGGCTCTCACTGAAATAAATTTCCAAATGTTTTGCTTTCATGGCTCTCTTAGTCAAAAAGGTTCCCGACCCCTGCAGTAGAGGGTCAGAGGCTGTCCAGGCTGCAGGGTTATAGAGTCTGGCTGTGTGAGTTCAGTCTGACAGAACACACCTGTAAAACAAAACAAACAAACAGTATACATCTTTTAGTGAATCATATTTTCCAATTAATTTGACTGAATATTACTCTGTTTGTTCATATATCGCTCCCAGAAACTCACAGGAGGCCCCTGCCAGCAGCAGCAGATATTCAGGAAGCATGGTTTGTGTTGAAGTTAGACTGGTGGTAGCTGCACTTGTTTATTCCAACTGAGTGAAAGACAGATACACACTTGTCTTTATACACAGAGAGAAGAGGGGTGGAACTTTGCCTATAGCTGAGAGAGTTGGTATAAGAATAGAATGAATCAACTAGTATCACACTGACATGTTGAGTAGATTGATTGGTACGTGCTGCAACAAACTGCATTACAAACTTTGGAATCTCACTTTGTTTACAGCATCTTATTACTATAAAAACAAGTATTATTGTTATCAATGTTTCTTGCAATAGCACAGAATACAGCAATCTAACTGTTGGTGTCCGTCAAGCATCTTTACTTGGCCAATTACATTTTAATATGAGAGATATTTATATTATTTCAAAAAGTACATGTTTTTTTACTTGTCTACTCCAACTGTGTGAAGCTGTACTTGTCTACTCCAACTGAGTGAAGCTGTACTTGTCTACTCCAACTGAGTGAAACTGCACTTGTCTACTCCAACTGAGTGAAGCTGCACTTGTCTACTCCAACTGAGGGAAGCTGCACTTGTCTACTCCAACTGAGTGAAGCTGCACTTGTCTACTCCAACTGAGTGAAGCTGCACTTGTCTACTCCAACTGAGGGAAGCTGCACTTGTCTTCTCCAACTGAGGGAAGCTGCACTTGTCTACTCCAACTGAGGGAAGCTGCACTTGTCTACTCCAACTGAATGAAGCTGTACTTGTCTACTCCAACTGAGTGAAGCTGCACTTGTCTACTCCGACTGAGTGAAGCTGCACTTGTCTACTCCGACTGAGTGAAGCTGCACTTGTCTACTCCAACTGAGTGAAGCTGCACTTGTCTACTCCAACTGAATGAAAGACAGATCGACACTCCTCTTTATATACAGAGAAAATTGTATTTGCAGATGAGGGGGGTTGTAATAAAAAAAACAGGAGTTTGATTGTAATAAACTGCATCAACCTATAATACTGACTGAAATGAAATAGAACATTTTTGTTTACAGTATGTTATTATTATCAACACAATTAATGTTGTCTTCGATGTTTCTTGGAATGTCACAGCATATAGCGCTGTGGTGTATACCTAACTGTTGGTGTCTCTCAAGGATCTATACTGTTGTCACGGATCCCTCCGTCTCTCAAGGATCTATACTGTTGTCACGGATCCCTCCATCTCTCAAGGATCTATAATGTTGTCACGAATTCCCTCCGGTACTGCTGCTCATTCCGTGCACGAGTTCCGGAGGTCTATGTCACCGGCCACTAGGCGTCACTGAACTGCCAAATTACGCACACCTGGTTCCCATTTTCCCCTGATTAGTATGTGTCCTCTGTTCACCATTGGCTTTTCAGTTATTGTTTCCATGTCCGTTGGTCCTGTGAGTACCTGTGCTTTGTTGTTGTGGCTTTCGTGCTGCGTGAATTGTGCACTTGTTATTACGGGTCTCGTCCTGTGTATTGTTAATACGAGTCTCGTCCTGTGTATTTATTAGATGTTTAACCTCACTCTTCTGTTTGGGTTACTTCCCTGTGTTTGTGTATACGTGTTTGTTTTGGGCTTCATCCCAATGCCTTTTCATGGCATGTTGTATTTTGGGTGGAGTATTAAAACCCCCCCTATTATGTATTCCAGCGCATGTCTTCAATCATGTATATGTGACAGAATAACAAACCCTAAATGGTAGAGGTCGACCGATTAATCGGAATAGCCGATTAATTAGGGCCGATTTAAAGTTTTTATAACAATCGGTATTTTTAACACCTTTATTTAACTAGGCAAGTCAGTTAAGAACACATTCTTATTTTCAATGACGGCCTAGGAACGGTGGGTGTTAGTAAAACGTTTACTGGAGACAGGAGATCAAGTAGAGACATAGGACGAGGTGGATTTATTATATAATAAGGCCTTTTATTGATATGTAAAAATATCTTAGTAAATCGTGCATCACGGCTCCTTCTGTCTGACTCGTATTGAATCGTCGGAAGAGAGCCCTCTAAACAGTACATACAGATTATATAGGCAACAAGCAAAGTAGGTTGATCTTGTCGTCTGGCCTTCCGATTGGTCGATCTGGGTCGTGGGTAGTCCTGTTCGGCCTGATGTCGACATTCCATTGGCTTTTCACACAGGTCTTTGTCCTAGTCACATCCAAAGGCATCCTGCATGTGCGTTTGTTTTCGCAGGCCCTATTCATGGGGGAGGGGATGTGTGTGTGGGTCTGACAAAGTAGTGGGGATGGGTGCATGTTGTGCCAAGAATAGCTTATGTTGAGAAGTGGTTAAAACAAGTTACCAGTATCTTATACAATTTCTTACATGGGTTAACTTCACTGCGCTACGGATACCGAATACGGGTTCACTTTCCTAAACAACCGCTGAATTGCAGGGCGCCAAATTCAAAAATATTACTAAAAATATTTATAATCATGCAATAACAAGTGAAATATACCAAAACACAGCTTAGCTTGTTGTTAATCCACCTATCGTGTCAGATTTTGAAAATATATTTTACAGCGAAAGAAATCCAAGCTTTTGTGAGTGTAGCTGTCAATGCTACAACAGCTTAGCCTTATATTAGCTTGGTCACGAAAGTAAGAAAAGCAATAAAATTAATCGCTTACCTTTGATAATCTTCTGGTGTTTCCACTCACGAGACTCCCAGTTACACAACAAATCTTCTTTTTGTTCGATAAATATTACTTTTATCACAAAAAAACGCCATTGGGGTTGCGCATTATTTTGAGAAAAAAAAAGCCGTGTTCCGTTCGACAAATCCCAAAAAGTGTCCGAAATGTTCGTAGAAACATTTCAAATGTTTTTTATAATCAATCCTCAGGTTGTCTTTAACAAACATAATCGATAATGTTGCAACCGGACCATAACCTATTCTTTAAGAGAGAAACGGAAAATGGGGAGCCCCTCTCTCGCTCGCAGGAATTATTCCCAGGACACTTGACTAGTTTTGAAAAAACTCGTTCATTTTTCAAAATAAAAGCCTGAAACTATGTCTAAAGCCTGGCCAAAGCCTGAGGAAGCCATTGGAAAAGCAATATGGTTGATACCCCTTTAAATGGAGGTTAGACGGGCCAGGAAACAAAGATAAAAAAAGAAAAATATCACTTCCGGGTTACTTTTTCTCAAGATTTCACTTGCAGAATAAGTATTCTTTTTCTCACAGACAATATTTTGACAGTTTTGGAAACTTTGGAGTGTTTTCTATCCTAATCTGTAAATGATATGCATATTCTACGATCTGGGCCAGAGAAAATGTCCGTTTACGTTGGGCACGTTATTTGAAAAAAAAAAAAAAATCTGACCCTTAGCGCTAAGAAGTTAAGTTAACCTCTCTGGGATCGCGGGACGCTTGCGTCCCAACAGCCTGTTAAAATGTAGAGCGCCAGATATTAAAAAAAAATCGATAAAATCAAACTTTATTCAATTACACATATAAGATACCAAATTAAAGCTACACTCGTTGTGAATCCAGCCAACATGTCAGATTTCAAAAAGGCTTTTCGGCGAAAGCATAAGATGCTATTATCTGATGATAGTGCAATGGCTACACTATCTTTGTTGACAATTTCAACCATGCCGGCGCTACTCAAAACGCAGAAATAAAATATAAAACATGCATTACCTTTGACGAGATTCTTTTGTTGGCACTCCAATATGTCCCATAAACATCACAAATGGTCCTTTAGTTCGATTAATTCCATCCATATATATCCAAATTGTCCATTTATTTGGCGCCGTTGTACCAGGAAAAAAAGCGTTCAATTTGCGCAAAATCACGACAAAATATCAAAAAAATTTCCTCTAAACTTTGCCAAAACATTTCAAAGTACTTTTGTAATACAACTTAAGGTATTTGTAAACGTTAATAATCGATCAAATTGAAGACGGGTCAATCTGTTTTCAATACAGGATATCAACAAACTCACGGTACTTTTCAAGTCTTGCTCAACTCTCAAACATAAACACACGACGTCACTCCACTTCCGGGTCAATATCTTTCTCAGTTGACTAATGAAAAACCTTAACCTTTTTCCATACAATGGCGACATCCAGTGGAAGCAGTAGAAACTGCGTGGATAGTGATTAGAATTCTGGTGTGCCCATGATAACTCATTGAACATACAGGAACTTAACAATAAAAAAGTTAGTCCTCAGGGTTTTGACTGCTATATAAGTTCTGTTATACTTACAGATATGATTCAAACAGTTTTAGAAACTTCAGAGTGTTTTCTATCCAAATCTACTAATAATATGCATATCTTATATTCTGGGGATGAGTAGCACGAAGTTGAAATTGCGCACGCTATTTTTCCCTAAGTGAAAACTCTGCACCCTATCCTCAAGAAGTTGTTAAGGCAGAACGACAGATTTTTACCTTGTCAGCTCGGGGATTCAATCTTGCAACCTTACAGTTAACTAGTCCAACGCTCTAACCACCTGCTTTACATTGCACTCCACGAGGAGCCTGCCTGTTACGCGAATGCAGTAAGAAGCCAAGGTAAGTTGCTAGCTAGCATTAAACTTATCTTATAAAAAACAATCAATCAATCATAATCACTTGTTAACTACACATGGTTGATGATATTACTAGTTTATCTAGCGTGTCCTGCGTTGCATATAATCGATGCAGTGCGCATTCGCGAAACAGGACTGTCGTTGCTCCAACGTGTACCTAACCATAAACATCAATGCCTTTCTTAAAATCAATACACAAGTATATATTTTTTAAACCTGCATATTTAGTTAATATTGCCTGCTAACATGAATTTCTTTTAACTAGGAAAATTGTGTCACTTCTCTTGCGACAGAGTCAGGGTATATGCAGCAGTTTGGGCCGACCTGGCTCATTGCGAACTGTATGAAGACTATTTCTTACGAACAAAGACAGCCAACTTCGCCAAACGGTGGATGATTTTTTTTAAAACGTATTTGCGAAAAAAGCATAATCGTTGCACGACTGTACCTAACCATAAACATCAATGCCTTTCTATTAAATCAATACACAGAAGTATATATTTTTAAGCCTGCATATTTAGCTAAAAGAAATCCAGGTTAGCAGGCAATATTAACCAGGTGAAATTGTGTCACTTCTCTTGCGTTCATTGCACGCAGAGTCAGGGTATATGCAACAGTTTGGGCCACCTGGCTCGTTGCGAACTAATTTGCCAGAATTTTACATAATTATGACATAAAATTAAATGTTGTGCAATGTAACAGGAATATTTAGACTTATGGATGCCACCCGTTAGATAAAATACGTTCCGTATTTCACTGAAAGAATAAACGTTTTGTTTTCGAGATGATAGTTTCCGGATTCGACCATATTAATGACCTAAGGCTTGTATTTCTGTGTGTTATTATGTTATAATTAAGTTATAATTATGATTTGATAGAGCAGTCTGACTGAGCGATGGTAGGCACCAGCATGCTCGTAAGCATTCATTCAAACAGCACTTTCGTGCGTTTTGCCAGCAGCTTGTCGCTGTGCTTCAAGCATTGCGCTGTTTATGACTTCAAGCCTATCAACTCCCGAGATTAGGCTGATGTAACCGAAGTGCAATAGCTAGCTAGTTAGCGGGGTGCACGCTAATAGCGTTTCAAACGTCACTCGCTCTGAGACTTGGAGTAGTTGTTCCCCTTGCTCTGCATGGGTAACTCTGCTTCGAGGATGGCTGTTGTCGATGTGTTCCTGGTTCGAGCCCAGGTAGGAACGAGGAGAGTGACGGAAGCTATACTGTTACACTGGCAATACTAAAGTGCCTATAAGAACATCCAATAGTCAAAGGTATATGAAATACAAATCGTATAGAGAGAAATAGTCCTATAATTCCTATAATAACTACAACCTAAAACTTCTTACCTGGGAATATTGAAGACTCATGTTAAAAGCAACCACCAGCTTTCATATGTTCTCATGTTCTGAGCAAGGAACTTAAACGTTAGCTTTCTTACATGGCACATATTGCACTTTTACTTTCTTCCCCAACACTTTGTTTTTGCATTATTTAAACCAAATTGAACTTGTTTCATAATTTTTTGGAGGCTATATAGATTTTATTGATGTATTATATTAAGTTAAAATAAGTGTTCATTCAGTATTGTTGGAATTGTCACTATTACAAATAAATAAATAAAAACCGTCCGATTAATCGGTATCGGCTTTTTTTTGGTCCTCCAATAATCGGTATCGGCGTTGGAAACTCATAATCGGTCGACCTCTACCAAGTGGCCCGTCCGACGCTGTCGCAACTTCGGCAGCTGCACGTTGTTTCTCCTAGACTTTCCACTTCACAATAACAGCACTTACAGTCGACCGGGGCAGCTCTAGCAGGGGAGAAATTTGACAAACTGACTTGTTGGAAAGGTGGCATTGTAACGATGTTCCTCATACGAAGAGGAGGAGTAGTGATTCGACCAAGGTGCAGCGCATTGAAATGCCATAATGAATTTTATTAAACAAGAACAAAAACGAACTATACTTGAAATGATTACAAAATAACAAAACGAATGTAGACAGACTAGAACGACGAACTGACATAAAACACGCAGAACAAACGAACAAGTACTTACTACAAACAAAATGACGAACGAACGAAACAGTCCTGTATGGTGCAAACAAACACAGACACAGGAGACAACCACCCACAAACAAACAGTGTGAAAACACCTACCTTAATATGACTCTCAATCAGAGGAAATGAAAAACACCTGCCTCTAATTGAGAGCCATATTAGGTCACCCTTTAAACCAACATAGAAACAGAAAACATAGACTGCCCACCCAAACTCACGTCCTGACCAACTAACACATACAAAACTAACAGAAAACAGGTCAGGAACGTGACATAACCCCTCCCTCAAGGTGCGAACTCCGGGCGCACCAGCACAAAGTTTAGGGGAGGGTCTGGGTGGGCATCTGACCACGGTGGTGGCTCAGGCTCTGGGCGAGGTCCCCACCCCACCATAGTCAATCCCAGCTTACATTTCCCCCTACGACTGACCACCCTCCTATTCCACCCACTTACTTTTAATGGTAACCCTACGATAAGAGGCAGCACCGTGACAAGGGGCAGCACCGGGATATAGAAATAGCTCAAGACAGAGAGGTAGGTCAGGATAGAGAGGTAGCTCAGGATAGAGGGGCAACTCCGGACTGAAGGGCAGCTCCGGACAGAGAGACAGCTCTGGACTGAGAGGCAGTTCTGGATAAATAGCCGCTTCGGGCTGAGGGGCAGCTCATGGCTGACTGACGGCTCTGGACGCTCATGGCAGGCTGACGGCTCTGGACGCTCATGGCAGGCTGACGGCTCTGGACGCTCATGGCAGGCTGACGGCTCTGGCCGCTCATGGCAGGCTGACGGCTCTGGCCGCTCATGGCAGGCTGACGGCTCTGGACGCTCATGGCAGGCTGACGGCTCTGGATGCTCATGGCAGGCTGACGGCTCTGGACGCTCATGGCAGGCTGACGGCTCTGGACGCTCATGGCAGGCTGACGGCTCTGGACGCTCATGGCAGGCTGACGGCTCTGGACGCTCATGGCTCGCTGACGGCTCTGGCAGATCCTGGCTCGCTGACGGCTCTGGCAGATCCTGTCTGGTTGGCTGCTCTGGCAGATCCTGTCTGGTTGGCGGCTCTGGCAGATCCTGTCTGGTTGGCGGCTCTGGCAGATCCTGTCTGGTTGGCGGCTCTGGCAGATCCTGTCTGGTTGGCGGCTCTGGCAGATCCTGTCTGGTTGGCGGCTCTGGCAGATCCTGTCTGACGAATGGCTCTAGCGGCTCCTGACTGACTATCGGCTCTGACGGCTCGGGACAGACGGGCGGCTCTAATGGCTCGGGACAGACGGATGGCTCAGACGGCGCTGGGGAGACGGATGGCTCAGACGGCGCTGGGGAGACGGATGGCTCAGATGGCGCTGGGGAGACGGATGGCTCAGATGGCGCTGCGGAGACGGATGGCTCAGACTGATCCTGTCTAGCGGAAGGCTTTGGCTGCTCCTGTCTGGCGGAAAGCTCTAGCGGCTCCTGTCTGGCGGAAGGCTCTAGCGGCTCCTGTCTGGCGGAAGGCTCTGTAGGCTCATGGCAGACGGGCGGCTTTGCAGGCTCATGGCAGACGGGCGGCTTTGAAGGCTCAATACAGACGGGCAGTTCATGCGGCGCTTGGCAGACGGACAGTTCAGGCGCCGTTGGGCAGACGGCAGACTCTGGCCGGCTGAGACGCACTGTAGGCCTGGTACGTGGTGCCGGAACTGGAGGCACCGGGCTAAGGACACGCACCTTCATGATAGTGCGGGGAGCAGGGACAGGGCACACTGGACTCTCAAAACGTACTCTTTGCCTGGTGCGTGGTACCGGAACTGGAGGTACCGGGCTGAGGGCACGCACATCAGGACTAGTACGGGGAGAAGGAACAGTGTGTACAGGGCTCTGTAGACGCACAGGTGGCTTAGTGCGTGGTGCCGGAACTGGAGGCACCGAACTGGATACACGCACCATAGGGAGAGTGCGTGGAGGAGGAACAGGGCTCTGGAAACGCACTGGAAACCTGGTGCGTGGTGTAGGCACTGTTGGTACTGGACTGGGGCGGGGAGGTGGCGCCGGAAATACCAGACCGTGCAGGCGTACTGGCTCTCTTGAGCATTGAGCCTGCGCAACCTTACCTGGTTGAATGCTCCCGGTCGCCCGACCAGTGCGGGGAGGTGGAATAACCCGCACCGGGCTATGTAGGCGAACCGGGGAAACCATGCGTAAGGCAGGTGCCATGTATGCCGGCCCGAGGAGACGCACTGGAGACCAGATGCGTTGAGCCGGCCTCATGACACCTGGCTCAATGCCCAATCTAGCCCTACCAGTGCGGGGAGGTGGAATAACCCGCACCGGGCTATGCACACGTACAGGAGACACCATGCGCTCTACTGCGTAACACGGTGTCTGCCCGTACTCCCGCTCTCCACGGTTAACCTGAGAAGTGGGCGCAGGTCTCCTACCTGCCCTTGGCCCACTACCTCTTAGCCTCCCCCAATAAATTTTTGGGATTTCTTCTCGGGCTTCCTGGCCAGCCGCGTACCTTCATAACTGCGGTTCTTCACTCCGGTAGCCTCTGCTCTCCTCAATGCCTCCAGCTGTTCCCATGGGAGGCGATCCCTCCCAGCCAGGATCTCCTCCCATGTGTAGCAACCCTTTCCATTTAAAACGTCCTCCCAAGTCCACGAGTCCTGGTTCCTCTGCTCGACATTACGCTGCTTGGTTCTGGATTGGTGGGTGGTTCTGTAACGATGTTCCTCCTCCTCTTCATACGAAGAGGAGGAGTAGTGATTCGACCAAGGTGCAGCGCATTGAAATGCCATAATGAATTTTATTAAACAAGAACAAAAACGAACTATACTTGAAATGATTACAAAATAACAAAACGAATGTAGACAGACTAGAACGACGAACTGACATAAAACACGCAGAACGAACGAACAAGTACTTACTACAAACAAAATGACGAACGAACGAAACAGTCCTGTATGGTGCAAACAAACACAGACACAGGAGACAACCACCCACAAACAAACAGTGTGAAAACACCTACCTTAATATGACTCTCAATCAGAGGAAATGAAAAACACCTGCCTCTAATTGAGAGCCATATTAGGTCACCCTTTAAACCAACATAGAAACAGAAAACATAGACTGCCCACCCAAACTCACGTCCTGACCAACTAACACATACAAAACTAACAGAAAACAGGTCAGGAACGTGACAGGCATCCTATGACGGTGCCACGTTGAAAGTCAGTGAGCTCCTCAGCATGGGCCATTCTACTGCAAATGTTTCTCTATGCAGATTACATGTCTGTGTGCTCTATTTTATACACCTGTCAGCAAAGGGTATGGCTGAAATAACCAAATCCAAGAATTTGAAGGGGTGTCCACATACAAATGAAATGGGAAGCATGCTACTAAATAATATAATGATTGAATATCACTGCACATTCTGTCCCAATACTGTGATATTAGTATAAGTATGCCTGCCAGGTAACATCCATTTTATGTTCATCTGGGGCTGAGTGTGTTAGTACAGGTCTGGCCCTAGTTTGTATCACTGTGGAGTTGTGCACAGTAATACACAGCTGTGACTTCAGTCTGCAGAATTTGACATGTTAGTCACTATGCTGCTAGCAGGGTCTTTGGAAATGCTGAACTTGTTTGGCCACGGAGTTTGTTTGGGGTTCTTGCGTTGTAATTATATTGAATTTTGCTTATATAATCATGGTATAACACAATAAACATAAAGTTAAAATGCCAAGAGATCATTGAATGTTTTTTTTTTATAGGTTACAAGATGGGCTGTTTGTAATTGTTGAATTGCCCTGTGTGAATACAGGCATACACACAGCTGTCTTATCAAAATAATACAAACTAAATGCTGAAAGTAGTAGCCTAGTTATTCATGCATGCAAACATAAATACTGAATAGCAGTTTGGCTTAGAATACATACATAACTGTGAATGAGAACGAATGAATACGAACAGAACAAAACAGCGCTACCAAGTGGTAGGCGTGGTAAGCAAAATTTCAGATCGATAGTGTCACGGATCCCTTCGGTACTGTTGCTCATTCCGTACACCAGTAGCCAGTAGCGGAGGTCTACGTCACCGGCCTCTAGGCACTAAACTGTGTCATTACGCACACCTGGTTCCAATTCCTAACTGATGGTATTTGTATAAATGTGCCCTTTGGTTGGTCGTGTGAGTACCTGTGACTTGTTGTTTTGGCTTTCGTGCAGCTTGTATTGTGCAGATGATTGCAGGTCTCGTCCCGTGTTGTATCATTGTGCGTGTATGTTACTGGTCGCGCCCGGTGTATTTATTCGAGGTACTCCTCGCTCTTTTGTTTGGGTTTCAACCCTGTGTTTTGTAAACGTGTTTGTTTGGTCTTCGTCCCCGTGCCTTTACATGGCACGCTGTAATTTGGGTCATTAAAAACCCCTATTACGCATTCCTGCGCCTGTCTCCTGATTCTTTATACCAACGTGACAGAGGCATGACACAATCTATATGTACTGTAGGCTAGTTACATTAACAGTAAACAAAAGGTGAATGGAGATCCAAATAACCAAAACACAGCCTACTACAGTGAGATGCAGCCATGCACAGCTGTCTTGCCAAATAAATAGGCCTATACTCTTCTTCAAACATAAAATCATGCAACAAGTTGTGATATGGCACAATACACTTCTGTGACTCAAATTCAACACACATAATCAATTAAGCAATACCAGCCTACTGCGTTTCCAGTATGTACAGTTCCATGTACAGCATCAGAAACCAATAAACTACCAGGAAACCATAATATAATGTATCTATTTCTATGATGAAACATACCGATATGTAGATATACCAGGGGCGTCATTTGGGTTCTTGCATTGGAATTATATTGATTTCTGCTTATATCATGCTACACCACAATAAACATAAATGCAAATGCTTTTGACCAATAAATTGCCACTAAATCTCCACTGCGCTCTATAAGCACCATGGACAGCGCCTTAAACACGAGATTGTTTCTTACCTTTTCAGAAGAGTTGGAGCCTCTGATGCTCTGCGGAACTTCCTGAGTAATCGATCGTTCCGTTCTCACCGAAATGTTCTTGTAAGATCCCCCTCAAATGCCAGTTGGATTAGTTGAGCTCGCCTCGAGTCTTACTTCTGTGTTGTAGGAACGCGGGCATTCGATGTCGGAGAGGAACTTCACAATGATGTCAAAACTTTTAACAACCACTGACACAGTAGCCAGGTGTTCAGCCCACCTTTGGTCCTGTAGCCTTTTCAAAGTTTCTCCAGTGTACAGGGCAGCCACTGTTGGTTTCTTTAAGAACTTGTAGAGTGAGTCACAGACATGAAACAAGTCCTCCAGCGCATTCTCAGACATTGCGTGAACGACCACTAAGTGAAGCTGGTGGTTGAAACAATGAAATGATGGCACTTCTCTGTTTACTTTGTCCTGCAATATTTTCTCTATGCCCTCCTTTTAACTGACATGACACTAGCGCCGTCCTAACATTGACTAAGTATACTTTCTGTGCCAAGGCCAACCTTTCTTAGCACATACAAATCTCAGTCAGTTCTGGGTCATTTCACCATTTCCAGAGACACTAGCATGAAGCCCACCTGGTCTCAAAGCATTTTGTATTATTCTGTATGTAAATTTGAGACACTCCATTTAGTATGATATGTTACGTTTGGTATGGTTACATAAGACAAATGGTTACTTAAGCCAAAAACTAAAGTAGGGTGGTTGGTTGGGGTGGATGGGTAGTCTTATAACACGAACATGGGGGGAAGGGTGGGCATGTAACGCAAACATCTATCAATCCAAAGGTTGCGAGTTCAATTCTCATCACAAATAACTTTAGCATTTTAGCTAATTAGCAACTTTTCAATGACTTACTACTTTTTAGCTCATTTGCAACTAATTTGCATGTTAGCTAATCCTTCCCCTAACGCTAACCTTAACCCTTTTAGCTAATACTTAATCTAACCTTAACCTTAACCATTTTAGCTAACTCTTCCCCTAACCCTAACCTTAACCCTTTAACCTAACTCCTAAACTTAACTCTAACCTTAACCCAAACCCCTAACCCCTAGCCTAGCTAACATTAGCAAACTAGCGAACATTAGCCACTTAGCTAGAATTCATAACATATCATACATTTCGCAAATTCGTAACATATAACACTTTTTTCAAAATCAAAACATATTGTACGTTTTGGCAAATTCGTAACATATAACACACATTGTAATTCACACCATATCATACGAAATCAGTGATGGACATCCACAAATTAATACATACCATATGAAACTTAACATATCATACTAAATGGACTGTCTTGTATTTATGTACAGAATAATATGAAATGCTCTGAGACCAGGTTGCTGAAGCATGTGTATCTCCAGTTGAACATTCTGAACACTGTTTATTATTATGCTTGAGAGTCACAGTGATACAGAAGGCTGCAGCAATGTACAAAAACTGGTCGACGCTGATCTTGAAAGTCTGTAGGGGGTGGTTTCTCAGACACAGATTAAGCCCAATCCTGGACTAAAAAGCACCATTAAAAGTGCTTTGAAGTCTTGGATTAGGCTGAATCTGTGTCTGGGAAACTAGCCCGAGGAGTCTATGTTCCACTCTATCAACTAGCCCATGGTATCAACAACACACATTGGTCGGCACATATCATACTTCTGGGATTCCTCCAACCGGGATTTAGGGAAAAGCAGGGAATCTGTTAAAAGTTCCAGGAATTTTGAAACCCTATCCTTGAGAGACACCAACAGTTAGATTGCTATATGCTGTGACATTCCAAGAAAATTTGAAGACACTAATAATTGTGTTGATAGTAATAACATAATGTGAACCAATAGAGAGTACAAAGTTCATTCAAATTTCAGTCAGTAATACAGGTTGATGCAGTTTATAACATTCTGTTTTTTTTCATCATGTTCCTCTTATACCAACCCCTTCACCTCTGTAAATAAGCTATTTTCTGTATATAAGGAGGTATGTCTATTTGTCCTTCACTTAGTTGGAGTAGACAAGTTGCAGCTTCAACATAAACCATGTTCCCAGAATCTCTGCTTCAACTGTTGGCAGCTGCATCGTACCAGGCGCCACGACTGATGGGTTTAGCCCTCTCAGTTTAAATTTACAGCAACAGAAACCACTAGACTAAGAAAACCATAGTAACATGTATCTATTTCTATATTGTGGCCACTAAACCCAGTATATGTGTAGGTCAGTTTGAGATCCTTCAGGATATTTTTAACTGTTGTCTGAACTTGAACACCTGTGGAGACAGAGTAACAATAGAGAAAATCCCTGGACTCAAAACCTCACATAACAATCTGTTCAAGTAAATCCAGTCTTAAAGTGTTCACCTGTCAACCCTATAATCATCAGTAGTAAAGCAATAGTATATTTCATCATGGACTGTCAGTAGTTATGGTGTGTCTCTGTTCCTCAGTCTAGTCAGAGCTTCAGTCCTCTCCTCCACTCTGCAGTGAGATAAGTAGTGATGGATGAGGTCAGTTTTGCATTGACTCCTCAGTGGGTGGGAAAATGGACAGTCAGAGATTGGGAACAGGTTCATTTGACCAGAACACTTGAGTTAATTTACATTTTAATAAGGAGGAATTAATTACAGTATAATGATACCTTACTATAAAAACCATTCCGTTCACCTTAACCTAGCTTGCCCTCTAGTGGCTTAAAGAAGGGATGATTAGTTAATCTGAACTCTCCATACATAAAGACAGAATACACCAAACAAACGAAGAGGGGAGAGTGATACTAATACTTTGACCAGATTTGATGGATGGAGTGCTAAGAAAATGTACTAATACATTCATTGTGTATAGAGTATATGTGTTTTAATTTATGTAAAAGTTTGTGTTGTAGCGTTTATAGTCATATGAATGTCATGGAGTTTTAGAACTGGTCCTGTGCTGGTTTGTATCACAGTGGAGGTGAGCACAATAATACACAGCTGTGTCTTCAGTCTGCAGACTCTGTCCTTTTTAAGTTACTGTGCTGCTGTACATTTCTCTGGAGATACTGAACTTGTTTCTCAGTTTATCACTGTAATATGTGCTACCATCGTGACAAATTAATCCAATCCACTCTAATGTTTTTCCTTTAGGTTGGCGATTCACACCTGTACAGTTGCTGGTGCTGGTTAAAGCATACCCAGAGACTTTACAGTAGAGGGTTAGAGGCTGTGCAGGGTGATAGAGCCTGACTGTGTGAGTTCAGTCTGACAAAACACACCTATAAAACAAAACAAACAAAATAAAAAATGTTGTTAGTTACATTTCCAAAACTCTATTACACCAACATTGATTTATCACTCCCCCATAACTAACAGGATGCAGCTGCCAGCACCAACAGCAGAGATGTAGGGAACATGAATTGTGTTGAAGCTGAACTGATGGTAACTGCACTTGCCAACTGAGTGAAAGAGAGAGAGATATTCCTCTTTATACACAAGAGAGGAGAGTTGCTTTCCGTAGAGTGAAAGAGTTGTTATAAAATGGAGGAAATAAATGACTTGTATCATTGTGACACATTATACAAATAATCAGTATCAGAATATAATGACTGGTGTCCTCCAAGGATAAATACCTGGTCCATTACTCTTTTTTTACTTGATATTAACATTTTCTTTTGATTATTACTTACAGATTTTATTCTGTTTGCTGATGATATTTTCAGTGAAATGATGATGGTTAACTATAGATAGCTAGTATGAACTCTGTGTTTACTTGAGAATTGACTCCTATTATGGAGCAAATAAGATACAGCACACCATGTAGAGGGAAATGTACAGAGGAATGATTTGAGCATTACTTTTGTGTGTTTTCACCCTTGATTTATTATGTAGACGTCTATGAATGGTACACTAGTATTTCTGGTCAGGGACAAACAATATGATTAAGTTTGTTTTTTACTCGAGGCTGTTGGGATTTTGTACAGGTTTGAGGCTTGTTTGTATCACTGTGGTATCGAGAACAGTAATAGACAGCTGTGTCATCAGTCTGCAGACTCTGTCCTATTAAAGTCACTGTGCCTCTCAAAGTGTCTCTGGTCAAGCTGAACTTGTGTTTCAGAGAATCTTTGTAAGCTGTGCCTGCATCATGATACAGTAGATGTTCCCAACCCACTCTGGTATAATGACTTCAGGTTGGACCCATGATTCTCCATAGAGGTTGGTGCTACCAGTCAGAGAATACCCAGAGACCTTACAGGTGATTACCAAAGACTCTCCAGAATGTATAACCATTGAACTTGGCTGGGTGAGCTTAAGACCACAGTGTACACCTCTTAAGAAACATCATCGTATCATGTAGAACAATCTCAAAAGTAGAGCTATTTTAAAGCTACGTAAGCATTAATTACATATTATATTCCTTTAAACATGTTATAAGTCTGTTAAACACCCAAATCCTGAGAGACAGGAGACCGCTGCCAACAGCAGCAGCTGAGAGTCAGGGACCATGGTTTGTGTTGAAGCTGAACTGGTGGGAGTTGCCCTTCTTTACTCTCCAGGACTCAGAGAGAGATATGATTCACACAGCGATGCTGATTTATATAAGGCAGAGGAAGAGAGATTAAATAGTTAAAAGTTATGAGTAATTTGCTTAAGAAGGCAGGTAGAGTATGTCATTTCAGAAAACCCTCTGTGAACCATATTGACTTTTGGTGCTTCACTTATAGGATGGGACTCTATGTTTAGAAAAACAGCAATAGGACTATTTTTAGAAATCCTTATATTTTACACTTATCAACAAAATATATCTAATGGTATACTCATAAGTGTTAAAAAATCAATTGCTAACGACCCTGTAAAAAAATCCGGTATGTGTTCACCGGTAACGGCCAGACGAGAGGTGGGGAGCGTGTTGTTTACCTCCAATCAAGTTGATTTGCAAATTTCCATCGAGATTGCTGTCATATTGAGCTTCAATCAATACCTATATATCTGTATTCAATATTGTACTAATTCTGTTTGCTGAAATGTGACATTTGGTTTCATGCAAATAATCTCATCAAATTGAAAGACATACAAATAAATGGATTTAGCTGCTAGAGATTGATAATTAATTTCCCTGAATGATTGTATAAATTATTGATGCTGTTTGGGGTTATTTGCTGTTGTCAACTGACTATGAATGCCTATAAGGTTTTCAGTTAAAGGTTTATAAGTATATTTGTACTGTTATCTTGACAAGTTGTCAGGTATATTTTATGTTTTTCAAGTAATCATGTATATTATGGTTATAATTTAGAGTACGATGTGTCTACTCCCTCCTATAGTGTTGGTGGGCCAGGGGATTGATGTTAACAGAGACGGGAGATCAGAATTACTGACTCTCACAGTAAGAGAAGTGCTTGATCAGTTTTTGTACAGTGCTGCAGCCTCCTGTGTCACTGTGCCTCTGGCACAATAATAAACAGCAGAGTCTTCAGTCTTCAGACTGTTCATCTGGAGATACACCTGCTGCTTGCTGTTGTCTCTGGAGATGGTGAACCGACCCTGAACAGACTGGGAGTAGTAGATGCTACCACCACTTGGACCAGAAATGTAAGCTATCCACTCCAATCCTTTCCCAGAAGCCTGTCTGATCCAGTTAAAGTTTGAGCTAGTTGAAATATCAGCATAAGTACAGGTCAGTTTGTGTTGTTCCCCAGGCTTTTTAACTGCTGGTCCAGACTCAGTCAATGTCTGACTGTTAACACCTGTGGAAATAGAACGTATAGATGTTAATTCCTACGTGATCTCCACAATCTGTTAGATTTGATTCAACACTTATTAACATTGTCACCTGTCAGGCATGTTATCAGTAGCAGTAGTCCAGTCATAGAATCCATGCTGAACTATGGTGTGTCCCTGTTCCTCAGTCTAGTCAGAGCTTCAGTCCCTTTCCTCCACTCTACTCTGAGATAAGTAGTGATGGAAGAGCTCAGAGTTTTGCATTGACTCCTCCTCACAGATTGGGAAGATCACACAGATTAAATAGAGAACTCAGAGATGGTGAACAGGTTCATATGTTCTGAATACCTTGTTAATTACTTGTTCATGTGACATCAAGAAAGCTTGACCAGACTGGGCAAGAGGTAGTTTGAATGTTAGTGTCTGGACTCTTATAGTGTAGTGCTTTGTGATATTGTTGTTGTATTATTTACACTAATGATACTCAGTATTATTCTAGTGAGACACAAAGAGAGGTAGTAGTACATCAACTATCCATGTTGTACAGCTGGTTCACCAGCTTCAGTCAGTGTTTCTGTCGAGCAGTGGAGGTTCTAGCTTGTATGGCTCCCTGGGTGAACCCCCCCCCCCCCTTCAGTGGGGTGTTCACCCCCTTAACTGTCATTTTTATTCAGACATTTTGAACAACACAAATAAATGGTAATTTCAAACTATATAAATATAAAAATATATACAAAAAAAGACTCATAACTATCTAAAATAATTAACAAAGACAAATAGAAACAAATTGTAGTAAATAAATACCAATTTAAAAAAAATCTAATTATTACACTATTACCCTATTGCTATCAAAAAACACACAAATAAAACTAAATTGCACAAATCCTATATCACACAAATACACAAAATAACAAACTTATAAAGAATAGAACCTGATTATTACACTAATGCACTTCAAACAACACACAAAACACACAAACTAAATTGCACAACTAATTGCATTAGTCCTGTACAAAGTTAGAGGTGCGCTATTTGATAGATTCCCCCGCTTCCCCTACCTCAGGCTTCCAGTGGGGAGACCTGATGTCCACCTACCCCCGCCCCCCTCCCCATCTCGTACTTATGAGTGGGAGGACTTCCCAGGCAGTAGCCTGCCTAGCTCACAAACTATCAGGGCGCCCACCCCGACAAGGTTAATTGACCCACAGTCCCACATTGTGACATGATATCATTGACGTGATGAGCAACTGAGCGATAGAGAACTGATCACTCAAATGACACTATTCAAAATGTAATAAAAAAAATTATAATAATTGTGCGGGCACCCCATGCCGCCCCCAGCAAGATGCTGTCCTGGGCGGCTACCCATGTTGCCTGTACCAAAATCCGCCACTGGCGAGCACAATAATAAACAGCAGAGTCCTTTGATCTCAGACTCTTGGCCTACAATAACTGTGTGCTTGTGAAGACGTCCTCAGTCAGAGTGAACTGGCCTTTCATTCATTCTCCCAATCCACTCCAGGGCTTTTTCATAAGCTCCATTGTTCAGTGATAGTTAGTGCAGGGCTCACTGTAATGTCAGTCCTAGTGACCTATAATGAGAAGGCCAGAGCTGAGTGTCTGATTATAAAGGGATGAAGGGGAGGAAGACCTCCCACCAGAGGTTTAAATAGAGACTGAGAGGGAGAGTTGATAATGTCAACATTGTTTCTCAGAACAGCACAGGATGACAATCTATTAGGGTCACCCAAAGATCTGAATACCCAGAGACCTTTCAGGTAACGCTCAAAGACTCTCCAGGTTTTACGCCCAATGGTTGGGTGAGCTCAAGACTACAGTGCACACCTGTCAATGAAAGAATATGAATTAACAATATTTGGCAGTGGAAGATACTGATTATAATTTTTTTTAAATGTTTTCAGAGTAACATATAAGTCCATTTCGAAAACACAAATCCAGAGAGACACACGGGTTGCACCTGCAGTCAGCAGCGGAGATGCAGGAAACATGGTTTGTGTTGAAGCTGAACTGGTGGGAGCTTAATTAACCTCTAACGAGTCACAAACCCGGATCCGGGATCCCCCCATCAAAAAAGCAGACTAGCATAGCCTAGCCTAAAGCTACAGGGATATCATATAATCAAATGTTCATGAAATCACAAGTCCAAGACACCAGATGAAAGATACAGATCTTGTGAATCCAGCCATCATTTCCGATGTTTTAAATGTTTTACAGGGAAGACACAATATGTATTTCTATTAGCTAACCACCATAGCAAAAGACACAACTTTTTTTCTCCACCATTTTTTTCCTGCATAGGTAGCCATCACTAATTCGACCAAATAAAGATATAAATAGCCACTAACCAAGAAAAAACTTCATCAAATGACAGTCTGATAACATATTTATTGTATAGCATATGTTTTGTTAGAAAGATTTGCATATTTCAGGTATAAATCACAGTTCTACATTGCAGCTGCAATCTGAAATAGCGTCGATGCAGGCAGAATAATTACAGAGACCAACGTCAAATACCTAAATACTCATCATAAAACATTTCTGAAAAATACACAGCGTACAGAAAATGAAAGCCCAACATCTTGTGAATCCAGCCAATATGTCAGATTTTTTAAGTGTTTTACAGCGAAAACACAATATAGCATTATATTAGCTTACCACAATAGCCAGACACAACCGCATTTACCAGCAGCAAATGTTAGCGATCGTAACAATCCAGCAAAAGATATATAATTTGACTAACCTTGATAAACTTCATCAGATGACAGTCCTGTAACATCATATTACACAATGCATATAGGTTTTGTTCGAAAATGTGCATATTTAGCAGCACAAATCGTGGTTATACAATGTGATCAGTAGCAACATTTCATGCATTCTGGCCGGCGCCATCTTGGAGAGGCACCTAATCTAATCGATAAATAATCGTAAACTTGACTAAAAAATACAGGTTGGACAGCAAATGAAAGATGCATTAGTTATTAATGCAACCGCTGTGTTAGATTTTTAAAATTAACGTTACTAGACATACAGTGTGCGTTACAGCCAGACTAGTGCCGCAATTAATGGCGGACAAATCCTTTCACATTTTTCCACATAAATACGGAATAACATCATAAATAGCTCTTACTTTTGGACGAGCTTCCATCAGAATATTGGGCAAGTTGTCCTTTGTCCAAAAGAATCGTTGCTCGGTTGTAAAACGTCCTCTTCAACTTTGGAACTAGCAGCTAACAATAGCTATGTGACGCAGACATGCCCAAAACTTCAAAACGCAATACTAAGGAAATTCCAAAAATCGCAATATACTCGCATAAACTGATATAACTCGGTTTAAAATAACTTCGTTATGATGTTTCTAACACCTATATCGAATTAAATTACAGACGGATATATCTAAGGCCGATAACTGAGCGTTTCAAAATGCCATCCTGAGGTCTTGCTTTGCGTCATGACGAACGTCGAAAAGAGAGCTCCCTACATTCTTTGGGGCTTTATAAGGTCTGAGATCTGCGTAGAAACTCCATTCCAATTCTCATTGGTTACTGACATCCAGGGGAAGGCGCGTGCAGTTCATGTCGACCCATAGGATACATACAGAGCTTTAAACTGATCTGAGAACAGAGCCTCGTTTTCAGACCTTCGCAGTTCCTGTCATGAATTTCGCTGCAGAATGAGTTCTGTTTCACCCACAGACATAATTCAAACGGTTTTAAAAACTAGAGATTGTTTTCTATCCAATAGTAATAATAATATGCATATTGTACGAGCAAGAATTGAGTACGAGGCAGTTTAATTTGGGAACGATAAATGTCGAAGTTCAAACAGCACCCCCTATAGTGACAAGAAGGTTTAACTTCTCTAGGGTAGAGACGTCCCACCAGGCCAACATCCGGTGAAACTGCAGAGAGCTAACATTCTAAATACACCATTCGTTATATTAACTTATTTGGGCTGCAAGCCCGACGTCGGTACACTTATGACAACAGCCAGCTCAAGTGCAGGGCGCGAAATTCAAAATATATTTTTGAGAAATATGTAACTTTCACACATTAACAAGTCCAATACAGCAAATGAAAGATAAACATCTTGTGAATCCAGCCAACATGTCCGATTTTTAAAATGTTTTACAGCGAAAACACCACGTATATTTATGTTAGCTCACCACCAAATACAAAAAAGGACAGACATTTTTCACAGCACAGGTAGCATGCACAAAACCAACCTAACTAACCAAGAACCAACCAAACTAACCAAGAAACAACTTCATCAGATGACAGTCTTATAACATGTTATACAATAAATCTATGTTTTGTTCGAAACATTTGCATATTTGAGGTATAAATCAGTTTTACATTGCAGCTACCATCACAGCTACCGTCAGAAATAGCACCGAAGCAGCAAGAGTAATTACAGACACCAACGTGAAATAACTAAATACTCATCATAAAACATTTCTGAAAAATACATGATGTACAGCAAATGAAAGACAAGCATCTTGTGAATCCAGCCAATATTTCCGATTTCTTAAGTGTTTTACAGCGAAAACACAATATAGCATTATATTAGCTTACCACAATAGCCAGAAACACAAGCCATTTACCAGCAGCAAAAGTTAGCGATCGTAACAAACCAGCAAAATATATATAATTTTTGACAAACCTTGATAAGCTTCATCAGATGACAGTCCTATAACATCAGGTTATACATACACTTATGTTTTGTTCGAAAATGTGCATATTTAGAGCTGAAATCAGTGTTTATACATTGTGCTAACGTAGCCACTTTTTCCCACAACGTCCGGATATTTTTCTGACACTCACATATTCTGACCAAATAACTATTCATAAACATTACTAAAAAATACATGTTGTATAGGAAATGATAGATACACTAGTTCTTAATGCAATCGCCATGTTAGAATTCTAAAAATAACTTCATTACGACATGCAGTTTACGTTATGGCGAGAGCGTGCCCAAAACCTGGGCGCAAACTACTAGTACAACATGTTCGACAGATATATGAAATAGCATCATAAAATGGGTCCTACTTTTGATGATCTTCCATCAGAATGTTGTACAAGGGGTCCTCGTTGTTTGGATTTAGAAAGTCCTCTTCTCCAGTCAATTTGCACGGAAAGCTAGCAAAGTGGCGCGAAGCTCTCCTTCCTGAACAAACGCAGACAAAGCAACACACCTAACGTCCCGAAAAAATTTCAATAATCTAATAAAACTATATTGAAAAAACATACTTTACGAGGATATTGTCACATGTATCAAATAAAATCAAAGCCGGAGATATTAGTCGTCTATAACGACAGCTTTACAGAAGGCAATACCAGGTCACTTCTCGCACGTTCCAGAAAACAGGAAATTGGGGTCACGTCATGCCAAGAGCTTTTATTCGACCTCAGATCATGTTATACCCTCCATTTCTTCTCTCACTGCCTGTTGACATCTAGTGGAAGGCGTATGAAGTGCATGTATACTAATAAATATCAAGCACATTTATAGCCAGGCCCTAGAACAGAGCATCGATTTCAGATTTTCCACTTCCTGTCAGGAAGTTTGCTGCAAAATGAGTTCTGTTTTACTCACAGATATAATTCAAACGGTTTTAGAAACTAGAGAGTGTTTTCTATCCAATAGTAATAATAATATGCATATTGTACGAGCAAGAATTGAGTACGAGGCCATTTGAAATGGGCACCTTTTATCCAGGCTACTCAATACTGCCCCTGTGACCAGCTCTGAAACCAGATTGCATAGTGGAGAAGGTACGGTGGAATTCAAAATGGTCGGTAATCTGTTTGTTAACTTGGCTTTCGAAGACCTTAGGAAGACAGGGTAGGATAGATATAGGTCTGCGACAGTTTGGGTCTAGAGTGTCTCCCCCTTTGAAGAGGGGGATGACCTCAGCAGCTTTCCAATCTATGGGAATCTCAGACGATACGAAAGAGAGGTAGAACAGGCTAGTAATAGGGATTGCAACAATTTCAGCAGATAATTTTAGAAAGAGACGGTCCAGATTGATAGTGATGAGGGGTGGTCGTTTCACCGCAGACCCGTTACGGATGCAGGCAATGAGGCAGTGATCGCTGAGATCTTGGTTGAAAACAGCAGAGGTGTATTTGGAGGGCAAGTTGGTTAGGATGATATCTATGAGGGTGCCCGTGTTTACGCATTTGGGGTTGTATCTGGTGGGTTCGTTGATAATTTGTGTGAGATTGAGGGCATCAAGCTTAGATTGTAGGATGGCCGGGGTGTTAAGCATGTCAACCCCAAATCCGTAAACACAGGCACCCTCATAGATATCATCCTAACCCTGGATTAGTAGGGTTCCGAGTAGCAGAGGGGTCCAAGTCCAATTGGCAAAATAAGTATAGTGGCCCAAGAAATTTGCCGATGGATCTGTACAGCTAACAGTCCAATATGCTCTAGACAGCTAGCAGGCCACGGCTAGCAGCTAGCGGGCCGCGGCAAGCAGATGGGTATTCAGGGGACGTCGCGATGTAGAGGCCAGTTGAGTACCCCCTTGAGCAGATTACGTTGTAATCCAGTCGTTAAGGATCGGCGGGGTTCCGTGCCCCGTACTGGCAGTCGAAGGGGTCCGGGTATTGTAGCCCAGGAGTGGCTGATGGGCCTCTTTAGCTAGCCAGGAGAAAAGGCCTAGCATGGGCTAGCTCCAGGCTAATTGGTGCTTGCTTCGGGACCGACGTTAGCCAGGAGTAGTCACTCGGATAGCAGCTAGCTAGCTGCGATGATCCAGGTGAAAATGTCCAGAGCTTGAGGTAGGAATCCTGGGTATATGGAGAGAAAATAGGTCCGGTATGCTCTGGTTTGAGTCGCGTTGTACAAACTGGCGAGAGCTTTCCGAGCTAAAGGTTAGCTGATGACCACAAGCAGTGGTTAGCTGACTACTAGCTAGTAGCTAGTGAGCTGGCTAGCTTCTGTTGGGGGATTCCGGATTCGAGGTAAATAAAAATACTTTAGACAAAACAGATCCACACCACATTGGGTGAGGCAGGTTGCAGGAGAGTATTTTGAAGTTGAGGTTTAGAATAAAATCAAAAAAAGAAATGCAAAGAAAAATATATAAAAATATTTATACATGGGACACGACAAGATGAAGGACAAAGACGTCTGACTGCTACAGCATCTTGGATTTTTATCTTGGCCAGGTTGCAGTTGTAAATGAGAACTTGTTCTCAACTGGCCTACCTGGTTAAATAAAAGTGACATAAAACTTTATAATGGACTTGTTAACAAGTGTCTGGCTTTTCCCTTGAGATTCAGGGTTTTTGTTGAGGTCTGGTGCTTGTTTGTTTCACTGTGGGTAGTATGTTCTCCTAGTACAGTAATACACGGCTGTGTCTTCAATCTGAAGGTTTTGCCCTTCTACTGGCACAGTGCGGGTGGAGGCTTCTTTTGAGATGCTAAATTTGTTCTTTAGTTTGTTACTATAATACATTTTGCCATCTCCACATGTCTCACCAATCCATTCAAGAGCTTTTCCTGCAGGCTGTCGAATCCAAGCTGTGCAGTAGTTGTCGGTGAAAGAATACCCAGAGACCTTACAGGACAGGGTCAGAGACTGTCCAGTCTGCAAATACATAGAATCTGGCTGTGTGAGCTCAACCTGACAGAAGACACCTGAAAAAAAAATGTTTACCTTAATTAAATCAGTTCACAGTTCTGCATGCTGTGTGGCATGGAGCTCTTGAAACATTTTCACACTCACTTACTGTTTATGAACACCACCACAAGAGCCAATGTCCAAACAGTCCCCATTTCCATTGCTCAGTGATAGTTTGTATATGTCTCTCAGTCTAGTGCTTCAGTCCCTCTCCTCCACTCTAGTCTGAGATAAGTAGTGATGGAAGAGCTCAGAGTTTTGCATTGACTCCTCCTCACAGGGTGGGAAGATCACACAGATTAAATAGAGAACTCAGAGATGGGGAACAGGTTCATATGTTCTGAATGCTTTGTTCATTACTTGTTCATGTGACAACAAGAAAGATCAACCAGACTGGACAAGAGATCGTATTTTTGTGTAGTTTGAATGTAAGAGGCTAGTATTTTATAGTGTCGTGCTTTGTGATATTGTTGTATTATTTACAGTAATGATACTGAATATTATTATAGTTTGACACAAAGAGAGGAAGTAGTACACCAGCTAGCAGTGTTGTTGGGGGGGGGGGGGTTGTACAGCTGCTTCACCAGCTCTAGTCAATGTATCTCTCAAGCACAATAGTAAACAGCAGAGTCATCTGATCTCAGACTCTTGGCCTCTAAGAACTGTGTGCTTGTGGAGATGTCAAGGTGAACTGGCCTTTCATGGGGTCTGAGTAGACTGGAACATCTGTTGAGCCAGAGTTAACTCTCCCAATCCACTCCAGAGTTCTGACTGGTTTTTGCCTTATCCAGTGTCATATCAAACCCAGAGATTTTACAGGACAATTTAACAGTGTCTCTAGGTATTTTCACCTGAGAAGGTGACTGATCCATCCCATTCAGCAAACATTTGCAAAACAAAAATGTTGACACTCAGTTGAAGATCTGGTATTTACATACATTTTGAGTTTAACTATGATACTCAGACATTCTTCAGTCACCATGTAATGCTTTACTTACTATGTATGGACATCACCATGACAACTAAACTCCAGACAGTCATAAACTCCATTGTTCAGTATTAGTTAGTACAGAACTTGTAATGTCAGTCCAAGCTGCCTATAATGAGAAGACCAGGGCTGAGTGTCTGATTACAAAGGGATGAAGGGGAGGGAGACTTTGCATAGACCGCCCTCTAGAGGCTTAAATATCCTGACAGGGGAGAGATCTTCTGCTCTATTCCTTTATTCTCTCTTCTCCCTGTCCTTTATTCTGCTCTCTGCAGTTCAGAGGTTACTTATGAGACGTGTTGACTATAATGGCTTTAGTATGATGTGTTGAAGATCAGCAACACGGGAACAAAAGTTCTGCATTTTTATTTGGGTTTACATTTCTTGAAAGCTTTTAATGATTCATGGTGTTAACGATTTTGTAGGGTTAACTTATTATTCTGACGTTTTTCATATGATGTACCCAATGACTAATGAACTTGCTATGTCCTCATTGAGATTATACAGAAGTGTTCAATACGCCTTATTTATACACTTTTGTAATATTTATGAAATGCACATTGTTATATTTGGTAGCACTTATTTATTTTCCTTTGCCTCCAACCCCCTTCGATGTGTAGAACGGATGTGGGTGGAGCCAGGTCTACATAAGGGTGCAACTTTCAAAAAATCCCAAAAGCTCTGACGAAGGCCGTGTGGCCGATACGTAAGCTTATTAAATATCGGTGATACTATCAAGAGCAGTGTGCGGTTTCCTTTTCCTTCATCTTGTTCTATTGATGCCATGCACCTGCAAATAAGATTGCTCAGATGTGCGAGTGCCTTTTTGAATTCGTAGGGTTAACTTATCAAATACAAATTTAACCGTTTTTCAGACTGAGCATTAATCTTAAATATGTTGATATCTTGGTGTGGAGATACATTTATATTATGTTGTGCTTGCATCATTCTCACATGGGTATCTGGGTATTTGTTCAGGTCTGGTACTGGTTTGTATCACTGTGGAGGGTAGCGAACACAGTAATACACAGCTGTGTCTTCAGGTTGCAGGCTCTGCCCTTGTAAAGACACAGAGTTGCTGGAAGCATCTCTTGAAATGCTGAACTTATTTTTCAGTGCATCATTTTTGCAGATATCTCCATTATCCCATATATGGGAAATCCACTCCATTGATTTCCCTGCAGGCTATCGAACCCAACCTGTGGCAAAGCTTATGCTGCTATCACTAACAGAATACCCAGAGACCTTACAGGTGATGCTCAGAGACTCTCCAGGCTTTACAACCATTACACTTGGCTGGCTGAGTTCAAGACCGCCACAGTACACATCTAAGGGGGAAAAAATTATTAGTCATTATGTTACATAGGTTAGCTCAGTATGACTGTAAAGGCTATTGTTCAAATAATATTTTATCGAGCATCAACCCATTTCTTCCCCCAAATCTTGAGAGACTCACAGGAGGCAGCTGCCAGCAGGAGCAGTAGCAGAGATGCCGAGAACATGGTTTGTGTTGAAGCTGAACTGGTGGGAGCTGTTATTCTCTACTCCAACTGATTCTGAGACAGACAGTCCACTTTTTATACAGAGAGGGGTGATGTGTCAGGCTCCTTTGCATATAGAGTTGGTATAAAAGGATGTGAGTGTTATAAACTGGGTTGACTTGCATTATGAACGGTCAAAATGAAATACAACATTTTATTAATTTTGGTTTTACATTTCTTTACAGTTTAATATATTCATATTATTTTTGTATTATTGTTATTTAAAAAAATTAATACTAATAATTATACTTTGTTTATTGAATTCTCAACACCAGTGTTAAATAATAGCACTTGTAAGTTATTTGGAAGTAATATAAAACAACACATCAAAGACAACAATACATAAAAACAAAGAGTGAGACAAACATAAATAAAAACAATTTAAAAACTAAGACACGAAAGAATATATAATTTGAAACAGTTGTTACGGGTCAACTAGCATAGATAATACAGTCCTTAACATCCGAGATGTCGTGTATACACGTACCAGGCCTCTTACATCACCAATATATAAATATACATCACTCTGGAACTGCAGGGAAATGTAGTTGTTTAACACAAGAAAAGAAGGGAGCCCACATTGCATAGAATTTGTCTATAGACCCATTGAGTGTGTGTTTCATTTTTTCCAACTTTATGCGAATCAAAACGGATTTAATCCAAAGAGCATGAGAAGGGGGTGCAGACGATTTCCATCTAAGTAAAATTAATCGTCTCGCTAACAAAGTGACAAAGGCAATTACATCCTTATTCATTTTGGTCAATTGTATTCTGGGTAAGGAAACCCCAAAAAATGCAATTATAGGGCCTGGCTTGATCTGTGTGCCGCTTAATTCTGAGAGTATGTTAAAGATGTCTTTCCAGAAAGCAACAAGAGATGGGCAACACCAAAACATGTGTACATGATTAGCAGGAGACCGGTTACATCGTACACAATTAGGGTTCACATCCTTCTAAATTTTGGATAATCTTGCTTTGGTCCAGTGGGCCCTATGAATGAGTTTGCATTGAATGAGACCGTGTCGAGAGCAAATAGAAGAGCTGTCTACCCTTTGAGTGCCCCTTTCCATAGGTCATCGGATATTTCCTCACCCAGTTCCTCCTCCCATGAGGATTTAATATTGGTTAATCAGATGACTTGTAGTGAGCAAATGTGACTATAGATTATTGACAAGGTGCCTTTCAGAGTAGGAAGTGGGATAAGAAATGTGTCAAACTGTGTTGGTTTAAACTTTATTGGTTTAAACTTTAAACCAATAAAGCTTAACTTCTACTTGCACAGCATCCCGGATCCGGCAGCACCCCCCCACAGTAAAAAAGCTGACTAGCATAGCGTCACAAGTAAATACTAGCATCTAAATATCATTACATTTTACGTCATTTAGCAGACGCTCTTATCCAGAGCGACTTACAAATTGGAACGTTCATACATATTCATCCTGGTCCCCCCGTGGGGAATGAACCCACAACCCTGGCGTTGCAAGCGCCATGCTCTACCAACTGAGCCACACGGGACCTCATTAAATCAAGTCCAAGACACCAGATGAAAGATACACATCTTGTGAATCCAGCCATCATTTCTGATTTTTTAAATGTTTTACAGGGAAGACACAATATGTAAATCTATTAGCTAACCACGATAGCAAAAGACACAACTTTTTTTCCCACCATTTTTTTCCCGCATGGGTAGCTATCACAATTTCGACCAAATAAAGATATATATAGCCACTAACCAAGAAACAACTTCATAAGATGACAGTCTGATAACATATTTATTGTATAGCATATGTTTTTTTAGAAAAATGTGCATATTTCAGGTATAAATCACAGTTCTACATTGCAGCTGCAATCTGAAATAGTGCCCGAAGCTGACCGAATAATTACAGAGACCAACGTCAAATACCTAAATACTCATCTTAAAACATTTCTGAAAAATACACAGCGTACAGCAAATGAAAGCCCAACATCTTGTGAATCCAGCCAATATGTCAGATTTTTTAAGTGTTTTACAGCGAAAACACAATATAGCATTATATTAGCTTACCACAATAGCCAGAAACACAAGCAATTTACCAGCAGCACAGGTTAGCGATCGTAACAATACAGCAAAAGATATATAATTTTTGACTAACCTTGATATACTTCGTCAGATGACAGTCCTGTAACATCATATTACACAATGCATATAGGTTTTGTTAAAAAATTTGCATATTTAGCAGCACAAATCGTGGTTATACAATGTGATCAGTGGCAACAGGTCATGCATTCTGGCCGGCGCCATCTTGGAAAGGGACCTAAGTTTACGATTATTTATCGATTAGATTGACTAAAAACTACAGGTTGGACAGCAAATGAAAGATGCATTAGTTATTAATGCAACCGCTGAGTTAGATTTTTAAAATTAACGTTACTAGACATACAGTGTGCGTTACAGCCAGACTAGTGCCGCAATAATGGCGGACAAATCCGTTTACATTTTTCCACATAAATACGGAATAACATCATAAATAGCTCTTACTTTTGGACGAGCTTCCATCAGAATCTTGGGCAAGGTGTCCTTTGTCCAAAAGAATCGTTGCTTGGTTGTAAAACGTTGTCTTCAACTTCGGAATTAGCAGCTAACAATAGCTATGTGGCCACAACATGCCCAAATCCCCAAAACGCAATACTAAGGAAATTCCGAAAATAGCAATATACTCGCATAAACTGATATAACTCGGTTTAAAATAACTTCGATATGATGTTTCTAACACCTATATCGAATTAAATTACAGACGGATATATCTAAGGTCGATAACTGAGCGTTTCAAAATGCCATCCTGAGGTCTTGCTTTGCGCAATGACGAACGTCGAAAAGAGAGCGCCCTTCGTTCCTTGGCCTTTTATAAGCTCTGAGAACTACGTAGAAACTCCACTCCACTTCTCATTGGTTACTGACATCCAGGGGAAGGCGGGTGCAGTTCATGTCGACCCATAGGATACATACAGAGCTTTAAACTGATCTGAGAACAGAGCCTTGTTTTCAGACCTTCGCAGTTCCTGTCATGGATTTCGCTGCAGAAAGAGTTCTGGTTCACCCACAGACATAATTCAAACGGTTTTAGAAACTAGAGATTGTTTTCTATCCAATAGTAATAATAATATGCATATTGTACGAGCAAGAATTGAGTATGAGGCAGTTTAATTTGGAGACGATATTTTCCAAAGTGGAAACAGCAACCCCTAGATTGAGAAAAGGTTAATTAATAGTTGGTATTATGTCAGCATCATTATGAATGGTTTAAACTTTATTAGTTGTTATTTAGTCAACAACATTATGAATGGTTTAACATGTATTAATAGTTGTTATTTAGTCAGCATCATTATGAATGGTTTAACATGTAATAGTTGTTATATAGTCAGCATCATTTTGAATGGTTTAACCTTTAATAGTTGTTATTTAGTTAGCATCATTATGAATGGTTTAACCTTGAATAGTTATTTATTCAGTATCATTATGAATGGTTTAACCTTTAATAGTTGTTATTTAGTCAGTATCATTATGAATGGTTTAACCTTTAATAGTTGTTATTTAGTCAGTATCATTATGAATGGTTTAACCTTTAATAGTTGTTATTTAGTCAGCATCATTATGAATGGTTTAACATTTAATAGTTGTTATTTAGTCAGCATCATTATGAATGGTTTAACATTTAATAGTTGTTATATAGTCAGCATCATTATGAATGGTTTAACCTTTAATAGTTGTTATTTAGTCAGCGTCATTATGAATGGTTTAACCTTTAATAGTTGTTATTTATTCAGTATCATTATGAATGGTTTAACCTTTAATAGTTGTTATTTAGTCAGCATCATTATGAATGGTTTAACCTTAAATAGTTGTTATTTAGTCAGCATCATTATGAATTGTTTAACATGTATTAATAGTTGTTACTTAGTCAGTATCATTATAAAGGGTTTAATTTTCTCAATAGGGGGCGCTATTGTCACTTTGTAAAAATTTTTTCCCAAATTAAACTGCCTCGTACTCAATTCTTGCTCGTACAATATGCATATTATAATTACTATTGGATAGAAAACACTCTCTAGTTTCTAAAACCGTTTGAATTATATCTGTGAGTAAAACATAACTCATTTTGCAGCAAACTTCCTGACAGGAAGTGAAAAATCTGAAATCGAGGCTCTGTTCTAGGGCCTGCCTATAAATGTGCTTGATATATATTCGTATACATGCACTTCATACACCTTCCACTAGATGTCATCAGGGAGTGAGAGAAGAAATGGAGTGTATAACATGATCTGAGGTCGAATAAAAGCTCTTGGCATGACGTGACACCCATTTCCTGTTTCCTGGAACGTGCGAGAAGGGACCTGGTATTGCCTTCTGTAAAGCTGTCGTTATAGACGACTAATATCTCCGGATTTGATTTTATTTGATAAATGTGACAATATCATCGTAAAGTCTGTTTTTTCAATATAGTTTTATTAGATTATTTAAATTTTTTCGGGACGTTAGGCGTGTTGCTTTGTCTGCGTTTGTTCATGAAGGAGAGCTTCGCGCCACTTTGCTAGCTTTCCATGCTAATTGACTGGAGAAGAGGACATTCTAAAACCAAACAACGATTGTTCTGGACAAAGGACCCCTTGTACAACATTCTGATGGAAGATCATCAAAAGTAAGACCCATTTTATGATGCTATTTCATATATCTGTCGAACATGTGAACTAGTAGTTTGCGCCCAGGTTTTGGGCACTCTCTCGCTATAACTAAGCTGGATGTCGTAATGAAGTTTTTTTTTTAATTCTAACATGGCGATTGCATTAAGAGCTAGTGTATCTATCATTTCCTATACAACATGTATTTTTTAGTAACGTTTATGAATAGTTATTTGGTCAGAATAGTTGAGTGTCAAAAAAATATCCGCACATTCTGGGAAAAAGACGCTACGTTAGCACAATGTATAACCACTGATTTCAGCTCTAAATATGCACATTACTATTATTATTATTACTATTATTAATATTATTATTATTATTATTACATTACTATTAATTATTAATTACTATTAATACAGTATATACTGTATAATTAACGGGAATATTAGTGCGGGGAAGAATATTGAATAACTGTGAACTATAAATACTCGAATGTGTTGTCAATGTAAAAAAAAAAGTAAAAAAAAAGACTTATACAGCTGGATAATGTTTGGCATCACTGTACAATGAGCTTTACACTCTGCTATTATGTTTTGTATCATAACCCAGGAGTGTCAATGGTCCCCAGTCTTTAATATTAAGTTGAATATACAGTGCATTCGGAAAGTATTCAGACTCCTTGACCTTTTCCCACATTTTGTTACGTTACCGCCTTATTCTATAATGTAATGCAATCTACACACAATATCCGATAACGACAAAGCAAAAGCAGTTTTTTAGCCATTTTTGCGAATCTATTAAAAATAAAAACCATAAACACCATCCATAAGGTGACGCATTGTGGTGGCAGCATCATGCTGTGGGGATGTTTTTCAGCAGCAGGGACTGGGAGAGTAGTCAGGATCAAGGCAAAGATTAACAGAGCAAAGTACAGAGAGATCATTTATGAAAACCTGCTCCTGAGCACTCAGGACCTCAGACTGGGGTGAAGGTTCACTTTCCAACAGGACAATAACCCTTATCACACAGCCAAGACAACGCAGGAGTCTTTGAATGTCCTTGAGTGGCTCATCCAGAGCCTTGAACCCAATCAAACATATCTGGAGAGACCTGTGCAGCAATGCTCCCCATCCAACCTGACAGACCTTTACAGGATCTGCAGAGAGGAATTGGAGAGTCCCCAAATACAGGTGTGCCAAGCTTGTAGCGTCATACCCGAGAAGACTTGAGGTTGTAATTGCTGTCCATGGTGCTTCAACAAAGTACTGAGTAATGGGTCTGGACAGTTATGTAAATGTGATATTTTAGTTTTGTATTTGTAATAAATGTGCAAAAATGGCAAAAAAATAGTTTTGTTTTGTCATTATGGGGTATTGTTTGGGGGAAAAAATCATTGAATCAATTTTAGAATAAGGCTGTAACGTAACAAATACAGAAAAAGTCAAGTGGTCTAAATACTTCCCGAATGTGCTCTATTTGTATTTATACTGTATCATAATTGTAACGGCTCTCTTTCGGTGAGTGAGTAGACCAAGGCGCAGCGGGTGATGAATACATAATGACTTTATTGTAAGACGAAGACAGACACGAAATACACTTGACTAAATATACAAAATAACAAAACGAACTAGACAGACCTAAACTACGAACTTACATGAAACGAAGAACACATGAACAGGAACGACCGAATGAACGAGACGAGACAGTACCGTGTGGTGCAACAAACACAGACACAGCGACAATCACCCACAAACAAACAGTGAGAACAACCTACCTTAATATGACTCTCAATTAGAGGAAAACGCAAAACACCTGCCTCTAATTAAGAGCCATACCAGGCAACCCAAAACCAACATAGAAACAGCAAACATAGACTGCCCACCCAAAACTCACGCCCTGACCATCACACACATACAAAACAACAGAAAACAGGTCAGGAACGTGACAATAATATTATTTATTTGTATCTTTTAGATAGTTAAGAGCTTAGACCTTGTTTGGCATTAGTCACATTTATCATATGAATTATTAAAATATTAAAGTAATGGATCATTAATTACTTCATTGAATGTTTGATAGACTTATTACAGACGTTAATGGTATTCTTGTCTTATCAGCCTGGAAGGGGTATAATTGGCAAACAAATCAGATATGAATTTACTGCACAGCCATTGAAAAGTAGGGGTTATATTAATTTACAAATTTGATAATTTAATTTAAATGAGCTCCAGAAAATATGCATATGCTGTACACCTTTCCATGCATACAAGCATCACTAACTATACAATGCTTACAGTAGGAAAATAAGTGATCAACATTAGATACAACCTGTGCTACAGTGATTATGGAGGATTTATAAGTTTTTTCCCCAGGGGGACCACAGACTGAGAGAATATTAATAAAGTAGCTATCTACTACGTCAGGAGATAGCAGATTAAAATACCACCTACTCCACAGCAGCACTACCATAGAGGGCTCTAGGGCTCCTGTGTGGCACAGCGGTTTAAGGCACTGCGTCTCAGTGAAAGAAGCGTCAATACAGTCCCTCGTTCGAATCCAGGGACGTATCACATCTGGCCGTGATTGGGAGTCCCACAAGGCCGCGCACAATTGGCCCAGGTTTGGCTGTGGTAGGCCATCTTTGTAAATAATATTTTTTTCTTAACTGACTTAAATAAAGTTGTTTTTATTTTAATTAACTAGAGGGAATGGACTCCATACTCTGACCATTTAACCTCTCTGGGATATGTGGGAAGCTTGTGTCCCACCTGGACAACATCCAGTGAAAATGCAGAGTGCCAAATTCAAAATAAATTACTATAAAAATTTTACTTTCATGAAATCACACATGCAATAAACCAAATGAAAGCTACCCTTGTTGTGAATCCAGCCAACATGTCAGATTTCAAAAAGGCTTTACGACGAAAGCACACCAAATGATTATGTTAGGTCAGTACCTATTCACAGAAAAACACAGCCATTTTTCCAGCCAAAGAGAGGAGTCACAAAAAGCAGAAATAGAGATAAAATGAATCACTAACCTTTGATAATCTTCATCAGATGACGCTCATAGGACTGGACTTGCGCGGGCAAGTCCAGGCGAAAGTTCAGTTGAAAAGTCATTTAACAATTCGTAGAAACATGTCAAACGAAGTATAGAATCAATCTTTATGATGTTTTTATCATAAATCTTCAATAATGTTTCAACCGGAGAATTCCTTTGTCTGTAGAAATGCAATGGAACACAGGTCGCTCTCACGTGAGCGAGCGTGATCAGCTCATGGCACTCTGGCAGACCTGTTACTCAATCAGCTCTCAATCCCCCTTCCTTCACAGTAGAAGCCTCAAACAAGGTTCTAAAGACTGTTGACATCTAGTGGAAGCCTTAGGAAGTGCAATATGACCCCACAGACACTGTATATTCGATAGGCAATGACTTGAAAAACTACAAACCTGGGGAGAGGGTGGAATATTGAGGGACAGCATGTAGGAGCAATGGAGCAATGTAGGAGCAATGAAGCAATGGAGAAAATTGTCTTTGTATTTGCTCAGCATAGGAACAGTTGATGAGGAGTAAAACCAAGCAGAACTCACAGGGCAGACAGAGAGAAAGCTGCAGAAGGGAGAGTTTCCCCATTATCCTGAGGGTGGAGATATGAACTCAGCTGCTTCACACAAGAAAACAAGACAGCAATTCATCAGCAGAACATAAGTATATATGAACTCTGAGGGATCTGGATTTACATCATGATGTCATGGGGAAGGGGCTGATGACTCTGAGGTCAGGGGTCAAGCTACGACTCATTGGTAGGGCCAGGACATGTGAAGTGACACGGACAAACTATATCCCCATGCCATAACCAGGGCCAAGAGTTTTTCCCGCTCAGGTCAAAGAGGTTGGTAAAACTGAAGGGAATCTTGGAGGATGACTTTCTGAGTATTTATAGAAATCGTTCACCATTGGGATTAATTTACTGTAAATGTCAGATTATGGATTAATCTATCAAGGACAGTCACCTTGTTTAACAGGACTGAACACAACTATGTAGGTCTGTATGTTATTACTCTACTTTATATTCCTCTACTTTATAATCCTCTACTTTATATTACTCTACTTTATATTACTCTACTTTATAATCCTCTACTTTATAATCCTCTACTTTATATTACTCTACTTGCAATCTCCATAGACAAACATTGGCAGTAGAATGGCCTTAGTGAAGAACTCAGTGACTTTCAATGTGGCACAGTCATAGGATGCCACCTTTCCAACAAGTCAGTTCTTCAAATTTCTGCCCTGCTAGAGCTGTCCCAGTCAACTGTAAGTGCTGTTATTGTGAAGTGGAAACGTCTGTGAGCAACAACGGCTCAGCCGCAAAGCGGTAGGCCACACAAGCCCAGAGAATGGGACCACTGAGTACTGAAGCGCATACAAATCGTCTGTCCTCGGCTGCAACACTCACCAACCTAGTTCCAAACTGCCTCTTGAAGCAATGTCAGCACAAGAACTGTTCGTCTGGAGATTCATGAAATGGGTTTCCAAGGCCGAGCAGCCGCACACAAGCCTAAGATCACCATGTGCAATGCCAAGCGTGGGATAGAGGGGTGTAAAGCTCGCCGCCATTGGACTCTGGAACAGTGGAAACGTTCTCTGGAGTGATGAATCACACCACCATCTGGTAGTCCAACGGACCAATCTGGGTTTGGCGGAGGCCATGAGAATGATACTTGCCCGAATGCAACTGTAAGGTTTGGTGGAGGAAGAATAATGGTCTGAGGCTGTTTTTCATGGTTTGGGCTAGGCCCCTTAGTTCCAGTGATGGGAAATCTTAACGCTACAGCAGACAATGAGATTCTAGACGATTCTGTGCTTCCAACTTTGTAGCAACAGTTTGGGGAAGGCCCTTTTCTGTTTCCGCATGACAATGCCCACGTGCACAAAGCAAGGTCCATACAGAAATGGTTTGTTGAGATCAGTGTGGAAGACCTCGAACACCTTTGGCATGAAATGGAATGCCGACTGCGAGCCAGGCCTAATAGTCCAACATCAGTGCCAAACAACACTAAAGCTCTTGCGGCTGAATGGAAGCAAGTCCCTGCAGCAATGTTCCAATATCTAGTGGAAAGCCTTCCCAGAAGAGTGGAGGCTGTTATAGCATCAAAGCGGGGACCAACTCCACATTAATGCCCATGATTTTGGTTATGTACCATGTGTTGACGTACACGTAGTTCTGTAGTTTTGACTCTTAAGGGAATATTTTACATCAGTAGATGTTACTCTGTTGTACTGATGCTCTACTGCCCTCTGTTGACTCTGCTGCCAGTTAGTTTCTCTGAGGGGTTTTTGTACAGATCCTTCACTCACTCACACCACTGTGTCTCTCGTGCACAGTAATACACAGCAGAGTCCTCTGCTTTCAGACCAGACAGCTTCAGAGTCATCATGCTGTTGGAATTATCTTTAGTCGTTTCCATGCGTCCTTCAAACCTTTTAGCATGGTTACCTAGGCCTAATCCAGAGTAACCCATCCATTCCAGGGACTTTCCAGCTGGCTGTCGTAGCCAGTGTGTGTTGTGGCTGCCAAAGGTGAATCCAGATATCTTACAGGAGAGACTTATAGTTTCTCCAAGCTTTTTCAGGACTGAACTGGAGGGACTGGACTCCAGACTCTGTCCATTTAAACCTGATGGAGAGAGAGAAATAAATATGAAGAACGTGTTACAGGAAAGCAGCAGAAAAATGAAGGAAAGCAAGAGAAGAGAGTTTACAAAAAACATTGTCCATGTTCAGCCATTCCACAAAGGACAGTTGATTAAGTACTGCAGAACTCACACGGCAGACAGAGAGAGAGCAGCAGAAGGTAGAGTTTTCCCGTCATACTGAGGGTAGAGACATGAACTCGGCTGCTCCACACAAGACAACAAGTCAGCAGCAGAACATAAGTATATATGAACTCTGAGGGATCTGGATTTACATCATGATGTCATGGGGGAGGGACTGATGACTCTGAGGTCAGAGGTAAATGTATGGCTCATCAGTAGGGCCAGGAGTTGTCATTTATCACATGACCTGACCAGGAACAGAGTTTTTCCTGATCAAGTCACTTACTCAAAAAAACTCCCGGTTTTACTCACCACACACATAACTGACTCAAGGACTGGAGGAACTGTGGGGAACATGATGATTTTCAAAATATTGATAATCTTAAATCATAAATTTTATTTTGGGTTCATTGAAATGGCAAATACAGTATATACATCAATTTGTCAAGGAAATAATTAACATAATAATAATTAACTTTTCTCAATATAGGGGGTGCTGTTTCAACGTTACCATTTATCGTTCCCAAATTAAACTGCCTCGTACTCAATTCTTGCTCGTACAATATGCATATTATTATTACTATTGGATAGAAAACAATCTCTAGTTTCTAAAACCGTTTGAATTATGTCTATGGGTGAAACAGAACTCTTTCTGCAGCGAAATTCATGACAGGAACTGCGAAGGTCTGAAAACGAGGCTCTGTTCTCAGATCAGTTTAAAGCTCTGTATGTATCCTATGGGTCGACATGAACTGCACGCGCCTTCCCCTGGATGTCAGTAACCAATGAGAAGTGGAATGGAGTTTCTACGTAGATCTCAGACCTTATAAAGCCCCAAGGAACGGAGGGAGCTCTCTTTTTGACGTTCGTCATGATGCAAAGCAAGACCTCAGGATGGCATTTTGAAACGCTCAGTTATCGGCCTTAGATATATCCGTCTGTAATTTAATTCGTTATAGGTGTTAGAAACATCATAACGAAGTTATTTTAAACCGAGTTATATCAGTTTATGCGAGTATATTGCAATTTTCGGAATTTCCTTAGTATTGCGTTTTGAACATTTGGGCACGTCTTCGCCACATGGCTAATGTTTGCTGCTAATTCCTAAGTTGAAGACGGCAATCTACAACCGAGCAACGATGATTCTGGACAAAGGACCACTTGCCCAAGATTCTGATGGAAGCTCGTCCAAAAGTAAGAGCTATTTATGATGTTATTCCGTATTTATGTGGAAAAATGCAAAAGGATTTGTCCGCCATTATTGCGGCACTGGTCTGGCTGTAACGCACACTGTATGTCTAGTAACGTTAATTTTAAAAATCTAACACAGCGGTTGCATTAATAACTAATGCATCTTTCATTTGCTGTCCAACCCGTATTTTTTTGTCAAGTTTACGATTATTTATCGATTAGATTAGGTGCCTCTCCAAGATGGCGCCGGCCAGAATGCATGAAATGCTGCTACTGATCACATTGTATAACCACGATTTGTGCTGCTAAATATGCACATTTTCGTAATTATTCGGTCAGCTTCGGGCACTATTTCAGATTGCAGCTGCAATGTAGAACTGTGATTTATACCTGAAATATGCACATTTTTCTAAAAAAACATATGCTATACAATAAATATGTTATCAGACTGTCATCTGATGAAGTTGTTTCTTGGTTAGTGGCTATATATATATCTTTATTTGGTCGAAATTGTGATAGCTACCTATGCAGGAAAAAAATGGTGGGAAAAAAAGTTGTGTCTTTTGCTATCGTGGTTAGCTAATAGATTTACATATTGTGTCTTCCCTGTAAAACATTTAAAAAATCTGAAATGATGGCTGGATTCACAAGATGTGTATCTTTCATCTGGTGTCTTGGACTTGTGATTTAATGATATTTAGATGCTAGTATTTACTTGTGACGCTATGCTAGGCTATGCTAGTCAGCTTTTTTACTGTGGGGGGTGCTCCCGGATCCGGGATGGTGTGGAAGTAGAAGTTAAATAGTATATACAAAAAGGCCATTGGTGTTAAGGCAGTCATTGTTGTTCTCCTCCTCAGACGAGGAGGAGCATGGATCGGACCAAGATGCGGATTGGTGATTAATCATACTTTTAATGAAAACAGCAAACAAGACACTACAAAACTACAAAACAACAAAACAACAAACGTGACTAACCTTCAACCGTCCTGTGTGGCCCAAACACTGACACAGGAACAAACACCCACAAAACCCCAGTGAAACCCTGGCTGCCTTAGTATGACTCTCAATCAGAGACAAACGATACACACCTGTCTCTAATTGAGAATCATACCAGGCCGAACACAAAACCCAACATAGAAATAAAAAACATAGACTACCCACCCAACACTCACGCCCTGACCAATAAAGACATACAAAACAAGAGAAAACAGGTCAGGAACGTGACAATTGGTGACAAAAACAGTACACTAGTATTCACAGAACACGTTTCCAATGTGGTAGTAATTGATGATTGCAAATAAAAGAGTCTGTTTTACATTTATACAGCAGTCCTCTGTTCTCAGAACATACAGCTTCGATACACCATGCTGTTAGTGTCACACCCTGATCTGTTGCACCTGTCTTTGTGATTGTCTCCACCCTCCTCATGGTGTGGCCCGTCTTCCCCATTATCCCCAGTGTATTTATACATGTGTTCTCTGTTTGTCTGTTGCCAGTTCATTTTGTTCATCAAGCCTACCAGCGGTTTTACCCTTGTGCCTGTGTTTTCTAGTTTTCCCGGGTTTTGACCATTCTGCCTGACCTGACCTTGAGCCTGCCTGCCGTCCTGTACCTTGCCCCACTACTCTGATTTATTGACCCCTGCCTGTTCAGACCCTGAGTTCTGCCTGCCATTCCTGATCTTTTGAACCCTATCTGGATTACTGGCCTTTGCCTGCCTTGACCTGTCATTTTGCTTGCCCCTGTTACTTTGACACTGTTCTCATCTGCATTATTCGTAGCCGTCTATTTACCACCACAAAGTGAAGCTGGCACTAAGACCGCTCTCAACCAACTCTATAAGGCCATAAGAAAAGAAGAAAATGCTCACCCAAAAGCAACGCTCCTAGTAGCCGGGGACTTGAATGCAGGCAAACTTAAATCAGTTTAACCAAATTTTTACCAGCATGTCACATGTGCAACCAGGGGAAAAACATCCTAGATCACCTTCACCACCTCCACACAGAGATGCATACAAAGCTCTCCCCCACCCTCCATTTGGCAAATCTGACCACAATTCTATCCTCCTGATTACTGCTAACAAGCAAAAACTAAGCAGGACGTACCAGTGACTTGCACAATACGGAAGTGGTCAGATGACGCGGATGCTACACTACAGGACTGTTTTGCTAGCACAGACTGGAATATGTTCCGGGATTCATCCAATGGCATTGAGGAATACACCACCTCAGTCATCGGCTTCATCAAAAAGTGCATCGATGACGTCGTCCCCACAGTGACTGTATGTACATATCCCAACCAGAAGCTATGGATTACAAGCAACATCTGCATCGAGCTAAAGGCTAGAGCTGCTGCTTTCAAGGAGCGGGAGACTAATCCGGACTCTAAAAAGAAATCCCACTATGCCCTCAGACGAACCATCAAAAAAGCAAAGCGTCAACACAGGATTAATGGTGACTTTGAAATCACCACAGAGTCTGAGTGATCCATCTTTTTTTATGACTGGAACAATGGGTGTAGTCCATTCACTAACATTCACTTGATCCAATACTCCACTCTCGACTAGTCTGTTTAGCTCAATTTCAACTTTTGGTTTTATGGCAATGGGACAGGTCTAGCTTTGAAGCATTTTAGCTTGCTGATCTGGTTTCACGGTCAGTTTAACTGTTATGTCCTTCATACTGCCAAGTTCTCCTTTGAACACATCCGCGTGTTTCCTCAATATCCCTTGTAAGTTTGTGTCCTCTTTTGCAACCATGTGAATTTCCTGCCAGTTTAGTTTGATCTTTTCCAGTCATGTGCGTCCTAGCAATGCTGGATGGTTGCCTTTCACAATGTAGAGTGGTAGCTTTACCTTCTGTTTGTTGAGCTCCACCGTAACAATCACGCTTCCTCCCACTGGAACAATCTCACCGGTGTATGTTTTCAGCGTCATCTTTGTGGGCTGTAGTGTGAGGTGATATAGTTTCTCCTTCTATACAGCCTCAGACAGCAAAGATATGGCTGCTCCAGTGTCCACTTGCATCCGTACTGCGTTTCCATCCAGTAGCGGTGTCACCCAGTAGCCGTATCCATTGTCTGAAATGGACATAACATGCAAAGATTCTTCCCCTTCAGACACGGTATCACTTTGTTCATCCTCTGTGTGCTCCATTTTATGCACTTTATTTTTGTACTTCCTGAAGTCGCTTTTCCTTTGTTCAGTACTTTTGTTTGAATGTGTCTTTTTGTTTTTACATGCACGTTCGATGTGACCCTTTTTCCACAACTTCTGCAGTCTACGTCTTTGCACCAACACTCCTCTGCTTGGTGACCTGGTTTCCCACAGCAATAGCATGGCTTGCCACCTCCTGCCATGTTTTTTAACCACGTAGACACCTTATGCACTTTGGTCGATGCACTTTGCTGTTGTGCGTCTTCGCCATTTCCATTGACGTACTCACTTCTATTGCTCTCTGCAATGTGAAGTTACTCTCAGTCAAAAGGCGTTTCTGAATTGCCTCCCTGCGCATGCCACACACTAACCTATCACGTATAGTGTCACTCATTGATCTCCCAAATTCACAGTGTTCAGATAACTGTTCCAATACAGCCACAAACTGTGAGATTGATTCCCCCTCATCTTGATATCTCTTATGAAACCGGAATCTCTCTGCGATTATCAGTGGTTTGTGAGAATAATGTCCTTTTAAGGTAGCCACAATTTCATCATATGATTTATCACCTGGTTTTTCAGGCATTACTAGGCTGCGCAGTAGATTGAATGTTTTTCCTCCCATAACAGTCAAAAATGTTGGCGCAACGACTTCTGCTTAAATTCCATTTGCCAACACAAAGTACTCAAAACGTTCTGTGTAAGAACTCCATTGTTCCACAGATTCATCAAATGTTCCTATATTTCCAATCAATGCAGACATTTTCGGTTTATTTCTTTGTCACACTTTTCAGACGGTCCCTTACTCCCAGACCCTTTTCTTTCTTTCTTTTAACTCACGCTGACTTCACTTTCTCCCGCAGCGAAACTCTTCCTATCCCTCGAGGCTCTCGTTGCCGTGACATCAAAAGCTAGCTAGCATCACTCGACTGGCTAGCTCCACATTTTGTTTGAGTCTTCCTATGGCGAAAAAAGAAATTACGACTTTAACTCAGACTTTCTGCCAAAGATGATGAGCACAAACGTGAGAACGTTTCTTCCTCGTCGCCAGTTTTGTTGTATAGCACACTGTATTACTTATACAACTAATATAAGGACAGGACATGAGACGGGAGAAGAAATTTATGTGGGCATTGTTTAATGCATTTCACAGGAAGAACATTCCAAGCATTTCAACGTAGGTAAGCAAGGGGGGGTTACAGGGGCACTAAAGGGACAAAACTAGAATATCAATACACAACAGTTAGTGATTAATTTTATCTATATTTCTGCTTTTTGTGAATCCTCTCTTTGGCTGGAAAAATGGTTGTGTTTTCTGTGAATAGGCACTCACCTAACATAATCGTTTGGTTTGCTTTCGTCGTAAAGCCATTTTGAAATCGAACACTGTGGCTGGATTTACAACAAGTGTATCTTTAAAATGGTGTAAAATACATGTATGTTTCAGGAATTTTAATTAAGGGATTTCTGTTGTTTTGAATTTGGCGCCCTGCAGTTTCACTGGCTGTTGAAGAGGTGGGCCCACATACCCTAGAGAGGTTAATCACTAACCTTTGACGATCTTCATCAGATGACACTCCCAGGACTCAATGTTACACAATACATGTATGTTTTGTTCGATGAAGTTCATATTTATATCCAAAAACCTCAGTTTACATTGGCGCCATGTTCAGAAATGCCTCCAAAACATCCGGAGAAATTGCAGAGAGCCACATCAAATAACAGAAATAATCATCATAAACTTTGATGAAAGATCCATGTTTTAAATAGAATTAAAGATACACTTGTTCTTAATGCTACTGCTGTGTCAGATTTCAAAAAAGCTTTACGGCAAAAGCACAATATTCAATAATCTGAGTACAGCGTTCAGCCACCAAAGCAAGCCATACAGTTACCCGCCAAATTGTGGAGTCAACAAAAGTCAGAAATAGCATTATAAATCTTCACTTACCTTTGTTGATCTTCGTCGGAATGCACTCCCAGGACTCCCACTTCCACAAGAAATGTTTGTTTTGTTCGATTACTTCCATATTTATGTCCAAATACCTCCGTTTTGTTCGCGGGTTTAGTTCACTATTCCAAAGGCACAATGCACGAGCGCAAAATCCAGACGAAAAGTCAAAAGAGTTCCATTACAGTTTGTAGAAACATGTCAAACGATGTTTACAATCAATCCTTAGGGTCTTTTTATAATAAATCTTCAATAACATTCCAACTGGACAATAGCGTATTCATTACAGAGGAAAAAGAAGGAACGGCGTGCCCGTGTGACCACGCAGTAAACAACTCTTTGGCCTCAGCCTAGTCCACTTGTTGAAACAGCTCTTATTCGACCCCCTTCCACAATAGAAACCTCAAATAACTTTCTAAAGACTGTTGACATCTGCTGGAAGCCTTGGGAAGTGCAATCTGGCCCCATAGACACAGCATATTAGATAGGCAATCACTTAAATGATACTACAAACCTCAGATTTCCCAGTTCCTGGTTGGATTTTTTCTCAGGTTTTTGCCTGCCATATGAGTTATGTTATACTCAGACATTATTTTAACAGTTTTAGAAACTTTAGAGTGTTTTCTATCCAAATCTACTACTTATATGCATATCATAGCTTCTGGGCCTGGGTAACAAGCAGTTTACTCTGGGCACCTTATTCATCCAAGCTACTCAATACTGCCCCCCTTTCCCAAAGATGTTCATGTTTAGTTTTGATTTACATTTGATGGACTAGGTATCTAACGTGAATACACACACACAAAAAAAAAAATATATCTATATAAGTCATTGGATTTTGGTTGAAAGTTGAAAGAAAAGCAATCTAGAACCTAAAAGGGTTCTTTGGTTGTACCCATATGGACACAAATTCCATACATTCCTTTACATTGATGGCTTCTTGCAAATTCAATCAGTTTTCCACCTTGTTTTAATGTCAACAGAAAGAAAACATAATATTGTTTTAAATGAAATGATGTGGAAACAATATTGATTCAACCAGTTTGTGCCCAGTGGGTTGACTCTTGATACTAGCAAAACCGATTGCCAATATTTTTGCATCACCACACAGAAGTGTTGTGGTCTCCAGTTATTTAATTGCATTAGAATTTAGATATTAATTTCCAGCATGGTCCTTAATAGATGAAATTGTATGTCAACAGTGATAAGTATGGGTTTCACACAGTGCGTGCTTGTGAAACCTTTTGCTCATAATGGAGGGACACAGAAGAGACATCTGTTTACACATTTCCTATGTATACGTTCAGGAATATTCAATTGCAACTGAGAAGTAAACTGCTTCTCTCTTCTTCCGAGTCCCTTAACATCACCTACCCAAAGGGTGGGTTCTTGTATAGGTCTGGTGCTGGTTTGTATCAGTGTGGTAGTGAGCACAATAATACACAGCTGTGTCTTCAGTCTGCAGACTCTGTCCTTTTAAAAACAATGTGTTGCTGGAAGTGTCTCTGATGATGCTGAACTTGTTTTTCAGTGAATCTTTATAAGCTGTGCTTCCACCATTATTGATATATCCAATCCACTCCAATGTTTTCCCAGCAGGCTGTCGAATCCAGAATGTAGTAACACTAGTAACAGAATAAGAGACCTTACAGGAGATGGTCAGTAGTTGACCTGGCTGGACAGTCATAGAGGCTGGCTGAGTGAGTTCTTCACAGTGAACACCTGTGAAAAAAGCATTTCAAATGATACTCAATACAAATAAATCATATTAAAATTGGAATAAAAACGAAAGGCATCGCTGATTGTGTCTTTCCCCTTAAATTCAGAAACTCACAGGATACAGCTGCCAGCAGCAGCAGCAGCGATCCAGGGAACATGGTTTGTGTTGAATCTGAAGTGGTGGGAGCTGCTCTTCTCAACTCTCCGTGGACTCAAAGGGATGTACTAGGATAGACAGACGGACACTGTTTAAGTAGGGATCCAGTAGGTCCATAAGGTGGGATTCCATTGACGTAGTAAGATGGAAGGGGGAGGGGGTATACTGTAGAGGTGGACATAGTGAAGCACTGATCCATGTCTTGATGAAGAGGGTCAACAATTAAGGATTTGTATTTTATTGAAAAAGGTTTGTTAGACAGTGAGGCAATACTCTAAAATATAAACGTTTACTCAAATCTATTGTACTATTTTAGAGTTTGGAACTTGCCAATTCTTTGATATCTTATCAAATATATTAATCTAGTATAAATTAAATGCATTACATGAGGGGGTTTTGACTTTATTTTAATACAGTAAGAAGGTTAATATCGCCCCCTCCTGATTGATACAATTAACTCCAACTGTTTAAGGGGTGAGTGGGTTTTTGTACAGGTCTGTTGCTGGTTTGTATCACTGTGAGACTTGGGCACAATAATATAAAGCTGTGTCTTCAGTCTCCAGGTTCTGGCCTGTTAAAGTCACTGTATTGCTGGAGGAATCTACTGTGAATCCTTGTCCAATATGTGTGCTTCCAATCCACTCCAGTGCTTTCCCTTCAGGCTGTCAAATCCAAGCTGTGTAATAGCTACCTACATATTATGAGCCCTTACAGAAGATGGCTGAGTGAGAGGCTGGCTGAGGGAGAGGCTGGCTGAGTGAGTTCTTCACAGTGAAGACCTGTGGACAAAACATTCAAAATATGACTCAATACAAATAAAATAACATTATTTATAACAAAACTAAAGCCATCGCTAATTGTTCTGTCTTTACCCCCAAATTCAGAGAGACTCACAGGATACAGCTGCCAGCAGCAGCAGCAGCAGCAGCAGCAGAGATGCAGGCAAAAATGTTTTGGTTACTACATGATTCCATATGTGTTATTTCATAGTTTTGATGTCTTCACTATTATTCTACAATGAAGAAATTGTAAAAAATAAAGAAAAATCCAGGAATGAGTAGGTGTGTCAAAACTTTTGACTGGTACTGTATTTATATTATAATGCTTTATCTTTTTGATAGTACAGAGCTTAGATCTTCTTGTTCAGTATTAGCCACCTTTATCATATGAATGACAAAAATTGTCACGCCCTGTGATGTGGGGTGGGCATTCTATGTTGTGTGGTTGGGAATCATACTTAGGTAGCCTGTTTTCCCACCTATGTTGTGGGATCTTGTTTTTGTTAGCTCTGTGAAGCATGCAGAACGTGACGTTCGTTATTCCTTTTGTTGTTTTTGTTTGGTGTTTTGAGTAATTAAAGAATCATGAACACACACCACGCTGCACCTTGGTCCACTTCTTCAGACGAGCGTCACAAAAATATTAAAGTATTGGATCATGATTGAGTTATCTGAATGTTTGATAGACATCAATTAGAATACCATCAAGTCATATCAGGAGTATAATTGGTAAACAACTGAGATATACATTCCCAGCACCACCAGTGATGGACTTGTATTCGTTTACAAATCAGATGTGGTGAAGCATCTCTATTTAATTTAAGGAGTCCTATTATACAATGAATCCCTGGAGGATGGGTTTTTGTACATCTCTGGTCATGGTCTGTATCACTGTGTCTCACAGACACAGTAATAATCTGCTGTTTCTTCAGTCTGGAAGTTGTTCCCTTGTAGAAACACTGTACTGCTGGAGCTGTCATAACTAGAAGTGATCTTGCTGTTCAGTGAATATACAGTGTAGGTACTACTACTGCATGTATAACCAACATGCTCCAAAGCTTTGCCTTCAGCTTGTTGTATCCATTGAGGACAGTTAGAAGATATAGAAAACCCAGCGAATTTGCAAGAATTGCTGAAAGACTCCTGGTTCTATACCCACTGGATCAGACTGGATGAGTTCAATACCACAGTAGCCACCTGGAAGGAGAAACACACATCAATACACAACATTGTCAGTTTTCATCAGAAATTTGAAATTATAATTTGAGAGTTGTAATAAATGTCCATTTGTATGAACAGAGAAACTCACAGGATACAGCTGCCAGCAGCAGCAGAGATGCAGGGAACATGGCTTGTATTGAAGCTGAACTAGAGGTAGCTGTTCTTCTCTTCTCTCCAGTACTCAGAGGGCCTCTAAGGACAGACAGACATGGTTTGAGTAGGGAATCAGAGGGAAAGTTTGCATTGACAGGGAGAGATGGTGGGAGATACAGTATAAAAGAGGGCATATGAGAGACACTTCAGGACCATCACCCCTATTACTGGACACAACCTTTACGATGTGAAGAATCACAGACCCTCTTTAGATGTGATTATACCACGTGAAACTAAATAATTTAGTTAATCCACTTGTTCATTAAACTCTTTAGCATACCTCAGCAACAAAAGGTAGATAAGGATCCATTCATGATTTTATTCTAAAATAAAACTTCTAGAGGAATGATTGTTATGAACTGAAATATTACATGATACATCAAGACATTGCAGAACCTCCATCAATTAACTGAAGTATTGTGCCATCAGTAAAATGAAGATAATGGAATATCTCTTGGTGTATCAACAACACTATAACAACATATCTAACAGGTGTGTTATCTCTGTGTCACTGTGTGATGATACTGTATGTGAACATCTATTTCGGTCTAATTTCCTTATAGCGGCCAGATGATGTGTGCATGTGCTTGTGCAAGTACATCCTTTCTATTCCAGAAGGTTTTTGTACGGATTCTCCCATTAGTTTAACCTATTGAGGACAGAGGGCGCTGTTTTCACTTTGGGGGAAAATCGTTCCCAAATTAAACTGCCTCGAACTCAATTCTTGCTCGTACAATATGCATATTATTATTACTATTGGATAGAAAACACTCTCTAGTTTCTAAAACCGTTTGAATTATATCTGTGAGTAAAACAGAACTCATTTTGCAGCAAACTTCCTGAACAGGAAGTGAAAAATCTGAAATCGAGGCTCTGTTCCAGGGCCATCCTATTAATTTGCCTGAAATCTATGGATCTACATGCACTGCATACGCCTTCCACTAGATGTCAATAGGCTGTGAGAGGTGGAATGGGGTGTATAGCTTGATCTGAGGTCAAATGAGAGCTCTTGGAATGACATGACCCCAAGTTTCCTTTGTTCAGCAAGGCGCGGGAAGGACCCCTGAATTGCGTTCTGAAAAGCTTTCGTTATAGACGTTAGATATCTCCGGCTCTGATTTTATTTGATATATGTGTAAAAAACATCATAAAGTAGTTATTTTAAACCGAGTTATATCAGTTTATTGCGATTTTCGGCATTTTCTTTGTTTTGCGTTATGGTGAGTTTGGACACTCCTGCGCCACATGGCTAGCTTTGGTTGCTAGTTCGACAGATGAAGAGGACATTCTACAACCGAACAACGATTATTCTGGACAAAGGACACCTTGTACAAGATTCTGATGGAAGCTCATCAAATAGTAGGATCCATTTATGATGTTATTTCGTATTTCTGTCAAATGTGTAGTCGTATCTTTCGCCCTGATTTTGGGCGCTGTCTCGCTATAACGTAAGCTGTATGTCGTACTAAAGTTATTTTAAAAAATCTAACACAGCGTTTGCATTAAGAACTAGTGTATCTTTCATTTGCTGTCCAACATGTAATTTTTAGTAAAGTTTATGATTAGTTATTTGATTAGATTAGGTGCCTCTCCAAGATTTCTCCGGACAATATTTTTGCATTTTAAATACGAATTCACATTGTAAAACCACGATTTGTGCCGCTAAATATGCAAATTTTCGAACAAACCATATATGTATTGTGCAATATGATGTTATAGGACTGTCATCTGATGAAGATTGTGAAGGTTAGTGAAGAAATTTATATCTTTTGCTGTTTTTTTCGCTATCGCTAACGTTGCGTTGAATGAATGCTGTTGTGTGGTTGGCTATTGTAGTAAGCTAATATAATGCTATATTGTGTTTTCGCTGTAAAACACTTAAAAAAATCTGAAATATTGGCTGGATTCACAAGTTGTTTGTCTTTCATTTGCTGTACCACATGTATTTTTCAGAAATGTTTTATGATGAGTATTTAGGTATTTCACGTTTGTCTCTGTAGTTATTCTAGCTGCTTTGGTGAGATTTGTGATGGTGGCTGCAATGTAAAACTATGATTTATACCTGAAATATGCACATTTTTCGAACAAAACATATGCTATACAATAAATCTGTTATAAGACTGTCATCTGATGAAGTTGTTTCTTGGTTAGTGACTATTTATATCTTTATTTGGTCGAATTTGTGATAGCTACCTATGCGGTAAAAAAATGGTGAAAATATGCGGTTGAGTCTTTTGCTATCGTGGTTAGCTAATAGAAATACATATTGTGTTTTCGCTGTAAAACATTTTAAAAATCGGAAATGATGGCTGGATTCACAAGATGTGTATCTTTCATCTGGTGTCTTGGACTTGTGATTTCATGATATTTAGATGCTAGTATTTACTTGTGGCGCTATGCTAGGCTATGCTAGTCAGCTTTTTTACTGATGAGGGTGCTCCCGGATCCGGGATGGTGACTCGTAAGAAGTTTTAACGTGAACCCAGAGGCTGTACATGTCAGTTTGTGGGATTATCCAGGCTTTTTAAATACTGTTACGGATTCAGTCAGTGTTTGATCATGAATACCTGTGGAAATTGAGAGTGCAGATATTTTAGAAGCTTAAAGCTAATGTGTCCATTTATTTCTTTCATAAAAGTAAAACATACTGTTTCCTCACCTGTTAGATAGACTGTCAGTAAGACTATTCCTGTGGTAGGAAAAATGGTGATCTGTTTAGTTCTCTAAAGGTAGTTGAGACAGTCCTCAGCAGAAACAACCTTCAACAGAGACATTATTAAAGATGGAGGACTGATGAGTTTTGCATGAGCTCCACCTCACTCCGAGGACCAATCAAAGGAGGCTTTGATAACTACACGCTGATGACCTTGTAGGTCATCTTGGGATGTTCTGTTATGATAAGATACTGTTGTTTGTTTTCCTATTTATGGTACAGTTGAAGTTGGAAGTTTACATACACCTGAGTCGTGACAGTAACCCCCCCCCGACGTGCGGCTCCTGCAGCGCGCCGACACCGGCCTCTAGGGCGACCCGGAGGGCGAGGCGCAGGGCGATCCGGATGGAGGCGATGGAAATCCCTCAACAGTGACGGGTCCAAGATGTCCCCCACCGGTACCCAGCACCTCTCCTCTGGGCCGTACCCCTCCCAGTCCACGAGGTACTGCAGGCCCCTCACCCGGCGTCTCGAGTCCAGAATGGCACATATAGTGTGCGCCGGAGACCCCTCGATGTCCAGAGGGACCTCCGGCACCTCACCGTCCTGCAGGGGACCAGCTACCACCGGCCTGAGGAGAGACACATGAAACGAGGGGTTAATGCGATAATAGGAAGGGAGTTGTAATCTATAACACACCTCGTTTATCCTCCTCAGGACTTTGAAGGGCCCCACACACTGCGGCCCCAGCTTCCGGCAGGGCAAGCGAAGGGGTAGGTTTCGGGTCGAGAGCCAGACCCTGTCCCCCGGTACGAACACGGGGGCCTCACTGCGGTGGCGGTCAGCACTCCTCTTCTGTCGTCCACTGGCTTGCTTGAGGGATTCCTGGACGGCTCTCCAGGTCTCCTTGGAGCACTGCACCCACTCCTCCACCGCAGGAGCCTCAGTCTGACTCTGATGCCATGGTGCCACGACCGGCTGGTAGCCCAACACACACTGAAATGGTGATAGGTTCGTAGAGGAGTGACGGAGTGAGTTCTGGGCCAACTCCGCCCATGGGAAGTACCTAGACCACTCCCCTGGCTGGTCCTGGCAATACGTCCGCAGAAACCTACCCACCTCCTGGTTCACTCTCTCCACCTGCCCATTACTCTCGGGGTGATAACCGGAGGTCAAGCTGACCGAGACCCCCAGACGCTCCATAAACGCCCTCCATACCCGGGACGTGAACCGGGAACCTTGATCAGAGACGATGTCTATGGGGTGCCGGAAGACGTGGGTAAATAGCGCCTCCACAGTCTGTAGGGCTGTAGGGAGACCGGGCAATGGGAGGAGACGGCAGGACTTAGAAAACCGATCCACAGTGTTCCCCTGAGACGGGGGGAGATCGGTCAGGAAATCCACACAAATCAAGAACGACCATGGCCGTTGTGGAACGGGAAGTGGCTGTAACTTCCCTCTAGGAAGGTGCCTAGGAGCCTTACTCTGGGCGCACACCGAACAGGAAGAGACATAGAACCTAACGTCCTTAGCCAAGGTGGGCCACCAGTACTTCCCCCTGAGACCCCGCACTGTCCTCGCCACACCAGGATGACCCGAAGAGGGTAGTGTGTGAGCCCACCGAATCAATTGATCACGAACACCAAGCGGCACGTACTTGCGACCTGTCGGACACTGAGGAGGCACAGGTTCCACCCGTAACTCCCACTCGATGTCCGAGTCCACCTCCCATACCACTGGTGCCACCAGCTTAGAGGCTGGAAGGATGGGAGTAGGATCGATGGGCCGATCCTCCGTGTCATAGAGACGGGACAGTGCGTCGGCCTTCGTGTTCAGGGAGCCTGGTCTATAAGAAATGGTGAACCTGAATCGGGTGAAGAACATGGCCCACCTTGCCTGCCGCCGATTCAGTCTCCTATCTGCCCGGATATACTCCAGATTATGGTGATCGGTCCAGATGAGAAAAGGGTGCCTGCAGCCAGTGTCTCCACACCTGCAGGGCCCTTACCACCGCTAACAACTCCCGGTCCCCCACATCATAGTTACACTCCGCCGGACTGAGCTTCCTCGAAAAGAAAGCGCAGCGGCGGAGTTTCGGTGGCGTACCCGAGCGCTGTGATAGCACGGCACCCACCCCAGCCTCGGACGCGTCCACCTCCACTATGAAAGCTAACGAGGGGTCCGGGTGCACCAACACAGGTGCATCGGCGAACAGTGCCTTCAACCTATTGAAGGCTCTGTCAGCCTCTGCCGACCACCGCAAACGCACCGGCTTCCTCAGGCTGTGACCAGGCTTTAGACATAGTTTCAGGCTTTTATTTTGAAAAATGAGCGAGATTTTTCAAAAGTAGTCAGGTGTCCTCTGATTAGTTCCTGCGCGCGAGAGGGTAGCTCTCCATTTTATTTTTCTCTCTTATTGAATAGGTTACGGTCCGGTTTAAATATTATCGATTATGTTTGTTAAAAACAACCTGAGGATTGATTATAAAAAACATTTGACATGTTTCTACGACCATTACGGATACTTTTTGGAATTTTCGTCGAACGGAACGAGGTTTTGCTTTTCTGAACATAACGCGCAACCCAAATGGCGTTTCTTTGTTATAAAAGTAATATTAATCGAACAAAAATAACATTTGTTGTGTAACTGGAAGTCTCGTGAGTGCAAACATCCGAAGATTATCAAAGCTAAGCGATTAATTTGATTGCTTTTCTGACTTTTGTGACCATGCTAATTTGGGGCTATCTGTTCTAGCATTGATTGATACACTCACAAAAGCTTAGATTGCTTTCGCTGCAAAGCATATTTTCAAAATCTGACACGATAGGTGGATTAATAACAAGCTAAACTGTGTTTTGGTATATTTCACTTGTGATTGCATGATTATAAATATTTTTAGTAATATTTTGCGCCCTGCAATTCAGCGGTTGTTTAGGAAAATGATCTCGTAAAAGGGATCCGTAGCGCAGAGAAGTTAAATGGAAGAAAGACGGGCAAGGAAACGCAGATTAAAAAAACAGAAAATCACTTCCGGGTTAGATTTCCTCAGGTTTTCGCCTGCAGAATCAGTTTTGTTATACTCACAGACAATATTTTGACCGTTTTGGAAACTTTGGAGTGTTTTCTATCCTAATCTGTAAATTATATGCATATTATACGATCTGGACCTGAGAAATAGTCCGTTTACCTTGGGTACGTTATTTTAAAAAATATATAATAATCTAGCGTCAACCCATACCCCTAGCGTCAACCCATACGGCATGATGAGGTACTCATAATGACCCGATGTGGTACTAAACGTGGTTTTCCACTCGTCTCCATCCCGAATACGCACCAGATTATACGCGCTCCTGAGGTCCAGTTTTGTGAAAAACCGTGCTCCGTGAAATGATTCCACCGCCGTAGCGATAAGAGGTAGCGGGTAACTAACCCCCACCGTGATGGCATTTAGACCTCTATAATCAATGCACGGACGCAGACCTTCCTCCTTTTTCTTCACAAAAAAGAAACTAGAGGAGACGGGTGAGATGGAGGGCCGAATGTACCCCTGTCCCAGAGATTCCGTGACGTATGTCTCCATAGCCAACGTCTCCTCCTGCGACAATGGGTACACGTGACTCGTGGGAAGCGCAGCGTTTACCTGGAGATTTATCGCACAATCCCCCTGTCGATGAGGTGGTAATTTAGTCGCCCTCTTCTTACAGAAGGCGAAAGCCAAATCGGCATATTCAGGGGGAATGCGCACAGTGGAAACCTGGTCTGGACTCTCCACCAACGTGGCACCGATGGAAACTCCCATACACCTCCTTGAACACTCCTCTGACCACCCCTGGGGAACCCCCTGTCTCCACGAAATCCTGGGATTGTGACTAGCCAGCCAGGGAACCCCCAGCACCACTGGAAATGCATGCAAATCGATAAGGAAGAGACTTATCCGCTCCTTATGATTCCCCTGCGTTACCATGTCCAGTGGAACCGTGGCCTCCCTGACCAACCCTGACCCTAGTGGTCGGCTATCTAAGGAGTGCACGGGGAAGGGGGGGATCTATCGGCACTAGCGGAATTCCCAGCCTGATGGTGAGTCCGCGATCCATAAAGTTCCCAGCTGCGCCTGAATCAACTAGCGCCTTATGCTGGGAAGAGGGAGAAAAGTCAAGGAAAAAAATAAATACAAACATGAGACCAATAGGGGGTTCTGGGTGGGTTTGGTGCTGACTCACCTGGGGTGACCGAGAAGTGTTCTGCCTGCCCTCTCGACTCCCAGACGGGCTCCTCCAGCACCGGTCGGCCGTGTGTCCTCTCCGACCACAGCTGGTGCAGGAGGAGCCTCCTACTCCGGTACCCCTCGGCACGCCCCCCCCCCCCCCCTAACTCGATAGGAATGGGAGCGGGAGTGCTAGGAGGTGGAACAGACAGGACCCTTTCCGAACGCCCGCAGGCGGCCAGCAGATTGTCCAGCCGGATAGACATGTCTATCAGTTCGTCGAGGGAGAGAGCGGCGCCCGACCCCCTAGCTCCCTGCGGACGTCCTCCCGGAGACTACACCGGTAGTGGTCTGTCAGGGCCCTGTCGTTCCACCCAGCCCCAGCGGCCAAGGTCCGGAACTCCAACGCGAAGTCCTGCGCGCTCCTCGTCTCCTGCCTCAGATGGAATAGTCGCTCACCCGCCGCTCAGCCCTCCGGAGGGTGGACAAATACGGCACGAAGCGGCAGGTGAACTCTGGATAGTGCTCCTTCGCTGAGTCTGGGCCATTCCACACCACGATGGCCCACTCCAGAGCACGACCCGTCTGGCAGGAGATGAGGACACTCACACTCTCCTCCCCTGAGGGAGTCGGTCTCACGGTAGCCAGGTACAGCTCGAGTTGGAGCAAAAAACCCTGGCACCCAGCCGCCACTCCATCGTACTCCCTTGGAGTAAGCGCAAGACGAAGGGCGCCGGAGCCGGACGCGGGGGGGGGGGGGTGGATTCGTCGGAGGAACCGGAGATGAAGAGAGGAGACCACTCATATCCCATCGGTCCATTCTCTCCATCATCTGATCCATAGCCGATCCTATCCGATGGAGGACGGTGGTATGATGGAGGACTTGTTCCAGAGATGGACGTGTTCCTCCATCGATGGTAGGGGGGTGGCGGCTGCTCCTGCTGACTCCATTGTCGTGGTTGTGGGATTCTGTAACGCTCTGGACGTAGTGGGTGCGAAGTCAAGCGCAGGAAGCAGAGAGTACAGGGTAGTGCTATTTATTGCACACACGGCGAACATAAGCCACCCCACGAAACACAGGGGGCACACAAAACAAATGCCCCAAACACGGGGACTCAAAGAGTCCGGAGAAAAACCCACGAACGAAACATGTCAACATCGCACATGCTCAGAGCAACACAAAACAATCCCGCACAAAGAGCAGGCGGGCCTACTGGCTAACATAGTCCGACTAATCAGCCTACACACAAAACAGGTGAAACCAATAAACAGAAAGGGGAAAAGGGATCAGTGGCAGCTAGTAGGCTGGTGACGACGACCGGCGAGCGCCACCCGAACAGGAAGGGGAGCCACCTTCGGTAGGAGTTGTGACAGACGTTTACATACACTCAATTAGTATTTGGTAGCATTGCCTTAAAATTGTTTAACTTGGGTCAAACGTTTCTGGTAGCCTTCCACAAGCTTCCCACAATAAGTTGGGTCAATTTTGGCCAATTCCTCCTGCCAGAGCTGGTGTAACTGAGTCAGGTTTGTAGCCCTCCTCGCACACACGTTTTCAGTTCTACCCACAAATGTTCTATAGGATTGAGGTCAGGGCTTTTTGATGGCAACTCCAATACCTTGACTTTGTTGTCCTTAAGCCATTTTTCCACAACTTTGGAAGTATGCTTGTGGTCATTGTTGGGATGGTGTTCTTCGGCTTGCAAGTTACCCCCTTTTTCCTCCAAACATAACGATGGTCATTATGGCAAAACAGTTCTATTTTTGTTTCATCAGACCAGAGGACATTTCTCCAAAAAGTACGATCTTTGTCCCCATGTGCAGTTGCAAACCGTAGTCTGGATTTCTATGGCGGTTTTGGAGCAGTGGCTTCTTCCTTGCTGAGCGGCTTTTCAGGTTATGTCGATATAGGACTCGTTTTACTATGGATATAGATACTTTTGTACCTGTTTCCTCCAGCATCTTCACAAGGTCCTTTGCTGTTGTTCTGGGATTTATTTGCACCTTCGCACCAACGTACATTCATCTCTAGGAGACAGAACACGTCTCCTTCCTGAGCGGTATGACGGCTGCGTGGTCCCATGGTGTTTATACTTGCATACTATTGTTTGTACAGATGAACGTGGTACCTTCAGGCGTTTGGAAATTGCTCCCAACGTCTTGGCTGATTTATTTAGATTTTCCCATGATGTCAAGCAAAATGGCATTGAGTTTGAAGGTAGGCCTTGAAATACATCCACATGTACACGTCCAATTGACTCAAATTATGTCAATTAGCCTATCAGAAGCTTCTAAAGCCATGACATCATTTTCTGAAATTTTCCAAGCTGTTTTAAGGCACTGTCAACTTAGTGTATGTAAACTACTGAACCACTGGAATTCTGATACAGTTAATTATATGTGAAATAATCTGTCTTTAACCTTTTGTCAATAGGGGGAGCTGTTAGCATTATTTTTTTTTTTACATTTCCAAATTAAACTGCCTCGTACTCAATTCTTGATCGTACAATATGCATATTATTGTTATTATTGGATAGAAAACAGTCTATAGTTTCTATAGGAGTTGAAATTTTGTCTCTGAGTGGTACAGAACAATTTCTACAGCACTTTTCATGACAGGGTTCAGATTTCAGAAATTTTTACCTCTGATCTGGGGTCTGTTTATAAGGCCACAGTGAATGCTATGAAGAAACCGACACTACCTACGTCTTCCTCTGGGTGTCTGTACGTCATCACGTTTTCAATGAAGTCGATGGGACGTTCACAGCCATTATAAATGACAAAAATGTACAGAGACCCCTCTTTCTCAACGTGCGCCTCAAGCGTGAAGGCCATCGGACCTGCCTCGTTCCAAATCGTTTTCTAACCAGCAGTATTTCTCCGGTCATGTTTTCAGTCGTTATAGTTGTTAAAAACATCATAATGTAGTGAATTTTAACCGTTTTATATCAATTTATATCCGTTTAGTGCGATTTTGAGGAATTTCTTTGTCGTGCACTCTGAAAGTTTGGACACGCTTTAGGGTGTCGGTCGTTGGTGATGGACATTTCGAAGGACAGAGGACATCTATCGACCAAAAGACGTTTATAACATAGAAAGGATACATTGCCCAAGAATATGATGGAAGATCAGCTCAAAGTAAGCAATATTTAATATGATAAACCGTGTTTCTGTCGAAATATTTTAAACGCATATATCGCCATTTTGTTTGGTATAGCTTCACTTGGCCAACCCTGTATTGAAAAGTAAGGATAATTTTAAAAATGTAAATCAGCGGTTGCATTAAGAACTAATTTGTCTTTCGATTCCTGTCAACCCTGTATTTTTTAGTCAAGTATATGATTAGCTTTTAATTAAACTAGATCACTCTGATAGATGACGTCAGACATATTGAGGCTTGATTTCCTAGTATTTTCATTGTGTAACCACGGTTTTGTATGGCTAAATATGCACCTTTTCGAACAAACTGTATATGTATGTTGTAAAATGATGTTACAGGAGTGTCATCGGAAGAATTCTGAGAAGGTTAGTGAAAAAATTAATATCTTTTGGCGGTGATTACGTTATAGCGCTCTTTGGCTGGAATCGATGCTCTGGTAACGTTTTCACATGTGGTATGCTAACTTATCGATTTATTGTGTTTTCGCTGTAAAACGCTTAGAAAATCTGAAATATTGTCTGGAATCACAAGATCTGGGTCTTTCCATTGCTATGCTTTGTCTATTCTTATGAAATGTTTTATGATGAGTAAATTGGTCATACACGTTGCTCTATCTAGTAATTCTAGTGGATTTGTGATGGTCGGTGCAATTGTAAACTGTGATTTCTACCTGAAATATGCACTTTTTTCTAACAAAAACTATCCTATACCATGAATATGTTATCAGACTGTCATCTGATGGTTTTTTTTATAGGTTATTGGCTATCAATATCTTAGTTGAGCCGAATTGGTGATAGCACCTGAAGGAGTAAGAAACTGATGGAGTTAGAATAGTGGTGTATTTTGCTAACGTGTTTAGCTAATAGATTTACATATTTTGTCTTCCCTGTAAAACATTTTAAAAATCTGAAATGGTGGCTTTATTCACAAGATCTGTATCTTTCATCTGGTGTCTTGGACTTGTGATTTAATGATATTTAGATGCTACTATCTACTTCTGAAGCTATGCTATCTATGCTAATCAGTGTGTGGGGGGTGGGGGGTGCTCCCGGATCCGGGTTTCTGAGGCAGTAAAAGTTAAACAATTGTTGGGTAAATTACTTGTGTCATGCACAAAGAAGATGTCCTAACCGACTTGCCAAAACTATAGTTTGTTAACAAGAAATTTGTGGTGTGGTTGAAAAACGAGTTTTAATGACTCCAACCTAAGTGTATCGAAACCTCCAACTTCAATTGTATGTGTTTAAAGTGTGCCTGAGCTTGTGCTATTAAACCATTCATCATAAATATATTTGGTTGTCTGTGCTCCATGTGGAAGTGGTTTTTGTACAGCTTTCTCACCACTCTCTCTCACTGTGTGTACCGGGCACAGTAATACACTGCTGTGTCCTCGCTCTTCAGGGTGTTCATCTGTAGGTACAGCTTACTCTTGGAGTCATCTCTGGAGATGGTGAATCTACCCTGAAATGACTGGGAGTAGTAAGCAGTAGTGCTATGACTATAAGCAATCCACTCCAGTCCTTTCCCAGGAGCCTGTCTGATCCAGTTCATTCCATAGCTACTGAATGTGAACCCAGCGGCTGTGCAGGTCAGTTTGTGGGATTCTCCAGGTTTGTTAACCTTTTATGGCTGCAGGGGCAGTATTGAGTAGATGGATAAAAGGTGCCCATTTCAAACGGCCTCGTACTCAATTCTTGCTCGTACAGTATGCATATTATTATTACTATTGGATAGAAAACACTCTTTAGTTTCTAAAACCGTTTGAATTTTATCTGTGAGTAAAACAGAACTCATTTTGCAGCAAACTTCCTGAACAGGAAGTGGAAAATCTGAAAACGATGCTCTGTTCTAGGGCCTGCCTATAAATGGGCTTGATATGTATTAGTATACATGCACGTCATACACCTTCCACTAGATGTCAATAGGCAGTGAGAGAAGAAATGGAGTGTTTATCTTGGTCTGAGGTGGAATAAAACCTCTTGGCATGACGTGTCACCCATTTCCTGTTTCCTGGAAAGCGCGAGAAGGAGCCTGGGATTGCCTTCTGGAAACCTGTCGTTATGGCCGAATACGATCTCCGGCTTTGATTTTATCTGATACATGTTACAATATCATCCTAAAGTATGTTTTTTCAATATAGTTTCATTAGACTATTGAAATTTATTCGGGACATTAGGCGTGTTGCGATGTTTGATTTTGTTGACGTTGGAGAGCTTAGCGCCGCATGGCCAGTGTGCTTGCTAATTCAAGAGGGAAAAAGAACTTTCTGAATCCAAAACAACCACGTTCTGGACAAAGGACCCATTGTACAACATTCTGATAGAAGATCAGCAAAGGTAGGAACCATTTTGTGATGCTATTTCATATATCTGTCGAACTGTGTACTAGTAGCTTTGCGCTCAGGTTTTGGTTATTCCCTTACCATAACTAAGTCTTATGTCGTAATGAAGATATTTTTAGAATTCTAACACTGCGATTGCATTAAGAACTAATGGATCTATTGTTTCCTATACAACATGTATTTTTTTGTAATGTTTATGAATAGCTATTTGGTCAGAATAGGTGAGAGTCTAATAGAAATATCCTCACATTCTGGGAAAAATATGCTACGTTAGCACGTTATGCTACGTTATGCTACGTTGTATAACCACGGATTTCAGCTCTAAATATGCACATTTTCGAACAAAACATAAGTGTATGTATAACCTGATGTTATAGGACTGTCATCTGAGGAAGGTTTATGAAGGTTAGTGAAATGTAATATCTTTTGCTGGTTTATTCGCTAATGCTAACGTGCCTATTGCTATCGCTAACGTGCCTTGATGAATGAATGCGGTAGTGTAGTAGGCTATTGTAGTAAGCAAATATAATGCTATATTGTGTTTTCGCTGTAAAACACTTAAGAAATCGGAAATATTGGCTGTATTCACAAGATCTTTGTCTTTCATTTGCTATACACCATGTATTTTTCAGAAATGTTTTATGATGAGTATTTCGGTATGTCACGTTGGTGTCTGTAATTATTCTGGCTGCTTTCGGTGCAATTTCTGATTGTAGCCGCAATGTAAACTATGATTTATACCTGAAATATGCACATTTTTCGAACAAAACATAGATTTAATGTATAACATGTTATAAGACTGTCATCTGATTAAGTTGTTTCTTGGTTTCTTTGGTTTGTTCTAGGTTAGTTTGGTTGATTTTGTGCATGCTACCTGTGCTGTGAAAAATGTCTGTGCTTTTTTCTATTTGTTGGTGAGCTAACATAAATATATATTGTGTTTTCCCTGTAAAACATTTTAAAAATCGGACATGTTGGCTGGATTCACAAGATGTGTATCTTTCATTAGCTGTATTGGACTTGTTAATGTGTGAAAGTTAAATTTAAAAAATATTTTTTTTTTGAATTTCGCGCTCTGGCTTTTCAGTGGAATGTGGGAGGAGTTCCGCTAGCGGAACAGGGGGGCGAGACAGGTTAACCACTGGTCCAGACTCAGTCAGTGTCTGACCCTGAACACCTGTTGAAATACATAGAACGTTGAAGAGGGTTTTGAAGCCTAAAGCTAATGTGTCGATTTATTTCCGTGATAAGCTTATAATTAGGCTGCATATCCTCACCTGTTAGATATACTGTCAGGAAGAGTATTACTGTGGAAGGAAACATGGTGATCTGTGTAATTCTCTAAAGGTAGTTGAGACAGTCCTCAGCAGATAGAACCTTCAACAGAGACATTAATAAAGATGGAGGACTAGAGTATTTGCATGAGTTCCTCCTTACTGGGAGGACGAATCACAAGAGGCTTTGATATATACCCACAGTTATATTTTATGTATATTTATCTTTATTTTACTGGGTAAGTTGAAAAACACTCTCTCTTACAACAACGATATGTGGAAGGGATGCAATGTCATATTGTTGATTAGTTAGTTATGAAAGTGGATCAATGTTTCTGTACCATCTGTTACTGAAATGTACCAGAGAGAAACCATGTTCTCTGAATCAATCCTTGTGTTACGGATACAAGTATTCTGTGTGTATCCTGTGTGTATTTCTGTTCTCTCCTTCTCCCCTACTCACAGGTGACAATCATCATTCCCCAATCAGTCATCAATCAGTTGCTAATCAGAAGTCACCTGCTCCTTTTCTACTACCCAATCACAGTCCCTTTCCCTTGGTTTAAAAACCCTGTCAGTTGTTTTCTCTGGGGCAATCTCTCTGTAAATGCCTTATGTTTGTAGAGATCTTGTGTGGTTTAGGATACATGTCACTTTGTCCCCACCTGTGAGTAGTATGTTTGTTATGGTGTTTGTTTGATAGTGGGAAAAGGGGGTAACCAGACAGGTCGCCCATGGGCATACACTACCCGTAGGTAAACTTTGTTAAATACACTAGTTAGAACTGGGTGGACCACCCACTGTATTTTTGGTTAGTTAGTTAGCTGTTGTTGAAATAGGCTAGACTAGCTTAGGGGTGTTTTTGGATGCTTATTCTTTCTTTCCTTGGGTCCAGCTCAGCCCCCCCTCCCCCCATTACCGTGTGTTTACTAATAAACCCTGAGTTTGATGGTAGATTTAAGTTGTTGTGGTTATTTGTTCTCACTGTTACGTTTTCACTATTATAATTTGCGTGAGTTGTGTTACGGGTCCCATTACCATCCCCCCCCTAGACTGTCGGGCCAAAGGGATTCGTAACACTTGAAAAATATCTTTATTGAAAAACATTGTGGAAAGCTTTTCAATATACGGGAAATCCTTAACTTAGCCTGCCTCCTAGAGTGTGAAATTGGAACTACAGGTCACATCTCTGCTCTTCATGTTCCATGTGTCCCCAGATAATGGCTTTGTACAGCTCTGGTCATGGTTTGTATCGTGGGAATTGCGAGCACAGTAATACATGGCTGTGTCTTCAGTCTGAAAGTTCTTCACTTGTAGAAACACTGTGCTACTGGAAGTGTCTATTGTGTAGCCGATTTTACTTTTAAGTGGGTCTATTATGCTGGTAGTCCACTGCCAGTTCCGCAAACCCCATAACCAATCCACTCCATGGTTTTGCCTTCAATGTCAAATCCCGTTAGTACAATAGCTAGCAAGAGTATAACCAGAGGTGTTACCAGGAGATTGTAAAGGTGCAATGAATACTCAGGGAGAAAAAGGTGTAGATTCACACGCAGAGTGCGGCAGGTGTTTATTTCACCTTCGCAGAAGGCAGGAATCGGTCATACACAGGAAGGCAAACAGGCAGGTGAATCAAAACTAGGACTGAAGGCTATAACTGGTTTTCACAAACGAGCTCGGAAAAGGCTTAGTAGAGTGAAAACTAACAATACCTCACAAAGGCACAAACAGAATGAACTGAACTAAATAAGGTGCTGATGAGACCATGTGAATAACTAACACAGGTGAAATACATGAAAAAAAATTATAGACCGGGCTACATTCAAAAACATAAAGAAACAGGGCTACGTTCAAGAACACAAGGTTGACTAAGAAAATAAATACAGAACCTTACACAAGGATTCTCCTGGCCTTACAACAATTGAACCAGGCTGGGTTAGTGTGATATCACAGTAAATACCTGTATGGATAAAATACACAAATATACACTGCTCAAAAAAATAAAGGGAACACTTAAACAACACAATGTAACTCCAAGTCAATCACACTTCTGTGAAATCAAACTGTCCACTTAGGAAGCAACACTGATTGACAATAAATTTCACATGCTGTTGTGCAAATGGAATAGACAACAGATGGAAATTATAGGCAATTAGCAAGACACCCCCAAATTCGCCACTGGCGCCCTGTGCTCTTCACAGATGAAAGCAGGTTCACACTAAGCACATGTGACAGACGTGACAGAGTCTGGAGACGCCGTGGAGAACGTTCTGCTGCCTGCAACATCCTCCAGCATGACTGGTTTGGCGGTGGGTCAGTCATGGTGTGGGGTGGCATTTCTTTGAGGGGCCGCACAGCCCTCCATGTGCTCGCCAGAGGTAGCCTGACTGCCATTAGGTACCGAGATGAGATCCTCAGACCCCTTGTGAGACCATATGCTGGTGCGGTTGGCCCTGGGTTCCTCCTAATGAAAGACAATGCTAGACCTCATGTGGCTGGAGTGTGTCAGCAGTTCCTGCAAGAGGAAGGCATTGATGCTATGGACTGGCCCGCCCGTTCCCCAGACCTGAATCCAATTGAGCACATCTGGGTCATCATGTCTCGCTCCATCCACCAACGCCACGTTGCACCACAGACTGTCCAGGAGTTGGCGGATGCTTAAGTCCAGGTCTGGGAGGAGATCCCTCAGGAGACCATCCGCCACCTCATCAGGAGCATGCCCAGGCGTTGTAGGGAGGTCATACAGGCACGTGGAGGCCACACACACTACTGAGCCTCATTTTGACTTGTTTTAAGGACATTACATCAAAGTTGGATCAGCCTGTAGTGTGGTTTTCCACTTTAATTTTGAGTGTGACTCCAAATCCAGACCTCCATGGGTTGATACATTTGATTTCCATTGATCATTTTTGTGTGATTTTGTTGTCAGCACATTCAACTATGTAAAGAAAAAAGTATTTAATAAGAATATTTCATTCATTCAGATCTAGGATGTGTTATTTTAGTGTTCCCTTTATTTTTTTGAGCAGTGTATTAACATTGTTCACAAACAACCTTAAAGATACATTAGAATTGTTTGTATTTCTGCCAATCCAAATATGTGTCGAGTTCCCCCCCAAATCCAGAGAGACTCACAGGATGTGGGAGCAGCAGACATGCAGGGAACATGAAGCTGAACTGATGGGAGCTGCTCCTCTCTACACTCCAGGACTCAGAGGGACACACACAGAGACTGTTTATATAAAAGAGAGGTGGGGAGAAAGAGAGGAATAGAGGAGTGTGGTACAATCTGCATAGGGAGAAGAGGCAGGTGTGGGAGGAATGGGAATAGCAGTAAACCTTCTTTCATAACTATATCAAAACTTTTCTTTGATAACTATGCCAGATTTTTATATTCAATATCTATTGTACTAAGCTAGATTGTTACTAGTGAGGAATAGTTAACTTCTCACGAGTCACCATCCCGGATCCGGGAGCACCCTCATCAGTAAAAAAGCTGACTAGCATAGCCTAGCATAGCGCCACAAGTAAATACTAGCATCTAAATATCATGAAATCACAAGTCCAAGACACCAGATGAAAGATACACATCTTGTGAATCCAGCCATCATTTCCGATTTTTAAAATGTTTTACAGCGAAAACACAATATGTATTTCTATTAGCTAACCACGATAGCAAAAGACTCAACCGCATATTTTCACCATTTTTTTACCGCATAGGTAGCTATCACAAATTCGACCAAATAAAGTAGTAGTCACTAACCAAGAAACAACTTCATCAGATGACAGTCTTATAACATATTTATTGTATAGGATATGTTTTGTTCGAAAAATGTGCATATTTCAGGTATAAATCATAGTTTTACATTGCAGCCACCATCACAAATCTCACCAAAGCAGCTAGAATAACTACAGAGACCAACGTGAAATACCTAAATACTCATCATAAAACATTTCTGAAAAATACATGGTGTACAGCAAATGAAAGACAAACATCTTGTGAATCCAGCCAATATTTCAGATTTTTTAAGTGTTTTACAGCGAAAACACAATATAGCATTATATTAGCTTACTACAATAGCCAACCACACAACAGCATTCATTCAACGCAACGTTAGCGATAGCGAAAAAATCAGCAAAAGATATACATTTCTTCACTAACCTTCACAATCTTCATCAGATGACAGTCCTATAACATCATATTACACAATACATATATGGTTTGTTCGAAAATGTGCATATTTAGCGGCACAAATCGTGGTTTTACGATGTGAATACGTAGTCAAAATGCAAAAATATTGTCCGGAGAAATGTTGGAGAGGCACCTAATCTAATCAAATAACTAATCATAAACTTTACTAAAAAATACATGTTGGACAATATAAATCTAACACAGCGGTTGCATTAAGAACTAGTGTATCTTTCATTTGCTATATAACATGTATTTTTTAGTAAAGTTTATGATGAGTTATTTGATTAGATTAGGTGACTGTTCAAGATATCTCCGGACAATTTTGTGCATTTTGACTACGTATTCACATTGTAAAACCACGATTTGTACCGCTAAATATGCACATTTTCGAACAAAACATATATGTATTCTAGATTTGGATAGAAAACACTCAAAAGTTTCCAAAACTGTTAAAATAGTGTCTGTGAGTATAACATAACTGATTTGGCAGGCGAAAACCTGAGAATAATCCATTCAGGAAGTAGGTTTTTTGGTTGGTTTTGTAGTTTTCTATTCAATGCCATTACAGTATCCATTGACTTAGGACTCAAATTGCAGTTCCTATGCCTTCCACCAGATGTCAACAGTTTTTAGAAATAGTTTCAGGCTTGTATTCTGAAAAATTAGGGAATAAGAGCATTCGGAATGACTGGACCCTAAAGTGTCGCAGAGCTTTTTCATGCGCGCGACAGAGAGATAGCAATTCCTGTTTACCTTTTAAATTGACGACGTTATTGTCCGGTTGAAATATTATCGATTATTTAGGCTAAAAACAACCTGAGGATTGAATATAAACATCGTTTGACATGTTTCTATGAACTTTACGGATACAATTTTGATTTTTTTGTCTTCCTGTTTTGACTGCGTTTGAGCCTGTGGATTACTGAAGAAAACGCATGAACAAAACTGAGGTTTTTGTATATAAAGAGACTTTATCGAACAAAATAAACATTTATTGAGTAAATGAATGTCTGCTGAGTGCAACCATATGAAGATCATCAAAGGTAAGGGATTAATTTGATCTCTATTTCTGACTCTGACTCTGTTCTACTTGGCTTACTGTTTGTAGTGAATTGTCTAGTGGGCTATGTTCTCAAATAATCTTAAGGTATGCTTTCGCCGTAAAGCATTTTTTAAATCTAACACCGTGGTTGGATTCACAAGAATTTCATCTTTAAACCTATGTAAAATATGTTTTGTTTTCTGAATTCTTATAATGAGTATTTCTGTATTTGAATTTGGCGCCCAGCAGTTTCACTGGCTCTTGAAGAGGTGGGACGGTAACGTCCCACATACCCAAGAGAGGTTAACGGGATCATTTTCGTAAACAACTTCTGAATTGCAGAGCGCCAAATTCAAAAATAATTACAAAAAATATTTATTTTCATGAAATCACAAGTGAAATATACCACAACCCAGCTTAGCTTGGTGTTAATCCACCTATCGTGTCAAATTTTGAAAATATGCTTTACAGCGAAAGCAATCCAAGTTTTGTGAGTTTATCGATCACTAGACAAAACATTACGAACAGCTAGCAGCAATATAGATTGGTCACGAAAGCCAGAAAAGCAATAACATTAATCGATGATCTTCGGATGTTTGCACTCTTGAGACTCCCAGTTACACAATAAATGTTCCTTTTGTTCGATTAAGATTATTTTTATATCAAAAAACCTCCATTTGTTTGGCACATTATGTTCAGTATTCCACAGACTTAGGCATGTCATCAAGGGTTGACGAAAATTCAAAATAATGTCCGTAAAGTTCGTAGAAACATGTCAAACGTTTTTAAAAATCAATCCTCAGGTTGTTTTTAACATTAGTAATCGATAATATTTCAACCGGACTGTAAACTATTCAATAAAGGAGAGAAAAAAAATGTTGAGCTATCAGTGTCGCGCGCATGAACTAATGGAACGACATCCGTCTATCCACCGACTCATTTTTCAGAATAAAAGCTTGAAATTATGTCTAAAGACTGTTCACACCCTGAGGAAGCCATAGGAAAGGAATCTGGTTGATATCCCTTTAAAATGGACGAAATGCAGGCAATGGAACAGTGATTTTTCTAAATAAGAGTCACTTCCGGGTTGGATTTCCTCAGGTTTTCGCCTGCAAAATCAGTTCTGTTATACTCTCAGACAATATTTTGACAGTTTTGGAAACGTTAGAGTGTTTTCTATCCTACTACTACTTCACCTGAGAAGTAAACTAAATCTCTGTGTTCATGAGTCCCATCATCTACCCAGAAGGTGAGTTTTTGTACAGGTCTGGTGCTGATTTGTATCATTGTGGAGGGGAGCACAATAATACACAGCTGTGTCTTCAGTCTGCAGACTCCTTTTGAAAACAATGTGATGCTGTTCAGTGAATCTTTATAAGCTGTGTCTCCAGCATTATTGATATGTCCAATCCACTACAATGTTTTCACAGCAGGATGTCGAATCCAGAATGTAGTAACTGAATATGAGAGCTTACAGGAGATGGTCAGTGGTTGACCTGGCTGGACAGTCATAGAGGCTGGCTGAGTGAGTTAAAAACAACTCTGTACACCTGGGGAAAGAAAATAATGATCAACGTTAAATACACAAAATAGCAACATGTTACACTTACACTATATCAATTCTAGTAGCTGTGTTGAAGCCAGTTTTATTCTCCAGGCAATTTTCATTATTTTGAAAATCGCTAGAGACTCACAGGATACAGCTGCCAGCAGCAGCTGGGGGGTTAAATATGAACCACTACATTTACAGCATTAGTTAATACTTGTGGTGGATGAAACATATTTAAGACACTACTTTCGTTTTGACAAACTAAAACATTTTGAATCAACATACAAATTATACTTTTTTCTTGCAATAAACTGTATTATCAGAGCCTTCATCAGTACTGGTCCTTATTTTAATCATATGGAGAGAGAGTGCCTCCTGCTGGTGAATCAACAACACTAGCACCATGTATTTAACAGGTGTATCATTGTGTTATTATTTGATACATCATTAGAATTGTTCCTCATGTATCCCCTTGTCATGTGTTTATGCAAGTCCTTCCTTTCTCTACCAGATGGTTTTTGTACGGCTATTCTCATTAGTTTAACCATCGTGAGTCTCTAGCACAGTAATACACTGCAGAGTCCTCTGGCTTCAACTGGCTCATGTGGAGATAGAAATTAGAGCTGTCCTTTGATGCAGTGAATCGACCCTGTACTCCCGGGGCATTGCTCTTGTCACCGTCAGAATAATAGTAAATTATCCATTCAAGTCCTTTTCCAGGTGCCTGGCGGATCCAGTACATATTAGTGCTGCTTAGAGTGAATCCACTGCAGGCACATGTGAGTTTGAGGGATCCTGCAGGGGTCCCCTGGACTGACTGTTCAGCCTGTGTGAGTACGACCTGACAGTGAACACCTGAGGAGGGAGAGAAATGACAGGTCAGATCAATCAAGGAGTCACATCAGTGTCACAACAACACAGGTTATACTGATCAGACTACAGTCAGGAACTCACAGGAAGCAGCTGCCAGCAGCAACAGTAGACATGCAGAGAACATGGTTTGTATTGAAGTTGAACAGGTGGGAGCTGCTCTTCTCTACTCTCCAGGACTCAGAGAGACGTACTAGGACTCTCAGATACAGAGAGGTTTATATAAATAAGGAGGAGGGAGAGAAGGGAAGAGAGGGGCTAGGTGAAATTTGCATAAGGAGAGGATATATATTATTAATGGAAATATCAGTAGGGAAACAATATGTAATAACTGTGTTCTCCATGTAAAAATACTTATACTGGAGGATAATGTTAGGCAGGACTGTGATACAATGAGCTTTACACTCTGCTGATATTTTTTTGCATCACAACCCAATAGTGTGAGAGAGAATAAAGTAGACGTCGCGCGCCAAACGTCTGATTTATGACCCTATGTCCGGATGATGCGTAGATGCCCAAATATGGGCATCCGGCCAGGACATCCTGGTGGGAAGGTGTCACGTGGTTATGGCCATATAATGCATCCTGTTGCCATGTGTTAGAGGGTGTATTATTTTATATCTATATTGCCTCTATTCCTTTGAAGTTGTCATGATGATTGATGTGTAGGGACCTGGTTGAACTGGGGGGGATGTGTTTGAACATTTCAAAGAGGATGACCCCACACCCACCCTATTTTATTGCCCTTAGGGTTGTTGTCTATGAAGCAGGAATGTCCGGGGGGGATTGGGTTTGCGGCAGACGCATTATAAATAAAGCCCAGAACAAAATAAAGCCCAGAACACTAAACAAGATTTTAAAAATAAACATGGATTTCATGATCAGTGGCAAAGCAGTGATGACCGTAACAACGGAAGCAGGACCGCGGCTGATACATAGAGAAAGGGTCAAGTATAAAGCCACATTATATGATGCACCAAAAAAGCGGGTTCAAAGTGTATATAGAACCCAAATACTGCCCGCAACTGTGCTGAAAGATCAAGTGATGATGTCTAATGGATAACTATGGGGGTATCAGTTTGATTACCAGGCCTGTAGAGTGAAGCTCTATACCGTAGCCGAAGGAGAAGAATATACAGACCAGACTTTAGGAGTGGACTACGGGCTTGACGACTGGCCCGGTTTTTCGCAAGGTTGTGTGTCCCGAACTGAGAGTTATCACAAAGGGGTATAGCGTGTTCACGGGCTACGAGACCCGTTGGGAAGGTACCCCTGACTCCTCAGGAAGAATATTTCACAGGGTGAAAATACAAAGAAAGAATGGACTTCCATGTGGATGCGTGGAGTTCTATATCAGCAACGAGGAAACCCGCAACCAAAACATTCGTGATGGTGGCCTGACTGGGGATTTTAGGTTGCGCATGCTTATTCCTTTTAAAAGTTGGGATCTAATGGAATTGAAAATGTTAGAGTTGTTGGATGCTCTTTTTGTACAGAGCCAACAGCGGCAGAGCATTGTTAAGCTAAGGAAGTGCATAATATATACGAATCCTGAGGATTATGATTCAAAGGAACCCCAAGAAGGTACATCCTGTGAAGGGTCAGCCCCCTAAGAAAACTAACTACGCGGCTGCGTTAACCACGCCCTGATACCCAACGGACTGGTTCAACAATAAAAGGAGTGCCCTTAAAGCCTCCAGTTCTTAATTTCGGCATATACCATGGATATTCATACAACGTACCAGGACTCCGATACGTCATGGGGGCCAGACCCTAAGGACTCTATGCCTCGCAGCCCACCATTCTACTCCTCCCAGGCAAGACCCACGACACCACCTACATGTACACAGCCTGATGGGGTGGTCAGTACTATTTTTGTGGACACCATTAGGCCTCTGTAGCCACACTTTTAGACGTGGTGATTAGAGAGTATATAAGAGAAAAATGCATCGGTTGTGAGATCAATCACCCCAGCCAGTGCCGTCATCCGTGCCTATACAAGCCCCCAAGATACTACTTCTTCAACCATTTTGAGGAGCTGGTGAAAAGACTGTGGTCCGTCAGGTTTATACTTTCGCTGTTCAGAGCCCTGACGTCTATGGGTGTTGTGCCATCTGTTCCCAGAGTTTACGGGGTAACCGAGGCTTTCCTACGTGAACTGAAGGAGGCGATCTATATCCACGAGAAACACAAAGAAATCCGACACACCCTGGTGGACGACAACAAATACAGGGAAGCAGTGGTGGCTGATGTGATGACTTTCTGGCTCAATAAACCCCAAGAGACCGAGTGACAATACCTATTTGTTATTTAGATGTAAAGCAATGGGCAACTATATGCATACAATGTTAGAGAGAATAAATACATTTTTTATTTTGAGAGAACTTACAAATGTTATGCATCAAATTATTGAAAATAAAGTGAACAATGTATCGTTCTACACAACACACAATGCCTGGGCTAATGTAGCGCGTGTGCTAAAAATGGAGCAAATCATGCATCATGTACGACATACGGGCGAGAGTCTACAATGGACACAACTGGTATCCCGTCTTGTGGATGATTCTGAAGAACTAGAAACAACTTTGTCTAAGATTTGTTTGAAACACCATTTAATTGTAACATGTATCATATTTGTTGACTATATACTTATCTAGCGGATGTGTGTGTTTTAAAAATTCAGCGACACAAGCCTGTAAATCTAAACCAAATATACAGGGTGTTGCATGCTGGGATCATTGAGAAAACGGGGACAAGTATCCTGCAACGAATCCTGAATTGTCTGTATACGTAATACTTGATGTTTGCAAAAATAAAAATTCTAAATGAAAATGAAATGTTGTCGTTATTTGAAAGTGGCTCATTAACGTTTTTGTACCTTAGAGAGGCAAGAAGGATGGCGGAGCAGATGTTGAAAAACATTTATTATACCCCCTCTAACCCTGGGTCTTATGGGGGTAAGGAGCGTTTACAGATAGCTATAGCCGAAGAAACAGGTAGCCGGTTAAGCGCTGCTCAAGTGAATGAGTGGTTAGCAGAGCAGGATGCGCATACTCTACATAAACCTGTATGAAAACAAGAAATAGAGTTTTTTCTACTCATCCCTTGTCCCAGTTTCAGGCGGATCTATGTGACATATAGGCTCTTGCAGATAAAAATGATGGAAATCGCTACATGCTAACGGTTATAGATATTTTCTCTAAAATAGCATTTGTAAGGGTCTTAAAAAATAAGAGCGGGGCAGAGGTGACCCGGGCCTTTGACTCTATCTTGAAGGAAGGAGGAGACCCCAAGAAAGTGCAGACTGATGGCGGATTTTTTAATAATACTTTTCAGAAACTCATGAAGAAGCACAATATTGTACATTTTGCTACAGGCTCGGATTTGAAAGCTTCAGTTGTTGAACGCTTTAATTTGGTATCTTTCATGTGTGATTTAATGAAAGTTTGATTTTATAGTAATTTTCATAGTAAAATGGCTGTCTTTTTGAGCGCAAATTGAGCGCACAAACATGCAATCTCCATTGGAAAACAATGGCAGTAGAATGGCCTTAATGAAGAGCTCAGTGACTTTCAACGTGGGACTGTCATAGGATGCCTCCTTTCCAACAAGTCAGTTCCTCAATTTTCTGCCCTGCTAGAGCTGCCCATGGTCAACTGTAAGTGCTGTTATTGTACTGTTAAGGTGAAACATCTAGGAGCAACAACGACTCAGGCGTAATGTGGTAGGCCACACAAGCTCAGAGAATGGGACCACCAATTGCAGAAAAAATCGTCTTTCCTCGGTTACAACATTCACTACCTAGTTACAAACTTCCTTCTGGAAGCAATATCAGCACAAGAACTGTTCGTCTGGAGCTTAAGATCACCATGCGCAATGCCAAGCGCTGGCTGGAGTGGTTAAAAGCTCGCCGCCATTGAACTCTGGAGCAGTGGAAACATGTTCTCTGGATTGAGGAATCGCGCTTCACCATCTGGCAGTCCGACGGACGAATCTGGTCTTGGCGGAGGCCAGGAGAATGCTACCTGCCCGAATGAATCGTGCCAACTGTAAAGTTTGGTGGAGGAGGAATAATGGTCTGGGGCTGTTTTTCATGTTTCGGGCTAGGCCCCTTAGTTCCAGTGAAGGGAAATCATAACTCTACAGCATACAATGACATTCTAGATGATTCTGTGCTTCCAACTTTGTAGCAAAAGTTTGGGGAAGGCCCTTTCCTGTTTCAGCATGATAATGCTTCAGTAGATGTTTTTCTGCTATACTGATGCTATACAAATCAATTTGATTTATATAGCCCTTCTTACATCAGCTGTACAGAAACAGAGCCTAAAACCCCAAACAGCAAGCAATGCAGGTGTAGAAGCACGGTGGCTAGGAAAAACTCCCTAGAAAGGCCAAAACCTAGGAAGAAACCTAGAGAGGAACCAGGCTATGAGGGGTGGCCAGTCCTCTTCTGGCTGTGTCGGGTCGAGATTATAACAGAACATGGCCAAGATGTTGCCTGTTACCTCCAGGCCCTGCATGTCCCCAGGCACCCTCATTTGTTGACTTCTGTGATCGAAAAAGCCTTGGCCTCATGCATGTCAACATCAGAAGCCTCCTCCCTAAGTTTGTCTTACTCACCGCTTTAGCACACTCTGCCAACCCTGATGTCCTTGCCGTGTCTGAATCCTGGCTTAGGAAGGCCACCAAAAATTCGGAGATTTCCATACCCAACTATAACACTTTCCGTCAAGATTGAACTGCCAAAGGGGGAGGAGTTGCAATCTACTGCAGAGATAGCCTGCAAAGTTCTGTCATACTTTCCAGGTCTATGCCCAAACAGTTCGAACTTCTAATTTTAAAAATTAATCTCTCCAGAAATAAGTCTCTCACTGTTGCCGCCTGCTACCGACCCCCCTCAGCTCCCAGCTGTGCCCTGGACACCATCTGTGAATTGATCGCTCCCCATCTAGCTTCAGAGTTTGTTCTGTTAGGTGACCTAAACTGGGATATTCTTAACACCCCGGCAGTCCTACAATCTAAGCTAGATGCTCTCAATCTCACACAAATCATCAAGGAACCCACCAGGTACAACCCTAAATCCGTAAACATGGGCACCCTAATAGACATTATCCTGACCAACTTGCCCTCCAAATACACCTCTGCTGTCTTCAATCAAGATCTCAGCGATCACTGCCTCATTGCCTGTATCCGCTACGGGTCCGCGGTCAAACGACCACGCCTTATCACTGTCAAACGCTCCCTAAAACACTTCTGCGAGCAGGCCTTTCTAATCGACCTGGCCCGGGTACCCTGGAAGGATATTGACCTCATCCCGTCAGTTGAGGATGCCTGGTCATTCTTTAAAAGTTACTTCCTCACCATATTAGACAAGCATGCTCCGTTCAAAAAATGCAGAACTAAGAACAGATATAGCCCTTGGTTCACTCCAGACCTGACTGCCCTCGACCAGCACAAAAACATCCTGTGGCGAACTGCAATAGCATCGAAGAGTCCCCGCGATATGCAACTGTTCAGGGAAGTCAGGAACCAATACACGCAGTCAGTCAGGAAAGCAAAGGCCAGCTTTTTCAAGCAGAAATTTGCATCCTGTAGCTCTAACTCCAAAAAGATCTGGGATACTGTAAAGTCCATGGAGAACAAGAGCACCTCCTCCCAGCTGCCCACTGCACTGAGGCTAGGTAACACGGTCACCACCGATAAATCCGTGATAATCGAAAACTTCAACAAGCATTTCTCAACGGCTGGCCATGCCTTCCTCCTGGCGACTCCAACCTTGGCCAACAGCTCCGCCCCCCCCGCTGCTACTCGCCCAAGCCTCCCCAGCTTCTCCTTTACCCAAATCCAGATAGCAGATGTTCTGAAAGAGCTGGAAAACCTGGACCCATACAAATCAGCTGGGCTTGACAATCTGGACCCCCTATTTCTGAAACTGTCCGCCGCCATTGTCGCACCCCCTATTACCAGCCTGTTCAACCTCTCCTTCGTATCATCTGAGATCCCCAAGGATTGGAAAGCTGCCGCGGTCATCCCCCTCTTCAAAGGGGGAGACACCCTGGACCCAAACTGTTACAGACCTATATCCATCCTGCCCTGCCTATCTAAGGTCTTCGAAAGCCAAGTCAACAAACAGATCACTGACCATCTCGAATCCCACCGTACCTTCTCCGCTGTGCAATCCGGTTTCCGAGCCGGACACGGGTGCACCTCAGCCACGCTCAAGGTACTAAACGATATCATAACCGCCATCGATAAAAGACAGTACTGTGCAGCCGTCTTCATCGACCTGGCCAAGGCTTTCGACTCTGTCAATCACCATATTCTTATCGGCAGACTCAGTAGCCTCGGTTTTTCTAATGACTGCCTTGCCTGGTTCACCAACTACTTTGCAGACAGAATTCAGTGTGTCAAATCGGAGGGCATGCTGTCCGGTCCTCTGGCAGTCTCTATGGGGGTACCTCAGGGTTCAATTCTCGGGCCGACTCTTTTCTCTGTATATATCAATGATGTTGCTCTTGCTGCGGGCGATTCCCTGATCCACCTCTACGCAGACGACACCATTCTGTATACTTCTGGCCCTTCCTTGGACACTGTGCTATCTAACCTCCAAACGAGCTTCAATGCCATACAACACTCCTTCCGTGGCCTCCAACTGCTCTTAAACGCTAGTAAAACCAAATGCATGCTTTTCAACCGTTCGCTGCCTGCACCTGCACTCCCGACTTGCATCACCACCCTGGACGGTTCCGACCTAGAATATGTGGACATCTATAAGTACCTAGGTGTCTGGCTAGACTGCAAACTCTCCTTCCAAACTCATATCAAACATCTCCAATCCAAAATCAAATCTAGAGTCGGCTTTCTATTTCGCAACAAAGCCTCCTTCACTCACGCCGCCAAACTTACCCTAGTAAAACTGACTATCCTACCGATCCTCGACTTCGGCGATGTCATCTACAAAATAGCTTCCAATACTGTTTACTCCATGTGTAACTCTGTGTTGTCTGTTCACACTGCTATGCTTTATCTTGGCCAGGTCGCAGTTGCAAATGAGAACTTGTTCTCAACTAGCCTACCTGGTTAAATAAAGGTGAAATAAAAAATAAATAAAATAAAAAATGTTTCAAATGTTCATAAATGACCAGCATGGTCAAATAATAATAATCACAATAGTTGTCGAGGGTGCAACAAGTCAGCACCTCAAGAGTAAGAGTCAGTTGGCTTTTCAAAGCCGATCATTGAGAGTATCTCTACCACTCCTGCTTTCTCTAGAGAGTTGAAAACAGCAGGTCTGGGACAGGTAGCACGTCCGGTGAACAGGTCAGGGTTCCATAGCCGCAGGCAGAACAGTTGAAACTGGAGCAGCAGCACGGCCAGGTGGACTGGGAACAGCAAGGAGTGATCATGCCAGGTAGTCCTGAGGCATGGTCCTAGGGCTCAGGTCCTCCGAGAGAGAGAAAGAAAGAGAGAATTAGAGAGAGCATACTTAATTCACACAGGACACCGAATAAGACAGGAGAAATACTCCAGATATAACAGAATGACCCTAGCCCCCCGACACATAAACTACTGCAGCATAAATACTGGAGGCTGAGATAGGAGGGGTCAGGAGACACTGTGGCCCCATCCGATGATACCCCCGGACAGGGCCAAACAGGCAGGATATAACCCCACCCACTTTGCCAAAGCACAGCCCCCACACCACTAGAGGGATACCTTCAACCACCAACTTACCATCCTGAGACAAGACCGAGTATAGCCAAGTATAGACCACAGAGAGGCTGAGAGGTTCTGGCAGCACCCTCTGTTGACTCTGCTGCCAGTTAGATTCTCTGAGGGGTTTTTACACAGATCCTCCACTCACTCACACCACTGTGTCTCTCTTGCACAGTAATACACAGCAGAGTCATCTGCTCACAGACCAGACAGCTTCAGATACACCATGCTGTTAGAATTATCTCCGGTGACTTCTATCCTTCCAACACTTTTGGCATATGCAGTTCCACTAGCATCACTCAATGTAATGCCAATATATTCAAGTACTCTTCCTGCAGGTTGACGTATTACAGGAGAGGCTCCCTTACAGGAGAGGCTGAGAGGTTCTGCAGGCTTTTTCAGGACTGGACTGGAGGGTATGTCCTCCAGACTCAGACCATACACCCCTAATAGAGAAAAGAGAATGAAGACAATAGATCACTAATATGTTACCTCAATGGATATTATAATTATCTCTTTACGTAAAATACTTTGTTCCGATATATTGCTAGATTATTGAGTACATACTGCAGAGGCCCAGCAAGACCAGGAGGAGATGTAGTTTGCCTCATCTTTTCTGAAACAATTTTGAATCCGACCTATTGCCCTTTGACACAACCTTTCATCACTATTATCCTCTTTCTCTGTCTGTTCAATAAATTCAGAAAATACCTTACAAATGTTTTTTTTAAACAACACGTAAAACTAAATAACAAAATAACATTAATAATGAACATTTCACATCCTGAGGTACTGTACCCTAAAATGCAACCATCAACAAACCAATAGATGACTAAACTTCACTCAATTACTTTTTCAAATTATAATTAGTCATTTTCTCTCTCTTGGTTTTTTTTATATGTTACTGCACTTTTCCAATGATACTCTACATTGGTCCTTTTTTAAGGTTAATCTAGATATTATATTTGGGAAATGGCTTTATCAGAGTGCAGGTGCATCCTGGGTAGAAGTCATGCTTGGGTAGCTTTGAACTACTGCACCCAATACTCATTTTGATAAACACACCTGATAAAAACACATTCTTAAACTCTCTTCCCTATAAACAATTATAAAGAAGACATAGTAAAGTATTTAGGTGGAGGTGCCCAAGTTTGTTATTTTCATTAAGGACTCATTGTTCAATGCAATTCTTGAAACGTGTGTTATATTTATTACCAACACAAACCATGAATATGGTCTGTCAATAACATTGTGTGTGATGAATATCAGTGAATGACTGAACATTTTGAATAATACAATTAATACAACTGTTGATAACAGTCTAACATTAAATAAACTTTGATTCAATTGTATGATTCTTTGATCCATCTCATCCTTTATTCAAACCAAACCATGTGGTTGAAACATGGTATGGTTACCAGCCACCAGCTGGCTATGCAAAAGACAGTTTCTCCTCAGCTGAAACAAGACAGTGAGAATTAGATCATGAAAGAGTATAGGAACAGTCCCTGCAGTCCCTGAGATACTTAACTGCTTTAACTGTCTATCTCAATCATCAGAGATGCTAAACTGGAACCCTGAAACACCCAGGTGACAGACTGGAGTTCACCAAGCGTGGTGCCACACAGCTGTGAGGGTCACAGAGGGGAAGAGAGAGTGGTGGGGTGTGTGAGAGAAACAGACACCACTGAGAAAAGGAGAGCAGGGCCAGTGCGGAACAGAATGGATTATCAAACATAAACCCTTAGACTACGGAATGGATGCATTAATAGTTACTTCTCATACAGTTTGACCAAAATGATGGAAAATATGCTGTTTCTGTGTGACTTAAAGCATAATAATTATGACAAAAGTAGCTGTAAATATGTTTATTCTAAGTATGCACGTATTAATTAAATAGTCAGTTTATATTGATATATTCAGTAAATTTGGTCAGAATTTGTGACTATCCTACCTGGCTGCTTGTACATTTACCCCTTAAAAATGACATTAAAGTAATCTGTTCAAAATGATCTGTTCATTTATTCGTTTTGACACTACACTTATAGGAGATATGGTAGATATATAGCAACTCCTTAGAATGATTAAACATTCTTTATGGGACACAAATGACATGGGTGCTTACTATTGGTAATCCTGACTATGACTCCACTCTCTGAGGGTGTCTCGGGGGAGTGGGATATGCAAAAAAATACATTTACAATTTACAATACCCACTAGTACATGTGTGAAATAGGACAAATATAAGCACCCACCTAATCATTATTATTATTAATTGTATACATTATCTACACTATGTGTGTTTTTTTTAAGTATGGCTGAGATTGTGCTATTAAACCATTAATCAGAAATAAATTAGGTTGTCTGTGCTCCATGGGGAAGTGGTTTTTGTACAGCTCTCCCACCACTCTCTCTTACTGTGTGTACCGGGCACAGTAATACACTGCTGTGTCATCACTCTTCAGGCTGTTCATCTGTAGGTACAGTTCACTGCTGGAGTCTTCTCTGGAGAGGGTGAATCTACCCTGAAATGACTGGGAGTAATACGTATTACCACCATGAATATGACCAATCCACTCAAACTCTTTCCCTTTAGCTTGTCTGATCCAGCCCATATAATAGCTACTGAATGTGAACCCAGAGGCTGTACAGGTCAGTTTGTGGGATTCTCCAGGCTTTTTAACTACTGGTCCAGACTCAGTCAGTGTCTGACCATGAACACCTGTTGAAATAGAAAGCAGAGATGTTGTTGAAGTTGAAACTAAAACCTGATGTCAACCTGTTTATTTGATGAACAGTATAATTAAACATACTGTTTCCTCACCTGTTAGATATACTGTCAGTAAGAATACTCCTGTGGTAGGAAACATGGTGATCTTAGTTCTCTAAAGGTAGTTGAGACAGTCCTCAGCAAAATTCTCCTACAACAGAGACGTAAATAAAGATGAAGGACTGGAGAGTTTTGCATGAGCTCCTCCTCACTGGGAGGACCAATCACCTGTTAGGCCATATTGAGATGTTCTGCTATGATACAATCCTGTTGTTCTATTTATTGTATATATTTTATCAGTTAAATTGATGGATAATACATTTCCCATTTACAACACAAACCCTGAGGAAAAGTTGTAAAGACAGTGTGAAAATTACTTTACTAATTATTCCTCACAACAGTAGATTAATATTGCTACAAGCTGTTATCATGTTATTATAGTATGATCATGGGAATCCCACTGGGCAAAAACAGGTTGAATCAATGTTGTTTCCACGTCATTTAAACATCCAATCTATGTGATGATGTTGAATCAATGTAGAAAACTGATTGAATTTGCAAAAAGTCATCAATGTAAAGGCATTTTGTATTTTTTTTCACCTAACTTTTAACCTAAATCCAAAGACATGGTGACAGTTGTTGATGTCATGATGAATTGACAACTCATCCAAATGGAAATCAAAACTAAACATTGAACTGACATCTGTGCCCAGTGGCATAGTTGTGAAAAAAACACTGAATCAATCCCACAATATATATTTGTGAATAACATTTTAATACATTTTAGTAGTGACGGTATTCCATTATACCTACCCAAGCGAGAATGTTTTAAATATTTTAATATATTACAAGTATACTAAAGTATACATAAATATGCTATATATTATAATAATATACTTCAAATACGAGATGTACTTTTCTTGTACAATACCAGTCAAAGGTTTGGGACACACCTACTAATTCAAGGGTTTTCCTTTATTTGTACTATTTTCTACGTTGTAAAATAATAGTGAAGACATCAACAACTATGAAATAACACATATGGAATCATGGAGAAACCAAAAAAGCCCCCATTTGCCTTGATGACAGCTTTGCACACTCTTGGAATTTTCTTAACCAGCTTCACCTGGAATGCTTTTCCAACAGTCTTGAAGGAGTTCCCACAAATGCTGAGCACTTGTTGGCTGCTTTTACTTCACTCTGTGGTCCAACATATCCTAAACCATCTGAATTGGGTTGAAGTTGGGTGATTGTGAAGGCCAGGTCATCTGTGCAGCACTCCATCACTCTCCCTCCTAGTCAAATAGCCCTTACACAGTCTGGAGGTGTGTTGGGTCATTGTCCTGTTGAAAAACAAATGATAGTCTGACTAAGCGCAAACCAGATGGGATGGCGTATCGCTGCGTAATATTGTGGTAGCCATACTGGTTAAGTGTTCCTTGAATTCTAAATAAATCACTGACAGTGTCACCCGCAAAGCACCCCCACACCATCACACCTCCTCCTCCATGCTTCACAATGGGAACCACACATGCGGAGATCATCCGGAGATCAACCTACTCTGCCTCTCGCAGTTGGAACAAAAATCTCAAATTTGAAGTCATCAGACAGATTTCCACCGGTATAATGTCCATTGCTCATGTTTCTTGGCCCAAGCAAGTCTCTTATTGGTGTCCTTTAGTAGTGGTTTCTTTTCAGAAATTTGACCATGAAGGCCTGATTCACTCAGTGTCCAGTGAACAGTTGATGTTGATGTGTCTGTTACTCTGTGAATAATTTATTTGGGCTGAAATCTGAGGTGCAGTTAACTCTAATGAACTTATACTCTGCAGCAGAGGTAACTCTGGGTCTTCCTTTCCTGTGGCGATCCTCATGAGAGCCAGTTTCATCATAGCACTTGATGGGTTTTGCGACTGTACTTGAAGAAACTTTCAAAGTTCTTGAAATGTTCCATATTGACTGACCTTCATGTCTTAAAATAATGATGGACTGTTGTTTCTCTTTGCTTATTTGAGATGTCCTTGCCATAATATGGACTTGGTCTTTTACCAAATAGGGCAATCTTCTGTATACCACCCCTACCTTGACACAACACAGCTGATTGGCTCAAACACATTAAGAAGGAAAGAAACACTTGTTCATTGAAATGCATTCCAGGTGACTACCTCATTAAGCTGGTTGAGAGAATGCCAATAGTGTGCAATGCTGTCATCAAGGCAAAGGGTGGCTACTTTGAAGAATCTAAAATATATTTTGATTTGTCTAACACTTTTTTGGCTACTACTTGATTCCCTGTGTGTTATTTTATAGTTTTGATGTCTTCACTATTATCCTACAATGTGGAAAATAGTACAAATAAAGAAAAACCCTTGAATGAGTAGGTGTGTCCAAACTTTTGACTGGTACTGTATATCTTAATTGTACTATAAATATACAATCATTACACTTTAACACACTAATTAAAAGTGTACTTTAATTAAGACTCTTATTTTATCAAATCAATTCTCTTTAATTATTATTATGTGATTAAACTAATTGTGTAAATGTAATTATCTAGGAAGTCGGGGCGCCAAGGAAAATCGGAAGTTTCATTCCAAACATCGTAAATTGTTGGTTATCTGCACGAACCCAGCCTTTACTATGAATCATCCATACACCAATTGTCTTAATCATTTTATTTACTAGCTAACTAAATAATCACGGAAATGCATAAACAAACAACAGTAGATATGGTTGCAAGGATATGATAGGGGAGGTTCCCTAGTGGGCTAAGCCGATATGACGGCTTGGTGGAGAAAGGGAAGTGGGTGTGGACTGGGAAGGGTGGGAAAGACAAAAAGGAGTCACTACACAGTTGACAATTATATTGATTGAAATGCTAATCCTTTGCACATGAACGCTCACTCATTCGGAAATAATTGCAATCAATATATATTTACGCCCAGTGTGTCATCGTGATCTCTGTAGGAATCATCAGTCCTTCTGTTGGAAAGTTCATCCGAGTGTCTCTCTGCTTCCCTGAAGTCTTTCGTGGTTAGAATCGATACTTCAGAGTACCATTCAGAAATGTTCTTAGAGAATAGATATTTTGGCTGGTGTTGGTCTTCGCATTCCAGGTTGACATAATTTCTAGCTGCAGACTAGTAATTAGTATCTAAGATTTGCTCTTATTCTGTCAGGATCGATAGTCTCAGAGTTTAACCATTTCCACCCGTGTAGCCAATGCACCATGTGGTATGGTTAGGAATTCAACAACCATTACAACCTTAGATTATACTGAGGTTTTTGTGGTCTAAACTCAACCTTTGCCTCCTCGGTGTCGATCGAGGTACGCGTGGTCTGGTGAGGATTTCTTCAGGTGGGGTTTTTATTTGTAACAGTAGAAAAGGGCTGTCCCATGAGCCAGATCATGTCTGTGCTCATGGAGGCGGGACAATGACTTGGTTAAACTTTAAAGGGAATACAACTCTCACATTAACGGTTTAAAATCACATTACATCATTTCACAAGTAGTTTCATCTTTACTCATTCATTTTATACAATAACTAGGTGCAAACCTCATAACATAGGCTCCTGTATAAACATAGTTATGGTAATGTGGCTGTATTGTCTTTCATGAGGTCACAAACATGAAACAAAATGGACCGGGTTGTAGCTGGATTTTCCACAGACGGTTTACACATTCTCCAAAACATGGATATTGTTCAGTTCTCAAGTTCTGTGATGTAGAAGAAGTTCCTTTGTTCTTTCTATGTGTCTCTTTCTGCATGGCCAGGGGGAGAGAGTCTCCTCCAGGAATTTACGACCTGAGATAACAGAACCTGGGTGTAGGAGAGGAGAGAGGGGGAAGCCACTAGCTATACCCAAAGAGAGCCACGTCATGACACTCTGCAGTGCCTTAAGGTCGGAGGTCGAGAAGTTGCCATACCAAGGAAGTGATGCAACCAGTCAGGATGCTCTCGAAGTGATGCAACCAGTCAGGATCTGAGGACCCATGCCAAATCTTTTCAGTCTCCTGAGGGGGAATAGGTTTTGTTTAGCCCTCTTCACGACTGTCTTGGTGTGCTTGGACCATGATAGTTAGCTGGTGATGTGGGCGCCAAGGAACTTGAAGCTCTCAACCTGCTCCACTACAGCCCCGTCGATGAGAATGGGGGCGTGCTCGGTCCTCTTTTTCCTGTCGTCCAAAATCATCTCCTTTGTCTTGATCACTTTGAGGGAGAGGTTGTTGTCCTGGCACCGCACGGCCAGGTCTCTGACCTCCTCCCTATAGGCTGTCTCGTTGTTGTCGGTGATCAGGCCTACCACTGTTCTGTCATCACCAAACATAATGATGGTGTTGGAGTCATGGCCGTGCAGTCATGAGTGAACAGGGAGTACAGGAGGGGGTTGAGCACGCACCCCTGAGGGGCCCCTGTGTTGAGGATCAGCATGGCGGATGTGTTGTTACCTACCCGTACCACCTGGGGGCAGCCCGTCAAGAAGTCCAGGATCCAGTTGCAGAGGGAGGTGTTTAGTCCCAGGGTCCTTAGCTTATTGATGAGCTTTGAAGGCACTATGGTGTTGAACGCTGAGCTGTAGTCAATGCATAGCATTCTCACATAGGTGTAGTCAATAGAGATTGCGTCATCTGTGGATCTGTTTGGGCGGTATGAAAATTGGAGTGGGTCTAGGGTTTCTGGGATAATGGTGTTGATGTGAGCCATGACCAGCCTTTCAAAGCACTTCATGGCTAAAGACGTGAGTGCTACGGGTCGGTAGTTATTTAGGGAGGTTACCTTAGTGTTCTTGGGCACAGGGACTATGGTGGTCTGCTTAAAACATGTTGGTATTACAGAATCGGACAGGGAGAGGTTGAAAATGTCATTGAAGACACTTGCCAATTGGTCAGCGCATGCTCGCAGTACATGTCCTGGTAATCGGTCTGGCCCTACGGCTTTGTGAATGTTGACCTACGTAGACCTTCTTTGGGATCGGTGTCCCTTCCATGGGACGGTTGAGCTAACGTAGGCTAATGCGATTAGCATGAGGTTGTAAGTAACAAGAAAATTTCCCAGGACATAGACATATCTGATATGTGGAGAAAGCTTTAATTCTTGTTAATCTAACTGCACTGTCCAATTTACAGTAGCTATTACAGTGAAATAATACCATGCTATTGTTTGAGGAGAGTGCACACTTTTGAACATGAAAAGTTAACCTCTAACGAGCCTCTACCCCGGGTCCGGGATCACCCCCCATCCCCCCACACACTGATTAGCATAGCTAGCATAGCTTCACAAGTAAATAGTAGCATCTAAATATCATTAAATCACAAGTCCAAGACACCAGATGAAAGATACAGATCTTGTGAATAAAGCCACCATTTCAGATTTTTAAAATGTTTTACAGGGAAGACAAAATATGTAAATCTATTAGCTAAACACGTTAGCAAAATACACCACTTTTCTAACTCCATCAGTTTCTTACTACTTCAGGTGCTATCACCAATTCGGCTAAACTAAGATATTGATAGCCACTAACCAAGAAAAAAACTCTTCAGATGACAGTCTGATAACATATTTATGGTATAGGATAGGTTTTGTTAGAAAAAAGTGCATATTTCAGGTAGAAATCACAGTTTACAATTGCACCGACCATCACAAGACGACTAGAATTACTATAGAGAGCAACGTGTATGACCAATTTACTCTTAATAAAACATTTCATAAGAATAGACAAAGCATAGCAATGGAAAGACCCAGATCTTGTGATTCCAGACAATATTTCAGATTTTCTAAGCGTTTTACAGCGAAAACACAATAAATCGATAAGTTAGCATACCACATGTGAAAACGTTACCAGAGCATCGATTCCAGCCAAAGAGCGCTATAACGTAATCACCGCCAAAATATATTAATTTTTTCACTAACCTTCTCAGAATTCTTCCGATGACACTCCTGTAACATCATTTTACAACATACATATACAGTTTGTTCGAAAAGGTGCATATTTAGCCATACAAAACCGTGGTTACACAATGAAAATACTAGGAAATCAAGCCTCAAAATGTCTGACGTCATCTTTCAGAGTGATCTAGTTTAATCGAAAGCTAATCATATACTTGACTAAAAAATACAGGGTTGACAGGAATCGAAAGACAAATTAGTTCTTAATGCAACCGCTGACTTACATTTTTTAAATTATCCTTACTTTTCAATACAGGGTTCGCCAAGTGACGCGATAACAAACAAAATGGCGAAATATGCGTTTAAAATATTTCGACAGAACAACGATTTATCATATTAAATATTGCTTACTTTGAGCTGTTCTTCCATCAGATTCTTGGGCAATGTATCCTTTCTATGTTGTAATCTTCTTTTGGTCGATAGATGTCCTCTGTCCTTCGAAATATCCACTAACGATCGAACGGGACCCCAAAACGTGTCCAAAGTTTCAGAGTGCACAACAAAGAAATTCCTCAAAATCGCACTAAACGGATATAAATTGCTATAAAACGGTTCAAATTAACTACATTATGATGTTTTTAACAACTATAACGACTAAAAACATGACCGGAGAAATATCACTCTCTAAACAACGATTTGGAAGGAGGCAGGTCTGATGTCCATCTTGCGCACGACGCATGCAGGAAGAGAGCGGTACTTCTACGTTTTCTTGATTTATAGTGGCTGTGATTGTGCAATAGACTCCATTCAAAACGTGATGACGTACAGACACCCAGAGGAAGACGTAGGCAGTGTCGGTTTCTTCATAGCATTCACTGTCGCCTTAAAAACAGACTCCAGATCAGGGGTAAAAATTTCTGAAATCTGACCCCTGTCATGAAAAGTGCTGTAGATATTGTTCTGTACCACTCAGAGACAAAATTCCAACGGCTATAGAAACTAGAAAGTGTTTTCTATCCAATAATAACAATAATATGCATATTGTACGATCAAGAATTTAGCACGAGGCAGTTTAATTTGGAGACCCAAATATGCTAATGCGGAACAGCACCCCCTATAGTTCCAAGGCACAAATTAGGCACATTTGGGCAGTCTTGATACAGCATATTGAACAGAAATACAATGGTTCATTGGATCAGTCTAAACCTTTGCACATACACTGATGCAATCTAGTGGCCAAAATCTAAATTGCACCTAGGCTGGAATAATACATTATGGCCTTTCTCTTGCATTTCAAAGATGATGGTACAAAAAAATACAAAATAACGTTTTTTTTTTTCTTTGTATTGTATTTTACCAGAGCTATTGTGTTACATTCTAATACATTCCTTTCACATTTCCATAAACTTCAAAGTGTTTCCTTTCAAATGGTACCAAGAACATATCCTTGCTTCAGCGCCTGAGCTACAGACAGTTAGATTTGGGTATGTCATTTTAGGTGACAATTTAAAAAATGGGTACGATCCTTAAGAGGTTTTCATTGACATAGAGAGATGGAGGATAGGGATATATAGGGAGACCTAATGAGCAGTAATGAGATATGAAATGTTTATATTTTTTTATGTGGGTATATGTAAGCATGTTTTATAGACTTTGATGACTGTTTTATACATGGAACTGACATGTGTGTTGAAATGAGTGTTAAAAGGCACGCTACTTTGTCCCAAAATGTTGAATAGAATTTCATGGGAAAGCCATCCATTCCTGGTGCTTTTCTCCAAGCGAATGTTTTAACAGTATTTAAAATAATGTTTTTTGTGATGTCGTTTTTTCGTGATAATTTTTTGCCTTCTGATTATATGTTCAGGGTTGTTGAGTCTAAGGCAATAGGTTCCGTCCAACTGTTATTTAATTCTGATTTAAAAACATTTTCGTACAACCTTTTAAAATTGCCATTAATCGCGTTGTTGTTTGTAATTACCAAATTTGGAGTCTTAATTTTTTTAAACTGGTTTAGCATGTATTTGTTTTGTGAGAACTGCATTTTGAAGTAATCTATTTGCTTCTTCACGATTGGCTGGCCCCAGGAGGGATCAGCCAATGAAGTTGGAGGTCCCATCCCGTTGACTACATTAAAATGGTGGAAGCCGTCAATGGCGCAGCCCATGCTAATACGTTATTTTGGTCACAAGAGGCTTCTATCATTCTTTGTGGGGAAGTGCCATTGAGGCTAGCTCCATATTAAAGTAGTCAATTTTCTTCTAATTTTGTATTTGAAAAAAAGTGTAAAGCTAATATTTGTAATTTACCACAACCTGGAGTGCTGGAGTCTTGAATCAAATCCTGTGTGTCATTCATGTATTGTAGCCACTAGATGATATAGTTTAAAGCCATTTACAAACCATACAACCCAATTTGAAGAAGAAGACAATGCTCTGATCATTGGCTGATTGCTCCCAAACCTATAGGAATCCCCACCCAGTTGAGTACATTACAATGGTGGAATCCCTTAATGGCAATGTCCAAGTTGAGATCCCTGTACATCTCTGTGATATAGGGTCAGTTTTCTCTGATCACATGATCTGGGCAGGAATAACTCTGGGCCCAAGTTTGAGTCTATAAAGGTTTTCCTGCTTAGGTCACGTAGTCCGGAAAAACTCATAACCCCACTCATCAAACTGAACTGTGGGGTGATGATTTTCTGAATAACGATATATCTTTCATGAATTAAATAGAAGATTAGACATCAATCTATCAATGAAAATCACATTATTCATCATGAATGAACAAAGCTTGATGTGATTCCTGTCTTCTTTCTACACCTCTCCCCAAATGAATGTGTACATCAGACTGGTGGGAGGAGCTATAAGAGGATGAGCTCATTGTAATGGCTGGAATGGAATAAATGGAACAGAGTCAAATGTGGTTTCCACGTGATCAAATCAAATCAAGCTTTATTTATACAGCACATTTCAGACATGGAATGGAACACAATATGCTTCACAGGGAAAACATTATAAAAAGAATAACAATAAAAACTGAAGGAATAAAAAGCACCCCAAGGAAAAGCAAAGCTTAAAAAGGTGTGTTTTAAAATCTCTTTAAAAAATGTCCACAGTTTCGCCCTCCTTCAGGTTTTCTGGCAGGCTATTCCAGAGGCGGTGGGCATTGTAAGTAAAGGCTGCCTCTCCATGCCTCTTAGTCCTAGGCTTTGGGATAGTTAAAAGGCGAGTGCCAGAAGATCTGAGGGACCAACTGGGTACATAATTTAAAAGCATATCTGTAATGTATTGGGGTGCACAATAGTGGATTGATTTAAAAACCAATAGAAGAATCTTAAAAATGCATGATTAAACTCACAGGCAGCCAGTGCAGAGACCTTAAAACCGATGTTTGATTGATGTGTTTGACACTGTTCCATTTAGATAGATTCCATCCATCCATTACAATGAGCCTGTCCTCCGATAGCTCATCCCTCCAACCTCCTCTGGTGTACATTGTGTTCATGTAGTTGTGTTGACAATATGCTGGTTGTTTAGGCTCTCATGGGCATGTTGTGGTTGAGACTTTCATTGGATGTTACTCTGCTGTACTGATGCTCTCTGTTGACTCTGCTGCCAGTTAGATTCTCGAGGGGTTTTTGTACAGATCCTCCACTCACTCACACCACTGTGTCTGTCGTGCACAGTAATACACAGCAGAGTCCTCTGCTCTCACACCAGACAGCATCAAAGTCATCATGCTGTTGCTAGTATCTTTAGTGGTTTCCATACGTCCTTCAAACTTTTTAGCATGGTAACCTAGGCCTAATCCAGAATAACCCATCCACTCCAGGGATTTTCCTGCTGGTTGTCGTATCCAGTGTGTGTGGTGACTGTCAACAGTGTATCCAGATATCTTACAGGACAGACTGAGAGTTTCTCCAGGATTTTTCTGGACTGGACTGGAGGGAATGGACTCCAGACTCTGACCACTGCAACCTGATGGAGAGAGAGAAATAAACAAGAATAATGTGTGAGAGAATAGGAAAGAATCAGAACATTTAAGAAAAGCAGAAGAGAGTTTCCCAGAAACTTTTTCCATGTTCAGTCATGCCGCTAAGAACCATTGACAAGGAGTAAAACCAAGCAGAGCTCACGGGGCAGACAGAGAGAGAGAGAGCAGCAGAATGGAGAGTTTTCTCATCATCCTGAGGGTGATGAGAAGGTCTTATTATGGACAGAGCAGGTCTTATTATGGACAGAGCACTCCATCTAAAGTGGACTGTCACGTTTCAAACAATTAATATGCTTTAAGACATGCAGATATACAGAAAGGACAAAAATGGAGATGTTTTCAGCTACAATTGTGGTCTGTAGCACCACCAAGGACCATGCTGAACAAGGAGAACTTTACCTCGTAAGAATCTGACTTTCTGGGCCTGAGATATTGAAACTTTTAAGTTATTTTAAAGAGGTAAAATGTACAAGTACCCAAATCGTCACAGATTCTGACCAAATTGACTGAACATATCAATATAAACGAACTATTTAAATACTTAGTATGGAATAAACATATTTACAGTTACTTTTGTCTTATTTATTATGCTTTAAGTCACAGAAACAGCATATTTTCCATCATTTTGGTCAAACTGTATGAGAAGTAACTATTAATGCATCCATTCCATAATCTAAGGGTTTATGTTTGATAATCCATTCTGTTCCACACTGGCCCTGCTCTCCTTTTCTCAGTGGTGTCTGTTTCTCTCACACACATCATCCCCCTTTCTTCCCCTCTGTGACCCTCACAGCTGTGTGGCACCACGCTTGGTGAACTCCAGTCTGTCACCTGGGTGTTTCAGGGTCCCAGTTTAGCATCTCTGATGATTCAGATAGACAGTTAAAGCAGTTAAGTATCTCAGGGACTGCAGGGACTGTTCCTATACACTTTCATGATCTAATTCTCACTACCTTGTTTCAGCTGAGGAGAAACTGTCTTTTCCATAAGCCATCTGGTGTCTGGTAACCATACAATGTTTCAACCACGTGAACACTATTTGCATTTGGTTTGAATAAATGGTCAGATGGTTCAAATAATGAGACAATTGAATCACTACTTCATTTATATTACAAGCCGTTGTCAACAGTTGTATTAATTTTATAATTTTATATTTTCAGTCATTCACTGCTACTCATCACACACAATGTTGACAGACCATATTCATGGTTTTTGTTTGTAATACATATAACACACTTTTCAAGAATTGCATTGAACAATGAGCCCTTCACTGAAATAACAAATGTCCATATTTATTGATTTTTATTTCACCTTTATTTAACCAGGTAGGCCAGTTGAGAACAAGTTCTCATTTACAACTGCGACCTGCCAAGATAAAGCAAAGCAGTGCGACAAAACAACATGTGGTTTCTCATATCTGTCCTGGGCACCTCCCCCTAAATACATTACATGCCTTGATTGTAATTATTTATAGGGGAGAGTGTTAAAAATGTGTTTTCATCAGGTGTGTCTATCAAAATGAGTGTTGGGTGCAGTAGTTCAAAGCTACCCAAGCATGACTTCTACCCAGGATGCACCTGCACTCTGATAAAGACATTTCCCTGATATAGCATCTTAATTAACCCTAAAATGGGCCGATGTATCACTGTGAAAGAGCAGTAACACATTTAAAAAAACAACACACAACAGTGATGTATTGCAGATGTGGGAGAAAATATCAAATTATGATTTAAAAAAGTAATTGAGTGACGTTTAGCCATGTATTGGTTTAGTGACAGTTGCTGATCATTTAAACAACGAGAATACATTTCAGGGCACAATACCTCAGGATGTGAATTGTTCATTATTATTATTATTTTGTTATTTCGTTTTATGTGATGTTTAAAAAAAATACATTTGTAATATATTTTCTGCCTTTATTGAACAGATAGAGGAAGACAGAGATGAAAGATTGTGTCAAAGGGCAGTAGGCCGGATTTAAAAAGTTTTCCTAAAAGGAATGAGACAACATCCAGTATATTACAGGGACCACTTGTATGAATGTGTTTATGATATTGTTTTGGGAAGTATAAAATGTAATATAAATAATTTCATGACTCTTCTTAATACATGAAACATAATTTTGGTATGAGAGACGTAAAAAGAATACTTTACTGTTTAAACAAAAATGTTTGTTGATTGACAGTGATCGATGATGTCTGACTTGTCTTGGAATTGATTGTCTTGAAACCTCTTTTATAGGCATGTTACATGCTACCCCCCAACCATGGTTACTGTCAAGTTGTCTAGGTGTTATAATTATTTCAGCTCTGCCCAAACTTGAAAACGGCTTGCTCAACACGTGAAGGATGCAAAGGGACAACTCAATTCATTTTTAGTGTTTTATTATGGTTTTGATGCCATTTGTTGAATATGTTGAAACAGTTGATTTGTTGAATAGAGTAGTTCAATGACAGAGGAATAAGGAATAGGAATAGGTTGATAACCTTAAACAGAGAATAAACATGCATTATTTTACACAATAAACAATGCATGACACAGCAACAAAGCATAGCTTTGAATAAAGTAAACGTTGAAACAAGTTAATCTTGCACTTCGAAGAAATTACTTCTGCAGTCAGAAAATATCCACAAAAAAAAGATTTCACCACTCCTACCAGAGTTAAACATGTAAATTGTGCTAAGCACTGGATGCACATAATAAATTATTCCAAACATTACATACCAGTTGCATCTTTAGGGTTGAACAATGAGCTGTTTGTATGTTGAGGACCCAAGCAAAGCTAAGCCCAAACATTTTATACCCATGCTAATCTGCCAGGTGCGCATGTAAAAGTAGTCCCTCCAGAAATCCTGGCTCAATTTTTTAGTTCCACCCGTGTTTTTGGAATATCTGCCCTCTTGAGAACTGGAGTTCTTTAAAGGAAGAGCTGCCATTGTGCTCATGTTTTGAGTGTTCTGTTTTTTGACGCGACAGTTGCCATGCAAGTTCTGTCTCCCAAGTCTGTGTACTTTTATGATGTTTCCTACCACGGGTTAATTGTCTTCCATCCTGAAAAGATGACGGGTAAACTACACCTCCTCCTGGTCTTGCTGGGCATCTGCAGTATGTACTCAATAATCTAGCATCTTATTGGAACAAAGTATTTTACGTATAGAGATAATTATAACATCCATTGAGTTAACATATTAGTGACCTATTGTCTTCATTCTCTTTTCTCTATTAGGGGTATATGGTCAGAGTCTGGAGGACATTCCCTACAGTCCAGTCCTGAAAAAGTCTGGAGAACCTCTCAGCCTCTCCTGTAAAGGATCTGGCTTTCCATTTAGTAGCTACCATATGGGCTGGATAAGACAACCAGCATGAAATGCTCTAGAATGGATTGGCGCAATATGGAAAAAGAGTTGAAGGACGGGTAGAAGTCACTAGAGACAATTCTAACAGTATGGTGTTTCTGAAGGTGCCTGGTCTGAGAGCAGAGGACTCTGCTGTGTATTACTGGGCAAGAGACACAGTGGTGTGAGGGAGTGGAGGATATGTACAAAAAACCTCAGAGAATCTAACTGGCAGCAGAGTCAACAGAGGGCAGTAGAGCATCAGTACAGCAGAATCAACAGAGGGCAGTAGAGCATCAGTACAGCAGAGTCAACAGAGGGTAGTAGAGCATCGGTACAACAGAGTCAACAGAGGGCAGTAGAGCATCAGTACAACAGAGTCAACAGAGGGCAGTAGAGCGTCAGTACAGCACAGTCAACAGAGGGTAGTAGAGCATCAGTACAGCAGAGTCAACAGAGGGCAGTAGAGCATCGGTACAACAGAGTCAACAGAGGGCAGTAGAGCATCAGTACAACAGAGTCAACAGAGGGCAGTAGAGCGTCAGTACAGCAGAGTCAACAGAGGGCAGTAGAGCATCAGTACAGCAGAGTCAACAGAGGGCAGTAGAGCATCAGTACAGCACAGTCAACAGAGGGTAGTAGAGCATCGGTACAACAGAGTCAACAGAGGGCAGTAGAGCATCAGTACAACAGAGTCAACAGAGGGCAGTAGAGCGTCAGTACAGCAGAGTCAACAGAGGGCCGTAGACGTCAGTACAACAGAGTCAACAGAGGTCAGTAAAGTATCAGTACAGCAGACCACAAACTGAACACATTCCCCTGAGAACCAAAGCAACCAGTAAACCATTAATTGAACAACTATTAACATGAGCATTGTCCTATAGGCAAAGGTGGAAAGTTAGATGTTAGAAACATTTATGAAAGTGTCACAATACATACTGATACATTGTTTGACAGAATAAAATACAGAACCACATTGTGGACCACTCAAGAGTTTTGAGACATTGTAGGTAATCATATGTAAACATAGTACAGTATGTCATTTGGTATCAGCTATAAAACATTACAACCAGGACTACGACTTTCCTGAAGTGGATCCTCTGTTTGGACCACCACCCAGGACAGTTGATCGGATCCCAGTAGGCGACCCAAAACAACGGCGCCGCAGAAGGGGCAGACGGAGCGGGCTTCTGGTCAGGCGGGCACATCGCTCACCGCTCCCGAGTATACTACTTGCCAATGTCTAGTCGCTTGACAACAAGGTAGACAAAATTTGAGCAAGGGTTGCCTTCCAGAGAGACATCAGAGATTGTAATATTCTCTGTTTCACGGGAACATGGCTCACTCGTGACACGTTATCAGAGTCGGTACAGCCATCCGGTTTCTTCACGCATCGCGCCGACAGAAACAAACATCTTGCTGGTAAGAAGAAGGGCGGGGGTGTATGCCTTATGATTAACGAGTCGTCGTGTGATCATGACAACATACAAGAACTCAAGAGTGGAGTGTGGTGTCAGGAAAGTAACCTCACACTCAACATCAACAAAACAAAGGAGATGATAGTGGACTTCAGCAAACAGCAGAGGGAGCACCCCCCTATCCACATTGAACGGAAGGTAGTGGAGAAGGTGGATAGTTTTAAATTCCTCGGCGTACACATCAAGAACAAACTGAAATGGTCCACCCACACAGAGAGCGTGGTGAAGAAGACACAACAGCACCTCTTCAACCTCAGGAGGCTGAAGAAATTTGGCTTGTCACCAAAAACACTCACAAACTTTTACAGATGCACAATCGAGAGCATCCTGTCGGGCTGTATCACCACCTGGCACGGCAACTGCTCTCCCCCCATTGTAAGGATCTCCAGAGGGTAGTGAGGTCTGCACAACGCATCACCGGGGGAAAACTACCTGCCCTCCAGGACACCTACACCATCCGATGTCACAGGAAGGCCAAAAAGATCTTCAAGAAAAACAACCACCCGAGCCACTGCCTGTTCACCCCACTATCATCCAGAAGGCGAGGTCAGTACAGGTGCATCAAAGCTGGGAACGAGAGACTGAAAAACAGCTTCTATGTCAAGGCCATCAGACTGTTCAACAGCCATCACTAACATTGAGTGGCTGCTGCCAACATACTGACTCAATCTCTAGCCACTTTAATAATAAAAGATTGGATGTAATAAATGTATCACTAGTCACGTTAAACAATGACACTTTATATAATGTTTACATACCCTACATTACTCATCTCATATGTATATACTGTACTCTAAACCATCTACTGCATCTTGCCTATGCCGTTCGGCCATCGCTCATCCATATATTTATATGTACATATTCTTATTCATTCCTTTACACTTGTGTATAATGTAGTTGTTGTTAGATTACTTATTAGATATTACTGCACAGTCGGAAATAGAAGCACAAGCATTTCGCTACACTCGCATTAACATCTGCTGTGTATGTGACTAATAACATTTGAGTTGATTTATAAAACGGGATGTTTGGATGCTGATTGGACGAGCAGCGTTCGAAACGCTGTATTGGCCGTCACAGACATGCATCAAACAGTGGTTGCGTGCCACGTCATCGACTAACAGATTTCCATCGAGATCCTAGTAAATTACTAATTCCAAATTGTTATAACATACAATGTGGTTAGCTGATGTAAGATTTGGCAGGCGTCACCAACAAATGGGCTATCGCTTTTGGGCCAAACAACGCCATTTACCTGTGACTGTATTCAATACATAGAACAGCCTATTGTGCCTTATTGTGCCTTATTGTTTAAATAAATTTGAAACCAGATGGAAAAAAATTCTAGACCACCTTTATTCAACACATAGATACGTGTACAAATCTCTCCCTCGCCCTCCATTTGGAAAATCTGACCATAACTCTATTCCCCTGATTCCTGCTTACAAGCAAAAATTAAAGCAGGAAGCACCAGTGACTCGGTCTATAAAAAAGTGGTCAGATGAAGCAGATTCTTCCGATGGCATTGAGGAGTACAGCACATCACAGGCTTTATCAATAAGTGCATCGAGGACGTCGTCCCTACAGTGACTGTATGTACATACCCCAACCAGAAGCCATGGATTACAGGCAACATTTGCACTGAGCTAAAGGGCAGAGCTGCTGCATTCAAGGAGCGGGACTATAACCCAGAAGCTTATAAGAAATCCCGCTATGCCCTCCGACGAACCATCAAACAGGCAAAGCACCCATACAGGACTAAGGTCGAATCATACTACACCGGCTCCAACGCTAGTCGGATGTGGCAGGGCTTGCAAACTATTACAGACTACAAAGGGAAGCACAACTGAGAGCTGAACAGTGACACGAGCCTACCAGATGAGCTAAATAACTTCTATGCTCGCTTCGAGGCAAGTAACACTGAAGCAGGCATGAGAGCTTCAGCTAGTCCGGATGACTGTGTGATCACGCAACCGATCTCCGCAACCGATTGGAGTAAGACATTTAACTTCTTTGGGCTGCAGGGGCAGTATTGAGTAGCTTGGATGAAAGGTGCCCATTTCAAACGGCCTCGTACTCAATTCTTGCTCGTACAATATGCATATTATTATTACTATTGGAGAGAAAACACTCTCAAGTTTCTAAAACCGTTTGAATTATAAACAGTAAAACAGAACTCATTTTGCAGCAAACTTCCTGTCAGAAAGTGAAAAATCTCAAATCGAGGCTCTGTTCCAGGGCCTACCTAATCTTTTGCTTGATATGTATTAGTATACATGCACTTCATACGCCTTCCACTAGATGTCAATAGGCTGTGAGAGGTGAAATGGGGTCTCTAGCTCTTTCTATGGTCAAAAGAGAGCGCTTGGAATGACAGGACCCCAATTTCCTTTGCTCAGGAAGACGCGGAAAGGACTTCCGGATTGGCTTCTGAAAAGCTGTTGTTATAGACGGCTAATAGCTCCGGCTTTGATTTTATTTGATAGGTAGGCCCTGACAATATCATCGTAAAGTATGTTTTTTCAATATAGTTTAATCAGATTATTGAAATTTTTTCAGGAGTTTTGGCGTGTTCCGTTCTCTGAGTTTGTTGACGATGGAGAGCTTCGCGCCACTTGGCAAGTTTTGCTTGCTAAATCGAGAGAGGAAAAGGCCGTTCTAAAACCAAACAACGATTGTTCCCGACAAAGGACCCCTTGTACAACATTCTGATGGAAGATCATCAAAAGTAGGACCCATTTATGATGTTATTTCATATATCTGTCGAACATGTGTACTATTAGTTTGCGCCCAGATTTTGGGCGCTCTCTCGCCATAACGTAAGCTGGATGTTGTACTGAAGTTATTTTTAGAATTCTAACACGGCGATTGCATTAAGAACTAGTGTATCTATCATTTCCTATACAACATGTATTTTTTAGTAAAGGTTATGAATAGTTATTTGGTCAGAATAGGTGAGTGTCATAAATTTACCCGGACATTCTGGGAAAAAGATGCAAAGTTTTCCCAATGTATAACCACGATTTGTGCCGCTAAATATGCACATTTTCGAAGAAGCCATATACAGTGGGGAGAACAAGTATTTGATACACTGCCGATTTTGCAGGTTTTCCTACTTACAAAGCATGTAGAGGTCTGTAATTTTTATCATGGGTACACTTTAACTGTGAGAGACGGAATCTAAAACAAAAATCCAGAAAATCACATTGTATGATTTTTAAGTAATTAATTAGCATTTTCTTGCATGACATAAGTATTTGATACATCAGAAAAGCAGAAGTTAATATTTGGTACAGAAACCTTTGTTTGCAATTACAGAGATCATACGTTTCCTGTAGTTCTTGACCAGGTTTGCACACACTGCAGCAGGGATTTTGGCCCACTCCTCCATACAGACCTTCTCCAGATCCTTCAGGTTTCGGGGCTGTCGCTGGGCAATACGGAATTTTAGCTCCCTCCAAAGATTTTCTATTGTGTTCAGGTCTGGAGACTGGCTAGGCCACTCCAGGACCTTGAGATGCTTCTCACGGAGCCACTCCTTAGTTGCCCTGGCTGTGTGTTTTGGGTCGTTGTCATGCTGGTAGACCCAGCCACGACCCATCTTCAATGCTCTTACTGAGGGAAGGAGGTTGTTGGCCAAGATCTCGCGATACATGGCCCCATCCATCCTCCCCTCAATACGGTGCAGTCGTCCTGTCCCCTTTGCAGAAAAGCATCCCCAAAGAATGTTTCCACCTCCATGCTTCACGGTTGGGATGGTGTTCTTGGGGTTGTACTCATCCTTCTTCTTCCTCCAAACACGACGAGTGGAGTTTAGACCAAAAAGCTATATTTTTGTCTCATCAGACCATATGACCTTCTCCCATTCCTCCTCTGGATCATCCAGATGGTCATTAGCAAACTTCAGACGGGCCTGGAAATGTGCTGGCTTGAGCAGGGGGACCTTGCGTGCGCTGCAGGATTTTAATCCATGACGGCGTAGTGTGTTACTAATGGTTTTCTTTGAGACTGTGGTCCCAGCTCTCTTCAGGTCATTGACCAGGTCCTGCCGTGTAGTTCTGGGCTGATCCCTCACCTTCCTCAAGATCATTGATGCTCCACGAGGTGAGATCTTGCATGGAGCCCCAGACCAAGGGTGATTGACCGTCATCTTGCACTTCTTCCATTTTCTAATAATTGCGCCAACAGTTGTTGGCTTCTCACCAAGCTGCTTGCCTATTGTCCTGTGGCCCATGCCAGCCTTGTGCAGGTCTACAATTGTATCCCTGATGTCCTTACACAGCTCTCTGGTCTTGGCCATTGTGGAGAGGTTGGAGTCTGTTTGATTGAGTGTGTGGACAGGTGTCTTTTATACAGGTAACGAGTTCAAACAGGTGCAGTTAATACAGGTAATGAGTGGAGAACAGGAGGGCTTCTTAAAAAAAAAACAGGTCTGTGAGAGACGGAATTCTTACTGGTTGGTAGGTGATCAAATACTTATGGCATGCAATAAAATGCAAATTAATTACTTAAAAATCATACAATGTGATTTTCTGGATTTTTGTTTTAGATTCCGTCTCTCACAGTTGAAGTGTACCTATGATAAAAATGACAGACCTCTACATGCTTTGTAAGTAGGAAAACCTGCAAAATCAGCAGTGTATCAAATACTTGTTCTCCCCACTGTATGTATTGTGTAATATGATGTTATAGGACTGTCATCTGATGAATTTTGAAAAGGTTAGTGAAAAAATTAATATATTTTGCTGGTTTATTCGTTATCGCTATTGTTGGCTTGAATCAATGCTGTTGTGTGGTTGGCTATTGTAGTAAGCTAATATAATGCTATATTGTGTTTTCGCTGTAAAACACTTAAAGAATCGGAAATATTGGCTGGATTCACAAGATGTTTGTCTTTAATTTGCTGTACACCATGTATTTTTCATAAATGTTTTATGATGAGTATTTAGGTATTTCAATTTGGTCTCTGTAATTGTTCTAGCTGCTTCGGTACTATTTCCGATTGTAGCTGCAATGTAAAACTATGATTTATACCTCAAATATGCACATTTTTCGAACAAAACATAGATTTATTGTATAACATGTTATAAGACTGTCATCTGATGAAGTTGTTTCTTGTTTAGTTTGATTGGTTCTTGGTTAGTTAGGTTGGTTTTGTGCATGCTACCTGTGCTGTGAAAAATGTTTGTTCTTTTTTGTATTTGGTGGTGAGCTAACATAAATATACGTGGTGTTTTCGCTGTAAAACATTTTAAAAATCGGACATGTTGGCTGGATTCACAAGATGTGTATCTTTCATTAGCTGTATTGGACTGGTTAATGTGTGAAAGTTAAATATTTCTAAAAAATATATTTTGAATTTCGCGCCCTGCACTTGGACGGGCTGTTGTCATAAGTGTAGCGGCACCGCCCTGCAGCCATAAGAAGTTAACTTCTTGCCGCACGGATCCCTTTAGCGGGATCATTTTCGTAAACAACCGCTGAATTGCAGAGCACCAAATTCAAAAATAATACTAAAAATATTTATAATCATGAAATCACAAGTGAAATATACCAAAACACAGCTTAGCTTGTTGTTAACTTCTCTGCGCTACGGATCTCTTTTACGGGATCATTTTCCTAAACAACCGCTGAATTGCAGGGCTCAAAATGTTACTAAAAATATTTATAATCATGCAATCACAAGTGAAATATACCAAAACAAAGCTTAGCTTGTTGTTAATCCACCTATCGTGTCAGATTTTGAAAATATGCTTTACCGAGAAAGAAATCCAAGCTTTTGTGAGTGTATCAATCAATGCTACAACAGCTAGCCCCAAATTAGCATGGTCACGAAAGTCAGAAAAGCAATAAAATGAATCGCTTACCTTTGATAATCTTCGGATGTTTGCACTCGCGAGACTCCCAGTTACACAATAAATGTTATTTTTGTTCGATAAATATTACTTTTATAACAAAAAAACGGCATTTGGTTTGCGCGTTATGTTCAGAAAACCACAGGCTCGTTCCGGTCCTGAAAGGCAGACGAAAATTCCTAAAAGTATCCGTAATGTTCGTAGAAACATGTCAAACGTTTTTTATAATCAATCCTCAGGTTGTTTTTAACATACATAATCGATAATATTTCAACCGGACGGTAACCTATTCAATAAAAGAGAGAAAATGTCGAGCTACCCCTCTCGCGCGCAGGAACTAATCAAAGGACACCTGACTTGTTTTGATAAATCTTGCTCATTTTTCAAAATAAAAGCCTGAAACTATGTCTAAAGCCTGGTCACAGCCTGAGGAAGCCATTGGAAAAGGAATCTGGTTGATACCCCTTTAAATGGAGGAGGGGAAGGCAATGAAACAGGGATTTAAAAAAAGGCACTTCCGGGTTGGATTTCCTCAGGTTTTCGCCTGCAAAATCAGTTCTGTTATACTCACAGACAGTATTTTGACAGTTTTGGAAACTTTAGAGTGTTTTATATCCTAATCTGTCAAATATATGCATATTCTAGCATCTGGACCTGAGAAATAGTCCGTTTACCTTAGGAACGTTATTTTTCCAAACATAAAAATTCTGCTCCCTAGCTGAAAGAAGTTAGTGCGCTTCCACAGCCCGGTGAGACCTGTGCCGGCTCTCACGGTTTCCCCAGTTCGCCAGGAGAACCCAGTGCGGCCTGTTCCAGCTCCCTGCACGTGCCGGGCAAAGGTGGGCTTGCAGCCAAGAGGAGCGGTACAAGGGCTAAGCACCAGAGCTTCAGTGCTCCCCCGCAGCCCGGTTCGACCTGTGCCTGCGCTCTGGAGGTGCCGGGCTAAAGTGGGCATTCAGCCTGGAAGAGTGGTGCCAAGGCTACGCACCAGATTGCCAGTGCGCCCCCACAGCCCAGTGTATCCGGTGTCTCGGCCTAGGAAGAGGCCTCCTGTATGTCTCCCCAGCCTGGTGAGTCCTGTGCATGCTCCTAGAGTGTGCATGCTCCTAGAGTGTGTCTCCTCACCTGTGTGTCTCCCCAGCATGGTGAGTCCTGTGCCTGCGCCCTGTCCGGAGCTGCCAGGGTCGCCCTCCTGTCCGGAGCTGCCAGGGTCGCCCTCCTGTCCGGAGCTGCCATGGTCGACCTCCTGTCCGGAGCTGCCAGGGTCGCCCTCCTGTCCGAAGCTGCCAGGGTCGCCCTCCTGTCTGGAGCTGCCAGGGTCGCCCTCCTGTCCGGAGCTGCCAGAGTCTCCCTCCTGTCCGGGGTCGGCGGCGAGGTTCCCCGCTCCAGAGGCGCCACCTAAGTGGGCCAAGCCTGAGGTGGAGCGGGGTCCACGTCCCGCACCAAAGCCGCCACTGCGGATAGATGCCCACCCAGACCCTCCCCTATAGGTTTAGGTTTTGCGGCCGGAGTACCTATCGGGGGGGGGGGGGGGGGGGGGGGGTACTGTCACGCCCTGACCTTAGAGATCCTTTTTATGTCTCTATTTTGGTTTGGTCAGGGCGTGAGTTTGGGTGGGCATTCTATGTATTGTGTTCTATGTTTTCTATTTCTGTGTGTTTGGCCGGGTGTGGTTCTCAATCAGAGGCAGCTGTCTATCTTTGTCTCTGATTGAGAACCATACTTAGGTAGCTTTTCCCACCTGTATTATGTGAGAAGTTGTTTTCTGTTTTGTGTTGCTACACCTGACAGGACTGTTTCGTTTTCGTTCATTTTCTTTTGTTATTTTGTTTCGTGTTCTGTTTAAATAAAAATAACATGAACACTTACGACGCTGCGCTATGGTCCACACCTAATTCAACAGACGATCGTTACACCGAGAATGCGCTGACCATCTGGCAAGTGTATTCATTGACATTTTCAACAACTCCCTGTCTGAGCCTGTAATAACAACATGTTTCAAGCAGACCACCATAGTCCCTGTGCCCATGAACACTAAGGTAACCTGCCTAAATGACTACAGACCCATGAAAAACTTTGAAAGTGTTGTCATGGCCCACATCAACACCATTATCCCAGAATCCCCCCTCCCCCCCCCCCAGGAAAAACTGCTCCTTCAAGTTGGATGGGTTCCGCTTGTGTACAGCAATCTTTAAGTAATACCACAGATTCTCAATTGGATTCAGTTCTGGTCTTTGACTAGGCCGTTCAAAGACATGTAAATGTTTCCCCTTAAACTACTTTAGTGTTGCTTTAGCAGTATGCTTAGGATCATTGTTCTGCTGGAAGATGAACCTCCGTCCCATTCTCAAATCTTTGGAAGACTGAAACAGGTTTCCCTCAAGAATTTCCCTGTATTTAGCGCCATCCATCTTTCCTTAAATTCTGACCAGTTTCCCAGTCCCTGCAGATGAAAACATCCCCACAGCATGATGCTGCCACCACCATGCTTCCCTGTGGGGATGGTGTCTTGGGGTGATGAGAGGTGTTGGGTTTGGGCCAGACATAGCATTTTCCTTGATGGCCAAAAAGCTACATTTTAGTCTCATCTGAACAGAGTACCTTCTTCCATATGTTTTGGGAGTCTTCCACATGCATTTTGGCGAACAAAAGGCATGTGCTTCTTTTTTTCTTTTTTTCTGGCAACTCTTCTGTAAAGCCCAGCTCTGTGGAGTGTTTGGCTTAAAGTGGTCCTATGGACAGATACTCCAATCTCCGCTGTGGAGCTTTGAAGCTCCCTCAGGGTTATCTTTGGTTTCTTTGTTGCCTCTGATTAATGTCCTCCTTGCCTGGTCCGTGAGTTTTGGTGGACGGCCCTCTCTTGGCAGGTTTGTTGTGGTGCCATATTATTTCCATATGTGTATTTATACTGAGGTCATGTGACAGATCACTTCACCAATTGCCTATTTTGTGTATGTCCATTACATGAAATCCAAATAGAAATCTATTTAAATTACAGTTTGTAATGCAACAAAATAGGAAAAATGCCAAGGTGGATGAATGCTTTTGCAAGGCACTGTATGTGAGAATGCTATTCATTGACTACAGCTCAGCGTTCAACACCATAGTGCCCTCAAAGCTCGTCACTAAGCTAAGGACCCTGGGACTAAACACCTCCCTCTGCAACGGGATCCTACACTTCCTGAAGGGCCACTCCCAGGTGGTAAGGGTAGGTAACAACACATCCGCCACACTGATCCTCAAATCAAGGGTGCGTGCTCAGTCCCCTCCTGTACTCCCTGTTCACTCATGACTGCACGGCCAGGCACGACTCCAACACCATCATTAAGTTTGCTGATGATACAACAGTGGTAAGCTTGATCACCGACCATGATGACACAGCCTATAAGAAGGAGGTCAGAGACCTGACCATGTGGTGCAAGAATAACAACCTCTCCCTCAACGTGATCAAGACAAAGGAGATGATTGTGGACTACATGTAAGGGGTGCGTACTGGTGGCAGAGTAGTCAGACGCAGGAGAGCAAAAACTGTGTTTCCAACGGCGCAGTTTAATAATAAAAACCCACCGGGAAACAGAAAAATCAATAAATGGGTACAAAACCCGATGCACACCAGACATAACATGCACAAGCACTTACAATAAACAATACCGGACAAGGACATGGGGGGAACGGAGGGATAAATACACAACATGTAATTGATGGAATTGAAACCAGTTGTGTGTGAAGACAAGACAAAACAAATGGAAAATGGAAGGTGGATCGGAGATCCTTTCTCATCGACGGGGCTGTAGTGGAGCAGGTTGAGAGCTTCACATTCCTTGGTGTCCACATCACCAACAAACTAACATGGTCCAAGCACATCAAGACAGTCGTGAAGAGGGCATGGCAAAACCTATTCCCCCTCAGGAGACTGAAAAGATTTGGCATCCTCAAAAGGTTTTACAGCTGCACAATCGAGAGCATTCTGGCAGGTTGCATCACTGCCTGGTATGGCAACTTCGCAGCCTCTGACCGCAAGGCACTACAGAGGGTAGTGAGTACGGCCCAGTACATCACCGGGGCCAAGCTTCCTGCATTCCAGGATCTCTATACCAGGCAGTGTCAGAGGAAGGCCCTAAAAATGTTCAAAGACTCCAGCCACTCTAGTCATAGACTGTTCTCTCTGCTACCACACGGCAAGGGGTACAGGAGCGACAAGTCTAGGTCCAAGAGGCTCTAAACAGCTTCTAGCCCCAAGCCATGAGACTCCTGAACATCTAATCAAATACCTAAATTACCTCGACACGGTGCCCCCGCACATTGACACGTTGACTCTGAACCGGTACCCTCTGTATATAGCCCTGCTATTGTTATTTACTGCTGCTCCTAAATTATTTGTTTTTCTTATCTCGTTTTTTGGGGGGGGGTATTTTCTGAAAACTGCATTGTTGTTTATTAAGGGCTTGTAATTAAGCATTTAACTGTGAGGTTTACACCTGCTGTTTTTGGCGTGTGTGACAAATACAATTTGATTTGACGTAAAGGGGGACACTGTTTGGCCAGGGGACACTATTTGGCATGACAAATAGTGTCAAATAGTGTCACCCTAAAAGGCTTAGACTTTAGGGTGAAAAATATCCCACGAATCTGCTCCAGAAATAAACATTTTTAGCTATGGTAAAATAGGTCTTTAGTTTTGAATGGTTTGAACTGGAGCCATGCTCCATTTGTTTCTATGGCAGAGGCTGTGGTATAGCTAAGCGGCACATTGGTTGTGAACCACTGATCTAAGTTACCAAATAATCAACAACTACGAAAAGAAACCTACGTTTGAACGAAAATGTATGACTTTTAAGACATGACATAATTCCAATCTATTGGAAATAGTTGGAAAATATATTGTGTGTGTAGTAACCCCCTGATGTCCTTGCCGTGTCCGAATCCTGGCTTAGGAAGGCCACCAAAAATTCTGGGATTTCCATACCCAACAATAACACTTTCCGTCAAGATAGAACTGCCAAAGGGGGAGGAGTTGCAATCTACTGCAGAGATAGCCTGCAAAGTTCTGTCATACTTTCCAGGTCTATGCCCAAACAGTTCGAACTTCTAATTTTAAAAATTAATCTCTCCAGAAATAAGTCTCTCACTGTTGCCGCCTGCTACCGACCCCCCTCAGCTCCCAGCTGTGCCCTGGACACCATCTGTGAATTGATCGCTCCCCATCTAGCTTCAGAGTTTGTTCTGTTAGGTGACCTAAACTGGGATATGCTTAACACCCCGGCAGTCCTACAATCCAAGCTTGATGCCCTCAATCTCACACAAAACATCAAGGAACCCACCAGGTACAACCCTAAATCCGTAAACATGGGCACCCTAATAGACATTATCCTGACCAACCTGCCATCCAAATACACCTCTGCTGTCTTCAATCAAGATCTCAGCGATCACTGCCTCATTGCCTGTATCCGCCACGGGTCCGCGGTCAAACGACCACCCCTCATCACTGTCAAATGCTCCCTAAAACACTTCTGCGAGCAGGCCTTTCTAATCGACCTGGCCCGGGTACCCTGGAAGGATATTGACCTCATCCCGTCAGTTGAGGATGCCTGGTCATTCTTTAAAAGTTACTTCCTCACCATATTAGACAAGCATGCTCCGTTCAAAAAATGCAGAACCAAGAACAGATATAGCCCTTGGTTCACTCCAGACCTGACTGCCCTCGACCAGCACAAAAACATCCTGTGGCGAACTGCAATAGCATCGAAGAGCCCCCGCGATATGCAACTGTTCAGGGAAGTCAGGAACCAATACACGCAGTCAGTCAGGAAAGCAAAGGCCAGCTTTTTCAAGCAGACATTTGCATCCTGTAGCTCTAACTCCAAAAAGTTCTGGGATACTGTAAAGTCCATGGAAAACAAGAGCACCTCCTCCCAGCTGCCCACTGCACTGAGGCTAGGTAACACGGTCACCACTGATAAGTCCGTGATAATCGAAAACTTCAACAAACATTTCTCAATGGCTGGCCATGCCTTCCTCCTGGCGACTCCAACCTTGGCCAACAGCCCCGCCCCCCCCGCTGCTACTCGCCCAAGCCTCCCCAGCTTCTCCTTTACCCATATCCAGATAGCAGATGTTCTGAAAGAGATGGAAAACCTGGACCCATACAAATCAGCTGGGCTTGACAATCTGGACCCCCTATTTCTGAAACTGTCCGCCGCCATTGTCGCACCCCCTATTACCAGCCTGTTCAACCTCTCCTTCGTATCATCTGAGATCCCCAAGGATTGGAAAGCTGCCGCGGTCATCCCCCTCTTCAAAGGGGGAGACACCCTGGACCCAAACTGTTACAGACCTATATCCATCCTGCCCTGCCTATCTAAGGTCTTCGAAAGCCAAGTCAACAAACAGATCACTGACCATCTCGAATCCCACCGTACCTTCTCCGCTGTGCAATCCGGTTTCCGAGCCGGTCACGGGTGCACCTCAGCCACGCTCAAGGTACTAAACGATATCATAACCGCCATCGATAAAAGACATTACTGTGCAGCCGTCTTCATCGACCTGGCCAAGGCTTTCGACTCTGTCAATCACCATATTCTTATCGGCAGACTCAGTAGCCTCGGTTTTTCTAATGACTGCCTTGCCTGGTTCACCAACTACTTTGCAGACAGAGTTCAGTGTGTCAAATCGGAGGGCATGTTGTCCGGTCCTCTGGCAGTCTCTATGGGGGTACCACAGGGTTCAATTCTCGGGCCGACTCTTTTCTCTGTATACATCAATGATGTTGCTCTTGCTGCGGGCGATTCCCTGATCCACCTCTACGCAGACGACACCATTCTATATACTTCCGGCCCTTCCTTGGACACTGTGCTATCTAACCTCCAAACGAGCTTCAATGCCATACAACACTCCTTCCGTGGCCTCCAACTGCTCTTAAACGCTAGTAAAACCAAATGCATGCTTTTCAACCGTTCGCTGCCTGCACCCGCACGCCCGACTAGCATCACCACCCTGGACGGTTCCGACCTAGAATATGTGGACATCTATAAGTACCTAGGTGTCTGGCTAGACTGCAAACTCTCCTTCCAGACTCATATCAAACATCTCCAATCCAAAATCAAATCAAGAATCGGCTTTCTATTCCGCAACAAAGCCTCCTTCACTCACGCCGCCAAACTTACCCTAGTAAAACTGACTATCCTACCGATCCTCGACTTCGGCGATGTCATCTACAAAATAGCTTCCAATACTCTACTCAGCAAACTGGATGCAGTTTATCACAGTGCCATTCGTTTTGTTACTAAAGCACCTTATACGACCCACCACTGCGACCTGTATGCCCTAGTCGGCTGGCCCTCGCTACATGTTCGTCGTCAGACCCACTGGCTCCAGGTCATCTACAAGGCTATGGTAGGTAAAGTGCCGCCTTATCTCAGTTCACTGGTCACCATGGCTACACCCACCCGCAGCACGCGCTCCAGCAGGTGTATCTCACTGATCATCCCTAAAGCCAAAACCTCATTTGGACGCCTTTCCTTCCAGTTCTCTGCTGCCTGCGACTGGAACGAATTGCAAAAATCTCTGAAGTTGGAGACTTTTATCTCCCTCAACAACTTTAAAAATCTGCTATCCGAGCAGCTAACCGATCGCTGCAGCTGTACATAGTCCATCTGTAAACTACCCACCCAATTTACCTACCTCACCCCCCATACTGCTTTTATTTATTTACTTTTCTGCTCTTTTGCACACCAGTATCTCTTCTTGCACATGATCATCTGATGATTTATCACTCCAGTGTTAATCTGCTAAATTGTAATTATTCGATTTATTGCCTACCTCATGCCTTTTGCACACATTGTATATAGATTCTCTTTTTTTCTACCATGTTATTGACTTGTTTATTGTTTACTCCATGTGTAACTCTGTGTTGTCTGTTCACACTGCTATGCTTTATCTTGGCCAGGTCGCAGTTGCAAATGAGAACTTGTTCTCAACTAGCCTACCTGGTTAAATAAAGGTGAAATAAAATAAATAAAAAAATTAAAGAAATACGAAGTGGCACGCCAAATTTTACACAACCATATGACATACATAGGAAAATCACAAAAATATTTTTGTTTATATGTATTTATATACAGTACATGTGTGTGTCCGTGTGTGCGTGTGTTGCTGTCGTACATGCAGTCTTTCTGTTCTTTCAAGGAAGTGTATTTGTGTTCCTGGCAGTTGTATGAGCCTTTCCTATGTATGAGCCTTTCTTATAATGTTTTCATTTTCAAATCACTCAAAAAAGTTGTTATTTAGTCAGCATCATTATGAATGGTTTAACCTTTAATAGTTGTTATTTATTCAGCATCATTATGAATGGTTTAACCTTTAAAACCTCTTGGAAATAGGGGGCGCTGTTTTCACTTTGGGAAAAAATCGTCCCCAAATTAAACGGCCTCGTACTCTGTTCTAGATCATACAATATGCATATTATTATTACTATTGGATAGACAACACTCTGAAGTTTCTAAAACTGTTTGAATTATATCTGTGAGTAAAACAGAACTCATTTGGCAGCAAACTTCCAAACAGGAAGTGAGAATTCTGAAAATGGGGCTCTGTGTCAGGGCCTGCCTATTCAATTACCTTATATTTATGGATCTGTATGCACTTCATACGCCTTCCACTAGATGTCAACAGGCAGTAGAATGTTGAATGGGGTGTCTAGCTTGATGTGAGACCGAATGAGAGCTTTTGGAGTGACAGGTCCGCCCTATTGGCAGTATTCAACTGCGCACCAGGGAACCCCACATTGTCTTCTGAAATGTGTTAGGTATACACGACGAAATGCTCTGGCTCGGACTTTATTGGATACATATGATAAAAACATCATAAAGATGGATTTTCAACCGAGTTTGACCAGTTTATTCGACGTTTATTGTGAATTTTGGAATTTTTCGTTCCATGCGCCAAGAGTTCTTGGACATGTGCGCTCCACATGGCTAGCCAAAGTTGCTAATTCGACAGAAGAAATGGACATTCTAAAACAAAACAACAATTTATTATGGAACTAGGACTCCTTGCACTACATTCTGATGGAAGATCATCAAAGGTTAGAGAATATTTATGATGTTATTTCGTATTTTTGCGGTTTATGTTGGCTCCAACAAGGCAGAGAATTGGTGGGCGCTGTCTGAAAATATTGCATGCTGTACGTTGTACTAAAGTAATTTTTTTTTTTATCTAACACAGCGGTTGCATTAAAAACCAGTGTATCTTTAATTTGCTGTACAACATGTATTTTTTAGTAAAGTATATGATGAGTTCTTTGGTTAGATAACGTGACTGTCCAAAATATCTCCGGGCAATTTTGTGCATTATGGCTACGTATTCACAATGTAAAACCAGGATTTGTAGCTCTAAATATGCAAATTTTCGAACAAAACATAAATGTATTGTATAACATGATGTTATAAGACTGTCATCTGATGAAGTTGTCCAAAGGTTAGTGATTAATTTTATCTCCATTTGTGGGTTTTGTGAAAGCTATCTTTACGGTGAATAAATGGCGTTGTGTGTTTGGCTATTGTGGTGAGCTAATATAAATATATATTGTGTTTTCGCTGTAAAACACTTAAAAAATCAGAAATATTGGCTGGATTCACAAGATGTTTATCTTTCATTTGCTGTATTGGACTTGTGATTTCATGAAATTTTATTATATTATATCCCTGTGGCGCTAGGCTATGCTATGCTAGTCAGCGTTTCTGATGAGAATGATCCCGGATCCGGGATGGGTAGTCCAGAAAGGTTTTAACTAACCTCCAGACGAGCTTCAATGCCATACAACTCTCCTTCCGTGGCCTCCAACTGCTCTTAAACGCAAATACAAATAAATGCATGCTATTCAACCGATCATTGCCCGCACCTGCCCGCCCATCCAGCATCACTACTCTGGACGGCTCGGACTTAGAATACGTGGATAACTACAAATACCTAGGTGTCTGGCTAGACTGTAAACTCTCCTTCCAGACTCACATTAAGCATCTCCAATCCAAAATTAAATCTAGAATCGGCTTCCTATTTCACAACAAAGCATCCTTCACTCATGCTACCAAACATACCCTCGTAAAATTGACCATCCTACCGATCCTCGACTTCGGCGATGTCATCTATAAAATAGCCTCCAACACTCTACTCAACAAATTGGATGCAATCTATCACAGTGCCATCCGTTTTGTCACCAAAGCCCCATACACTACCCACCACTGCGACCTATACGCTCTCGTTGGCTGGCCCTCGCTTCATACTCGTCGCCAAACTCACTGGCTACAAGTTATCTACAACTCTCTGCCAGGTAAAGCCCCGCCTTATCTCAGCTCGCTGGTCACCATAGCAGCACCCACTCGTAGCACGCGCTCCAGCAGGTATATCTCACTGGTCACCCCTAAAACAGAATGCTATTTTGGTCGCCTTTCCTTCCAGTTCTCTGCTGCCACTGACTAGAACGAACTGCAAAAATCACTGAAGCTAGAGATTCCCATCTCCCTCAATAGCTTTAAGCACCAGCTGTCACAGCAGCTCACAGATCACTGCACCTGTACATAGGCCATCTGTATACAGCCCATCTATCTACCTCATCCCCATACTGTATTTATTTATTTTGCTCTTTTGCACCCCAGTATCTATATTGCACATCCATCTTCTGGACACCTACCATTCCAGTGTTTAATTGACATAACTTCGCCACCATGGCCTATTTATTGCCTTAACTCCCTTATTTTACCTAATTTGCACTCACTGTATATAGACTCTTTGTTTTCTTTTTTTCCCACTGTATTATTGACTGTAGGTTTTGTTCATTCCATGTGTAACTCTGTGTTGTATGTGTCGAACTGCTATTCTTTATTCTTGGCCAGGTCGCAGTTTCAAATGAGAACTTGTTCTCAACTAGCCTACCTGGTTAAATAAAGGTGAAATTTAAAAAAATAGCTATATTTTTTTATGTAAAGGGGGGATATGAAACAGTACATTAAAGTATTACTACTTGTGGTGGATAAAACATATTTAAGACACTTAAGCAGAGCATTCATCAGTACTGGTCTTAATTTTTTTCATATGGAGAGAGAGTGCCCCCTGTTGGTGCATCAACAACAATAGCACCATGTATTTAACAGGTGTATCATTGTGTTATTATTTGATACATCATTAGAATTGTTCCTCATGTATCCCCTTGTCATGGTCTACTGGTCATACCATACGTGTGTCTGTGTGTCTGTGCACATCCTTCCTTTCTCTACCAGATGGTTTTTGTACGGCTATTCTCATTAGTTTAACCATAGTGAGTCTCCAGCACAGTAATACACTGCAGAGTCCTCTGGCTTCAACTGGCTCATGTGCAGATAGAAATTAGTGCTGTCTTTCGATGCAGTGAATCGACCCTGTACTACCTGGGCGTTGCTCTTATAAGTGTCAGAATAATAGTAAATGATCCATTCAAGTCCTTTTCCAGGTACCTGGCGGATCCAGTGCATATAAGAGCTGCTTAGAGTGAATCCACTGCAGGCACATGTGAGTTTGAGGGATCCCATGGGGGTCCCCTGGACTGACTGTTCAGCCTGTGTGAGTACGATCTGACAGTGGACACCTGAGGAGGGAAAGGATTGACAGGTCAGATCAATCAAGGAGTCACATCAGTATCACAGCAACACAAGTTATACTGATCAGACTATAGGCAGGAACTCACAGGAGGCAGCTGCTAGCAGCAACAGCAGTAGGGATGCAGGGAACATGGTTTGTGTTGAAGCTGAACTGGTGAGAGCTGTTCTTCTCTACTCCAGGACTCAGAGGGACGTACTAGGACTCTCAGATACAGAGAGCTTTTATATAGGGGGAGGAAGAGGGATATAAAGGAAGAAGGCCTAGGTGAAATTTGCATAAGATGAGGATATATATAGTTCATGAAATATCAGTGGGGGAAAATATTGAATAACTGTGCAAGCTATAAATACTCTAATGTGTTGTCCATGTAAAAAGCCAGACTTAAACTGGAGGATAATGTTAGGCAGGACTGTGATACAATGAGCCTTACACTCTGTTAATATTTTTTGTTTCACAACCCATCAGTGTTAATTGCCTCCACTCATTAAAGTTTTAATCATTCATATGATAAAGGTGGCCAATACCGAACAAGAAGATCTAAGCTCTGTACTATCAAAAAGATACAAAGTATTATGATATAAATAATATATATTATTGTTGCATATATCTTTTTTATATCATATTTCTTTGTACAGTGCTTTGATCTTCATGAATGAGTTCATTGGTAGTTTAGACATCAATTAGAATACCATCAATTCATATCAGGAGAATAATTGCCAAACAATGGGCTTGTATTTGTTTCCCAATTTGATGAGGAGAAGCATCTCTGTTCTATTTAATTGAATACGTCCATATCATAAGTTACAATGACTCCCTGGAGGATGGGTGTTTGTACATCTCTGGTCATGGTTTGTATTACCGTGTCTCAGAGACACAGTAATAATCTGCTGTTTCTTCAGTCTGGAAGTTGTTCCCTTGTAGAAACACTGTACTGATGGAACTGGCATAACTAGAACTGATCTTGCTCTTTAGTGAGTCTACAGTAGAAGTACTACTACTGCATGTATAATCAACATGCTCCAAACCTTTACCTTCAGCTTGTCGTATCCAGTGCAGGTGAGTGTTAGAAGTAGAAGTTATGCTTGGGTAGATTTGAACTACTACGCCCAACACTAATTTTGATAGACACACCTGATAAAAACACATTCTTAAACTCTCTCCCCTATACACAATTATAATCAAGACATACTAAAGTATGAGAAACCTGATAGAGCAATTTGTTATTTTAGTTAAGGACTCATTGTTGAATGCAATTATTGAAAAATGTGTTATATATATTACCAACACAGACCATTAATATGGTCTGTCAATAACATTGTGTGTGATGAGTAGCAGTGAATGACTGACAATATTAAATAATATAATTAATACAACTGTTGACAAATTAATAATTAAAATTAAATTATTTGATCCATCTCACCATTTAATCAAATTCAAATTGTGTTCATGTGGTTGATGCAAAACAGCTTTTTATCCTCAGCTGAAACAAGGTAGTGAGAATTAGATCATGAAACTGTATAGGAACAGTCCCTGCAGTCCCTGGGCTACTTAACTGCTTTAACTGTCTATCTGAATCATCAGAGATGCTAAACTGGGACCCTGAAACACCCAGGTGACAGACTGGAGTTCACCAAGCGTGGTGCCACACAACTGTGAGTGTCACAGAGGTGAAGAGAGAGGGGTGGGGTGTGTGAGAGAAACAGACCCCACTGAGATAAGGAGAGCAGGGCCGGTGTGGAACGGAATGGATTATCAAACATAAACCCTTAGACTATGGAATGGATGCATTAATACTTACTTCTCATACAGTTTGACCAAATTATGGGAAAAATACTGTATCTGTGTGACCTGACATCTTTATTGAATAAAATTGTGGAAAGCTTTTCAGTACAGGGGCAAATGCTTAAATTCTTTCGGATCATTGGGACTCTAGCTTCCCGCCTCGACAACATCCGGTGAAATTGCAGAGCGCGAAATTCAAAATGCGTAATATTAAACATTCATAAAAATACAAGTGTTATACATCATTCTTTAGCTTAGAATCTTGGTAATCGAACCGCTTTGTCCAATTTACAATAGGCTTTACGGCGAAAGCATAGCATTTGATCGTCTGGAGACAGCGCCTCACCCACTTCCTGCATTAACATGAACTCATAACCTGCACAGGTGTCACAAAACTCAAAAATAGCGATAAAATAAATCACTTACCTTTGAAGATGTTCATCTTTTTGCAATCCAAAGGGTCCCAGTTACACAAAGAATGGTCGTTTTGTTCGATAAAGTCCTTTATATCCCAATATGTCCGTTTATTTGGTGTGTTTGATTCAGAAATCCAACTGTTCTATCTCGCCCAACATGCCTACAAAGAAATTTAAAAAGCTACCTGTAAACTTATTCCAAACAATTCAAACAACGTTTCTAATCCAACCTCAGGTACCCTAATATGTAAATAATCGATACAATTTGTAGACGGAATATACAGTGTTCAATACCGGAGAAAAAGAACGAGGAGCGCGCCAAAAGACTAGAGTCCTTCTGAGGGATACTTCGAAAGAATACGAATACTTCTTCATTTTTCAAAAAGCAAGCATGAAACCATTTCTAAAGACTGTTGATATCTAGTGGAAATCATAGGAACTGCAATCTGGGTCCTAATTATTAGACTTTCCCATAGAAAAGCATTGAAAAGTCCAATGACCTCAAAAAATGTTTTTTTCCATGATGGATTGTCCTCGGGATTTTGCCTGCCAAATCAGTTCTGTTATACCCACAGACAATATTTTAACAGTTTTAGAAACTTCAGGGTGTTGTCTAGCCAATCCTACCAATTATATGCATATCCTCCCTCTGCGCCGGAGTAACAGGCAGTTTACTTTGGGCACGTTTGTCATCAAAACTTCAAAATACTGCCCCCTAGTCCAAAGTAGTTAACTTCTTGGAACTATAGGGGGTGCTGTTCCGCATTAGCATATTTGTGTCTCCAAATTAAACTGCCTCGTGCTAAATTCTTGATCGTACAATATGCATATTATTGTTATTATTGGATAGAAAACACCTTCTAGTTTCTATAGAAGTTGGAATTTTGTCTCTGAGTGGTACAGAACAATTTCTACAGCACTTTTCATGACAGGGTTCAGATTTCAGAAATTTTTACCTCTGATCTGGAGTCTGTTTATAAGGCGACAGTGAATGCTATGAAGAAACCGACACTGCCTACGTCTTCCTCTGGGTGTCTGTACGTCATCACGTTTTCAATGAAATCGATGGGACATTCACAGCCATTATAAAAGACCAAAATGTACAGAGACCCCCCTTTCTCATCGTGCGCCTGAAGCGTGAAGGACATCCGGACCTGCCTCGTTCCAAATCATTTTCTAACCAGCAATATTTCTCCGGTCATGTTTTCAGTCGTTATAGTTGTTAAAAACATCATAATGTAGTTAATTTGAACCGTTTTATAGCAATTTATATCCGTTTAGTGCGATTTTGAGGAATTTCTTTGTTGTGCACTCTGAAAGTTTGGACACGTTTTGGGGTGTCGGTCGTTGGTGGTGGACATTTCGAAGGACAGAGGACATCTATCGACCAAAAGACGTTTATAACATAGAAAGGATACATTGCCCAAGAATCTGATGGAAGAACAGCTCAAAGTAAGCAATATTTAATATGATAAATCGTGTTTCTGTCGAAATATTTTAAACGCATATTTCGCCATTTTGTTTGGTATAGCTTCACTTGGCGAACCCTGTATTGAAAAGTAAGGATAATTTTAAAAATGTAAATCAGCGGTTGCATTAAGAACTAATTTGTCTTTCGATTCCTGTAAACCCTGTATTTTTTAGTCAAGTATATGATTAGCTTTCAATTAAACTAGATCACTCTGATAGATGACGTCAGACATATTGAGGCTTGATTTCCTAGTATTTTTATTGTGTAACCACGGTTTTGTATGGCTAAATATGCACCTTTTCGAACAAACTGTATATGTATATTGTAAAATGATGTTACAGGAGTGTCATCGGAAGAATTCTGAGAAGGTTAGTGAAAAAATTAATATATTTTGGCGGTGATTACGTTATAGCGCTCTTTGGCTGGAATCGATGCTCTGGTAACGTTTGCACATGTGGTATGCTAACTTATCGATTTATTGTGTTTTCGCTGAAAAACGCTTAGAAAATCTGAAATATGGTCTGAAATCACAAGAACTGGGTCTTTCCATTGCTATGCTTTGTCTATTTTTATGAAATGTTTTATGATGAGTAAATTGGTCATACACGTTGCTCTATCTAGTAATTCTAGTCGATTTGCGATGGTCGGTGCAATTGTAAACTGTGATTTCTACCTGAAATATGCACTTTTTTCTAACAAAAACTATCCTATACCATGAATATGTTATCAGACTGTCATCTGAAGAGGTTTTTTCTTGGTTAGTGGATATCAATATCTTAGTTGAGCCGAATTGGTGATAGCACCTGAAGGAGTAAGAAACTGATGGAGTTAGAATAGTGGTGTATTTTGCTAACGTGTTTAGCTAATAGATTTACATATTTTGTCTTCCCTGTAAAACATTTTAAAAATCTGAAATGGTGGCTTTATTCACAAGATCTGTATCTTTCATCTGGTGTCTTGGACTTGTGATTTAATGATATTTAGATGCTACTATCTACTTTTGAAGCTATGCTAGCTATGCTAATTAGTGTGTGGGGGGGGTGGGGGGTGCTCCCGGACCCGGGGTAGAGGCTCGTGAAAGGTTAAGGATAGGTCCCAAGGAGGTTTCTCTTCGAGAGCCAGGCTAATATTAAGTGAAGGGTAGGTTCCATATAGGATAGGTTCCCCTGCGAGATCTGTAAAAAGGACAAAAGTCCCAGTTGCAGTGAGTTTTTTTGTTTAAGACGAGAGTTCTAGAAGATAGTGAGTTAAAAAAAACTAAAAGAAAATATAGGATATTCGAACACTGTTTGATTTACGTGTAGCAGCAGTATCAATATGTAGAGAGGCTGGTTTATGCCCTATGGGGAGAGGGCACGATGAGAGATGATGTGGGTTATCAATAATAGTGATATTTGAGAAAGTACTGGAATAGGACATAAAGTCCTGTCCGTATTCTCAAGTAATAGATTCGAAGACGTTTATGGTATCGGTTATAATACAAGGTATGATCTTCTTTGGTATAGGGGGCAGCATTTTCACTTTTGGATGAATTTCGTGCCCATAGTGAACTGCCTCCTACTCTGTCCCACATGCTAATATATGCATATTTTTATTACTATTGGATAGAAAACACTCTGAAGTTTCTAAAACTGTTTGAATGATTGAATTCAATTCCCTGTAATATATGGATCTGTTTGCACTTCATACACCTTCCACGAGATGTCAACAGTCAGTAGAACGTGGAATGAAGCTTATGCTGTGTTGTGGGACCGGATGGGAGGGGAATGAGTCAGTGGTCTGGCAGATTGCCAGTTCTTGGTCACGCGCTTTCCTCATTATATCGTCTTGCGTTCCATTACTTATAGAGACTGAAAAGAATTCTCCGGTTGGAACCTTAATGGATAGAAATGATAACAACATCCTGAAGATTGATTCTCTACTAAGTGTGACCAGTTTATTCGACCTGAAATATAACTTTTTGAAGTTTTCGTCCGACGTTTGCCTGCATCTGCGCGAGAGTTTCGACACGTGTACTACACATTCTAGCAAAATTAGCTAATTGGACATAAGTAATGGACATTATCGAACAAAACAACAATTTATTGTGGAACTAGGATTCCTGGGAGTGCATTCTGATGAAGATGATCAAAGGTAAGGGAATATTTATGATGTAATTTCGTATTTCTGTTGACTCCAACATGGCGGAGAAATGTTGTTATTTTTGAGCGCCGTCTCAGATTATTGCACGGTGTGCTTTTTACGTAAAGTTTTTTTGAAATCTGACACAGCGGTTGTATTAAGAACAAGTGTATCTTTAATTCTATGTAAAACATGTATCTTTCATCAAAGTTTATGATGAGTATTTATGTTATTTGACGTGGCTCTCTGCAATTTCTCTGGATATTTTGGAGGCATTTCTGAACATGGCGCCAATATAAACCAAGATTTGTGGATATAAATATGCACATTATCGAACAAAACATACATGTATTGTGTAACATGATGTCCTATGAGTGTCATCTGATGAAGATCATCAAAGGTTAGTGATTAATTTTATCTCTATTTCTGCTATTTTTGACTACTATCTTTTGCTGGGAAAATGGCTGTGTTTTTCTGTGGCTATGTACTGAGCTAACATAATCGTTTACATTTACATTTACATTTAAGTCATTTAGCAGACGCTCTTATCCAGAGCGACTTACAAATTGGTGCATTCACCTTATGATATCCAGTGGAACAACCACTTTACAATAGTGCATCTAACTCTTTTAAGGGGGGGGGGGGGGGGTTAGAAGGATTACTTTCTCCTATCCTAGGTATTCCTTAAAGAGGTGGGGTTTCAGGTGTCTCCGGAAGGTGGTGATTGACTCCGCTGACCTGGCGTCGTGAGGGAGTTTGTTCCACCATTGGGGTGCCAGAGCAGCGAACAGTTTGACTGGGCTGAGCGGGAACTGTACTTCCTCAGAGGTAGGGAGGCGAGCAGGCCAGAGGTGGATGAACGCAGTGCCCTTGTTTGGGTGTAGGGCCTGATCAGAGCCTGAAGGTACGGAGGTGCCGTTCCCCTCACAGCTCCGTAGGCAAGCACCATGGTCTTGTAACGGATGCGAGCTTCAACTGGAAGCCAGTGGAGAGAGCGGAGGAGCGGGGTGACGTGAGAGAACTTGGGAAAGTTGAACACCAGACGGGCTGCGGCGTTCTGGATGAGTTGTAGGGGTTTAATGGCACAGGCAGGGAGCCCAGCCAACAGCGAGTTGCAGTAATCCAGACGGGAGATGACAAGTGCCTGGATTAGGACCTGCGCCGCTTCCTGCGTGAGGCAGGGTCGTACTCTGCGAATGTTGTAGAGCATGAACCTACAGGAACGGGTCACCGCCTTGATGTTAGTTGAGAACGACAGGGTGTTGTCCAGGATCACGCCAAGGTTCTTAGCACTCTGGGAGGAGGACACAATGGAGTTGTCAACCGTGATGGCGAGATCATGGAACGGGCAGTCCTTCCCCGGGAGGAAGAGCAGCTCCGTCTTGCCGAGGTTCAGCTTGAGGTGGTGATCCGTCATCCACACTGATATGTCTGCCAGACATGCAGAGATGCGATTCACCACCTGGTTATCAGAGGGGGGAAAGGAGAAGATTAATTGTGTGTCGTCTGCATAGCAATGATAGGAGAGACCATGTGAGGATATGACAGAGCCAAGTGACTTGGTGTATAGCGAGAATAGTAGAGGGCCTAGAACAGAGCCCTGGGGGACACCAGTGGTGAGAGCACGTGGTGCGGAGACAGATTCTCGCCACGCCACCTGGTAGGAGCGACCTGTCAGGTAGGACGCAATCCAAGCGTGGGCCGCGCCGGAGATGCCCAGCTCGGAGAGGGTGGAGAGGAGGATCTGATGGTTCACAGTATCAAAGGCAGCCGATAGGTCTAGAAGGATGAGAGCAGAGGAGAGAGAGTTAGCTTTAGCAGTGCGGAGCGCCTCCGTGACACAGAGAAGAGCAGTCTCAGTTGAATGACTAGTCTTGAAACCTGACTGATTTGGATCAAGAAGGTCATTCTGAGAGAGATAGCAGGAGAGCTGGCCAAGGACGGCACGTTCAAGAGTTTTGGAGAGAAAAGAAAGAAGGGATACTGGTCTGTAGTTGTTGACATCGGAGGGATCGAGTGTAGGTTTTTTCAGAAGGGGTGCAACTCTCGCTCTCTTGAAGATGGAAGGGACGTAGCCAGCGGTCAAGGATGAGTTGATGAGCGAGGTGAGGTAAGGGAGAAGGTCTCCGGAAATGGTCTGGAGAAGAGAGGAGGGGATAGGGTCAAGCGGGCAGGTTGTTGGGCGGCCGGCCGTCACAAGACGCGAGATTTCATCTGGAGAGAGAGGGGAGAAAGAGGTCAAAGCACAGGGTAGGGCAGTGTGAGCAGAACCAGCGGTGTCGTTTGACTTAGCAAACGAGGATCGGATGTCGTCGACCTTCTTTTCAAAATGGTTGACGAAGTCATCAGCAGAGAGGGAGGAGGGGGGAGGGGGGGAGGAGGATTCAGGAGGGAGGAGAAGGTGGCAAAGAGCTTCCTAGGGTTAGAGGCAGATGCTTGGAATTTAGAGTGGTAGAAATTGGCTTTAGCAGCAGAGACAGAAGAGGAGAATGTAGAGAGGAGGGAGTGAAAGGATGCCAGGTCCGCAGGGAGGCGAGTTTTCCTCCATTTCCGCTCGGCTGCCCGGAGCCCTGTTCTGTGAGCTCGCAATGAGTCGTCGAGCCACGGAGCAGGAGGGGAGGACCGAGCCGGCCTGGAGGATAGGGGACATAGAGAGTCAAAGGATGCAGAAAGGGAGGAGAGGAGGGTTGAGGAGGCAGAATCAGGAGATAGGTTGGAGAAGGTTTGAGCAGAGGGAAGAGATGATAGGATGGAAGAGGAGAGAGTAGCGGGGGAGAGAGAGCGAAGGTTGGGACGGCGCGATACCATCCGAGTAGGGGCAGTGTGGGAAGTGTTGGATGAGAGCGAGAGGGAAAAGGATACAAGGTAGTGGTCGGAGACTTGGAGGGGAGTTGCAATGAGATTAGTGGAAGAACAGCATCTAGTAAAGATGAGGTCAAGCGTATTGCCTGCCTTGTGAGTAGGGGGGTAAGGTGAGAGGGTGAGGTCAAAAGAGGAGAGGAGTGGAAAGAAGGAGGCAGAGAGGAATGAGTCAAAGGTAGACGTGGGGAGGTTAAAGTCACCCAGAACTGTGAGAGGTGAGCCATCCTCAGGAAAGGAACTTATCAGGGCGTCAAGCTCATTGATGAACTCTCCAAGGGAACCTGGAGGGCGATAAATGATAAGGATGTTAAGCTTGAAAGGGCTGGTAACTGTGACAGCATGGAATTCAAAGGAGGCGATAGACAGATGGGTCAGGGGAGAAAGAGAGAATGTCCACTTGGGAAAGATGAGGATCCCAGTGCCACCACCCCGCTGACCAGAAGCTCTCGGGGTGTGCGAGAACACGTGGGCAGACGAGGAGAGAGCAGTAGGAGTAGCAGTGTTATCAGTGGTAATCCATGTTTCCGTCAGTGCCAAGAAGTCGAGGGACTGGAGGGAAGTATAGGCTGAGATGAACTCTGCCTTGTTGGCCGCAGATCGGCAGTTCCAGAGGCTGCCTGAGACCTGGAACTCCACGTGGGTCGTGCGCGCTGGGACCACCAGGTTAGAGTAGCAGCGGCCACGCGGTGTGAAGCGTTTGTATGGTCTGTGCAGAGAGGAGAGAACAGGGATAGACAGACACATAGTTGACAGGCTACAGAAGAGGCTACGCTAATGCAAAGGAGATTGGAATGACAAGTGGACTACACGTCTCGAATGTTCAGAAAGTTAAGCTTACGTTGCAAAAAATCTTATTGACTAAAATGATATAGTACTGCTGGCTGGTGAAATAGGCTAGCTAGCAGTGGCTGCGTTGTTGACTTTGTTTGAAAGTGTAGCTGGCTAGGTAACCTCTAACTGGCTAGGTAACCTCGACAATTACTCTAGACTACACAATTATCTTGGATACAAAGACGGCTATGTAGCCAGCTAAGATCAAACAAATCAAACTGTTGTACTGTAATGAAATGAAATGTAATACTACCTGTAATACTACCTGTGGAGCAAAGCGGAATGCAACTACTCGCTCCAAACCAAACCGGGAGTGCGTATCGTAGAGGGAGAGGCAATAGAAGTGTTGTTTCTTGTATTATTGTCTTTTGTGTCTTTAGAGGACTGCTTCACCTTAATGTCCCCTTTTGGTGTGCTTTCGCTACCGTCCCACATATCCCATGTCTCTCCCCAAGGTTGTGTGTGCGTGTGCGTGTGTGTGTGTGTGTGTGTGTGTGTGTGTGTGTGTGTGTGTGTGTGTGTGTGTGTGTGTGTGTGTGTGTGTGTGTGTGTGTGTGTGTGTGTGTGTGTGTGTGTGTGTGTGCGTGTGCACGGCATGGTGTTAGTTTGCAAGCTATCGGTTTACACACAGAGGAAAATACTCAATGACTTTTTTCTATGAAGAAAATAAATTTGAAAATAGTAATTGTAATATGTCTAAATGTGGGTAGTAACATTTTGATGAATATAATAAATGGTTTTAAAAAGAAGCATGTATTTACCTTCATGGAATGACATATCTCTTCCTTGCAATCTACTGCAGAGATAGCCTGCAGAGTTCTGTCATGCTATCCAGGTCTGTGCCCAAACAATACGAGCTTCTACTTTGAAAAATCCACCTTTCCAGAAACAAGTCTCTCACCGTTGCTGCTTGCTATAGACCACCTTCTGCCCCCAGCTGTGCCCTGGACACCATATGTGAATTGATTGACCCCCATTTATCTTCAGAGCTCGTACAGTTAGGTGACCTAAACTGGGACATGCTTAACACCCCGGCCATCCTACAATCTAAGCTAGATGCCCTCAATCTCACACAAATGATCAATGAACCTACCAGGTACAACCCCAAATCTGTAAACATGGGCACCTTCATAGATATCATCCTGACCAACTTGCCCTCCAAATACACCTCTGTTGTCTTCAACCAGGATCTCAGCGATCACTGCCTCATTGCCTGCGTCCGTAATGGGTCTGCGGTCAAACGACCACCCCTCATCATTGTCAAACGCTCCCTAAAACACTTCAGCGAACAGGCCTTTCTAATCAACCTGGCCCGGGTATCCTGGAAGGATATTGACTTCATTCCGTCAGTAGAGGATGCCTGGTTATTCTTTAAAAGTGCTTTCCTCACCATCTTCAATAAGCATGCCCCATTCAAAAAATTTAAAACCAGGAACAGATATAGCCATTGGTTTACTCCAGACCTGACTGCCCTTGACCAGCACAAAAACATCCTGTGACGTACTGCATTAGCATCAAATAGCCCCTGTGATATGCAACTTTTCAGGGAAGTTAGGAACCAATATACACAGGCAGTTAGGAAAGCAAAGGCTAGCTTTTTCAAACAGAAATGTGCATCCTGTAGCACAAACTCCAACAAGTTCTCGGACACTGTAAAGTCCATGGAGAATAAGAGCACCTCCTCCCAGCTGCCCACTGCACTGAGGCTAGGAAACACTGTCACCACTGATAAATCCACGATAATTTAAGATTTCAATAAGCATTTTTCTATGGCTGGCCATGCTTTCCACCTGGCTACCCCTAACCTGGTCAACAGCCCTGCACACCCCACAGCAAATTGCCCAAGCCTCCCCCATTTCTCCTTCACCCATATCCAGATAGCTAATGTTCTGAAAGAGCTGCAAAATCTGGACCCCTACAAATCAGTCGGGCTAGACAATCTGGACCCTCTCTTTCTAAAATGATCCGCCGCAATTATTGCAACCCCTATTACTAGCCTGTTCAACCTTTCGTATCGTCTGGGATCCCCAAAGATTGAACATCTGCAGCGGGCATCCCCCTCTTCAAAGGGGGAGACACTCTAGACCCAAACTGTTACAGACCTATATCTATCCTGCCCTGCCTTTCTAAGGTCTTCGAAAGCCAAGTTAACTTCTTTGGGCTGCAGGGGCAGTATTGAGTAGCCTGGATAAAAGGTGCCCATTTCAAACGGCCTCGTACTCAATTCTTGCTCGTACAATATGCATATTATTATTACTATTGGATAGAAAACACTCTCTAGTTTCTAAAACCGTTTGAATTATATCTGTGAGTAAAACAGAACTCATTTTGCAGCAAACTTCCTGACAGGAAGTGGAAAATCTGAAATCAATGCTCTGTTCTAGGGCCTGCCTATAAATGTGCTTGATATGTATTAGTATACATGCACTTCATACGCCTTCCACTAGATGTCAACAGGCAGTGAGAGAAGAAATGGAGTGTATAACTTGATCTGAGGTCGAATAAAAGCTCTTGGCATGACGTGACACCAATTTCCTGTTTTCTGGAAGGCGCGTGAAGGGACCTGGTATTGCCTTCTGAAAAGCTTTTGTTATAGACGACTAATATCTCCGGCTTTGATTTTATTTGATAAATGTGACAATATCATCGTAAAGAATGTTTTTTCAATATAGTTTTATTCGATTATTGAAAATTTTTCGGGACGTTAGGCGTGTTGCGTTGTCTGCGTTTGTTCACGAAGGAGAGCTTCGCGCCACTTTGCTAGCTTTCTGTGCTAATTGACTGGAGAAGAGGACATTCTAAAACCAAACAACGATTGTTCCCGACAAAGGACCCCTTGTACAACATTCTGATGGAAGATCATCAAAAGTAGGACCCATTTTATGATGATATTTCATATATCTGTCGAACATGTGTACTATTAGTTTGCGCCCAGAGTTTGGGCACTCTCTCGCTATAACGTAAGCTGGATGTCGTAATGAAGTTATTTTTAGAATTCTAACACGGCGATTGCATTAAGAACTAGTGTATCTATCATTCCCTATACAACATGTATTTTTTAGTAACGTTTATGAATAGTTATTTGGTCAGAATAGGTGAGTGTCATAAAAATATCCAGACAATTGGGAAAAAGATGCTACGTTAGCACAATGTATAACCACTGATTTCAGCTCTAAATATGCACATTTTTGAACAAAACATAAGTGTATGTATAACCTGATGTTATAGGACTGTCATCTGATGAAGCTTATCAAGGTTAGTCAAAAATTATATATCTTTTGCTGGTTTGTTACGATCGCTAACTTTTGCTGCTGGTAAATGGCTTGTGTTTCTGGCTATTGTGGTAAACTAATATAATGCTATATTGTGTTTTCGCTGTAAAACACTTAAGAAATCGGAAATATTGGCTGGATTCACAAGATGTTTGTCTTTCATTTCCTATACAACATGTATTTTTCAGAAATGTTTTATGATGAGTATTTAGGTATTTCACGTTGGTGTCTGTAATTACTCTGGCTGCTTCGGTGCTATTTGTGACGGTAGCTGTGATGGTAGCTGCAATGTAAAACTGATTTATACCTCAAATATGCACATTTTTTGAACAAAACATAGATTTATTGTATAACATGTTATAAGACTGTCATCTGATGAAGTTGTTTCTTGGTTAGTTAGGTTGGTTTTGTGCATGCTACCTGTGCTGTGAAAAATGTTTGTCCTATTTTGTATTTGGTGGTGAGCTAACATAAATATACGTGGTGTTTTCGCTGTAAAACATTTAAAAAATCGGACATGTTGGCTGGATTCACAAGATGTTTATCTTTCATTTGCTGTATTGGACTTGTTAATGTGTGAAAGTTAAATATTTCTAAAAAATATATTTTGAATTTCGCGCCCTGCACTTGGACGGGCTGTTGTCATAAGTGTACCGGCACCACCCTGCAGCCATAAGAAGTTAACTAACAGATCACCGACCAATTCAAATTCCACCATACCTTCTCCACTATGCAATCTGGTTTCTGAGCTGGTCATTGGTGCACCTCAGCCACGCTCAAGGTCCTAAACTAAATCAGAACCGCCATCGATGAGACAATACTGTGCAGCTGTCTTCATCGAACTGGCCAAGTCTTTCGACTCTGTCAATCACTACATTTGTATCGGCAGACTCAACAGCCTTGGTTTCTAAAATGACTGGTTCACCAACTACTTCTCAGACAGAGTTCAGTGTGTCAAATCGGAGAGCTTGTTGTCCGAACCTCTGGCAGTCTCTATGGGGGTGCCACAGGGTTCAATTCTCGGGCCAACTCTTTTCTCTGTATACATCAATGATGTCGCTCTTGCTGTTGGTGATTCTCTGATCCACCTCTACGCAGACGACACCATTCTGTATACTTCTGGCCCTTCTTTGGACACTGTGTTAACTTCTCTGCGCTACGGATACCTTTAGCGGGATCATTTTCCTAAACAACCACTGAATTGCAGGGCGCAAAATATTACTAAAAATATTTATAATCATGCAATCACAAGTGAAATATACCAAAACACAGTTTAGCTTGTTGTTAATCCACCTATTGTGTCAGATTTTGAAAACATGCTTTGCAGCGAAAGCAATCCAAGCTTTTGTGAGTGTATCAATCAATGCTACAACAGCTAGCCCCAAATTAGCATGGTCACGAAAGTCAGAAAAGCAATAAAATTAATCGCTTACCTTTGATAATCTTCGGATGTTTGCACTCACGAGACTCCCAGTTACACAATAAATGTTATTTTTGTTCGATTAATATTACTTTTATGACAAAAAAACGCCATTTGGGTTGCGCGTTATGTTCAGAAAACTACAGCCTCGTTCCGGTCCTGAAAGGCAGAAGAAAATTCCCAAACGTCCAAAAGCCTTTTGGAGTGGGTCTGTGGACTTTTCCATAAAATCACCCAAAATTAGAATATTATCTGCTATGACTACAAGGTCCGATAGGAATTCAGGGAACTCAGTGAGGAATGCTGTAAATGGCCCAGGAGGCCTGTAAGCAGTAGCTATAAAAAGTGATTGAGTAGGCTGCATAGATTTCATGACTAGAAGCTCAAAAGATGAAAACGTCATTTTCTTTTTGTGTAAATTGAAATTTGCTGTCGTAAATGTTAGCAACACCTCCGCCTTTGCGGGATGCACGGGGGATATGGTCACTAGTGTAACCAGGGGGTGAGGCCTCATTTAACACAGTAAATTCATCAGGCTTAGGCCATGTTTCAGTCAGGCCAATCACATCAAGATTATCATCAGTGATTAGTTCATTGACTATAACTGCCTTTGAAGTGAGGGATCTAACATTAAGTAGCCCTATGTTGAGATGTAAGGTATCACGATCTCTTTCAATAATGGCAGGAATGGAGGAGGTCTTTATCCTAGTGAGATTGCTAAGGCGAACACCGCCATGTTTAGTTTTGCCCAACCTAGGTCGAGGCACAGACACAGTCTCAATGGGGATAGCTGAGCTGACTACACTGACTATGCTAGTGGCAGACTTCACTAAGCTGGCAGGTTGGCTAACAGCCTGCTGCCTGGCCTGCACCCTATTTCATTGTGGAGCTAGAGGAGTTAGAGCCCTGTCTATGTTGGTAGATAAGATGAGAGCACCCCTCCAGCTAGGATGGAGTCCGTCACTCCTCAGCAGGTCAGGCTTGGTCCTGTTTGTGGGTGAGTCCCAGAAAGAGGGCCAATTATCTACAAATTCTATATTTTGGGAGGGGCAGAAAACAGTTTTCAACCAGCGATTGAGTTGTGAGACTCTGCTGTAAAGCTCATCACTCCCCCTAACTAGGAGGGGGCCAGAGACAATTACTCGATGCCGACACATCTTTCTAGCTGATTTACACGCTGAAGCAATTTTGCGCTTGGTGACCTCTGACTGTTTCATCCTAACATCGTTGGTGCCGACATGGATAACAATATCTCTATACTCTCTACACTCGCCAGTTTTAGCTTTAGCCAGCACCATCTTCAGATTAGCCTTAACGTCGGTAGCTCTGCCCCCTGGTAAACAGTGTATGATCGCTGGGTGATTCGTTTTAAGTCTAATACTGCGGGTAATGGAGTCGCCAATGACTAGTTGTCGTAAAGTTGTCAGCTAGCAAAGTAAGGTTGGCAACAAAACGCACAGCAACACGTCTGCAAGTTCAAGAGAACACCTCGTGTTCTTCTCACAAGCGTGAAATGATTCACTGGATGTACAAAACATTATGAACACATGCATTTTCTATGACATAGACTGTCCAGGTGAATCCAGGTGAAAGCTAGGATCACTTATTGATGTCCCTTATTGATTTTACAGGTTAAATCCTTAAGAGTCTATTGACTCACCTGTGCGTCAATCTAAGTAACACAATAAAAACATACCCACAAGTGTCAAGAGACTCGTCTGAAGTCAGTAACGCTGATGTGCCAACTTCTATATGTAGTGTCCGAACCGTTTGGGCTACAAACTAATATTTCCCCACTGTGGAAAGAGGAGACTCTCACGAACACAAAGGACTCGTCTGAAGGTAACCCATACAAATGAATGGAAGCATGGAGGGGTTAAATATGTGTCCTAAAAACACAATATTTCCTGGGATTTCTTAGATATAGGCTTTCTCTGATATCTCCTAGATATCGGACACACACTACAAAACCTTATTCCTTTTGATCATTTCTTTTTTTTTTTTTTTTTACAATCATGAATATGTTATTCAATGCGTTTCTATGTGCTATAGTGGGAAAGGCCAAATTCAATATTTTATCAAAAACATTATTGAAATATATATACAGTATATATTTTTATACCTAAAGGGATCCTAAAATTCAAAATCAGATTAAAACAATTACATATGTTAGCTTAGTACCTTAGAGGTTAAAGAAGGATTTTTAAGCCTTGAGACAATTGAGACATAGATTGTTATTGTCACCACGCTGCTAGCAGGGTATTTGGAAACACTGAACTTGTTTGTCATTGTCACGCCCTGACCATAGTTTGCTTTGTATGTTTTATGTTTTGTTTGGTCAGGGTGTGATCTGTGTGGGCATTCTATGTTGTATGTCTGGTTTGTATATTTCTATGTGTTTGGCCTGATATGGTTCTCAATCAGAGACAGGTGTTTTGCGTTGTCTCTGATTGGGAACCATATTTAGGTAGCCTGTTTTGTATTGTGGGTTGTGGGTTATTGTCTATGTTATGTTGCATGTTAGCACAGTGTTTATATAGCGGTCACGTTCGTCTTATTCGTTTTGTTGTTTTTGTTTAAGTGTTCTTCATTAAAAATAGAAGAATGTATTCAAACCCCGCTGCGCTTTGGTCCGCTTCTTACGACGATCGTGACAGTCATTGAATCTTTGAATCTAATTGCTCCATCCCGGTGTGTTCCCTGCAGGGTGTTGGATCCAAGCTGTTGCGTAGTTATCATTAGTCAAGGAATAATCAGAGACCTTACTGTCACGTTCCTGACCTTATTTCCTTTATTTTGTCTTTGTTTAGTATGGTCAGGACGTGAGCTGGGTGGGCATTCTATGTTATGTGTTTCTATGTTTAGGTTCATTGTTAATTAGCCTGATATGGTTCTCAATCAGGGGCAGGTGTTTTACGTTTCCTCTGATTGAGAACCATATTAAGGTAGGCTGTTCACACCGTTTGTTGGTGGGTGATTGTTGCTGTGACTGTGTTTGTTCACCTCATGGTACTGTTTCGTTTCGTCCGTTCGTTTGTTCCTGTTCGTGCGTTCATTGTTTTATGTGTTCTCAAGTTCAGGTCTGTTAACGTCGTTTGTTATTTTGTAGTTTGTTCAAGTATTTTTGTCTTCGTTATTATTATAAAAATTATTATGTATTCAACCCACGCTGCATTTTGGTCCGATCCTTGCTCCTCTTCAGACGAGGAGACAGACGAACGTTACAGAATCACCCACCTACCAAGGATCAAGCAGCGTGGGAAAAAGCAGCAGCAGCGATCGCAGGATTTCTGGACATGGGAGGAAATACTGGACGGTAAAGGACCCTGGGCACAACCTGGAGAATATCGCCGCCCTCGTGAAGAGCTGGAGGCAGCGGTATGAGGAGGCAGCACGGAGGCAGGAGCAAAATATGGACTACACTACGTGGGAGGAGATCGACAGGTGGGCGATCGACCCAGGGAGAATGCCGGAGCCCGCCTGGGATTCTCTGGTGCAGTGTGAGGAGGGATACCGGCGAATGGAGGAAGCACGACGATGCGGTAGGAAGGCTGTAAGTCAAGCCCAAAAATTTCTTGGGGGGGGGGCTAAAGGGTAGTGTGGCGAAGTCAGGTAGGAGACCTGCGCCAACTTCCCGATCTTACCGTGGAGAGCGAGAGTACGGGCAGACACCGTGTTATGCGGTAGAGCGCACGGTGTCTCCTGTACGTGTTGATAGCCCGGTGCGGGTTATTCCACCTCCACGCACTGGCAGGGCTAGATTGGGCATTGAGCCAGGTGCCATGAAGCCGGCTCGACGCGTCTGGTCTCCAGTGCGTCTCCTCGGGCCGGCATACATGGCACCAGCCTTACGCATGGTGTCCCCGGTTCGCCAACACAGCCCAGTGCAAGTTATTCCACCTCCCCGCACTGGTCGGGCTACGGGGAGCATACAACCAGGTAAGGTTGGGCAGGCTCGGTGTTCAAGGGAGCCAGTACGCCTGCACGGTCCGGTATATCCGGCTCCACCTCCCCGCCCCAGCCCAGTACCACCAGTGCCTACACCACGCACCAGGCTTCCTGTGCGTCTCCAGAGCCCTGTTCCTCCTCCACGCACTAGCCCTATAGTGCGTGTCTCCAGCCCGGTACCACCAGTTCCGGCACCACGCACCAAGCCTCCAGTGCGTCTCCAGAGCCCTGTTCCTCCTCCACGCACTAGCCCTATGGTGCGTGTCTCCAGCCCGGTACCACCAGTTCCGGCACCACGCACCAAGCCTCCTGTGCGTCTCCAGAGTCCTGTGCGTCCTGTTGCTGCTCCCCGCACTAGCCTTAAGGTGCGTGTCCTTAGCCCGGTACCTCCAGTTCCGGCACCACGTACCAGGCCTACAGTGCGCCTCAGCCGGCCAGAGTCTGCCGTCTGCCCAGCGGTGTCTGAGCTGTCCGTCTGCCAAGCGCCGCCTGCGCTGCCCGTCTGTACTGAGCCTTCAAAGCCGCCCGTCTGTCCTGAGCCTTCAAAGCCGCCCGTCTGTCCTGAGCCTTCAAAGCCACCCGTCAGTCAGGAGCCGCTAGAGCCGTCCGCCAGACAGGAGCCGCTAGAGCCGTCTGCCAGACAGGAGCCGCTAGAGCCGTCCGCCAGACAGGAGCCGCTAGAGCCTTCCGCCAGACAGGAGCCGCTAGAGCCTTCCGCCAGACAGGAGCAGCCAGAACCTTCCGCCAGCCATGAGCAGCCAGAGCCGTCAGCCAGCCATGAGCAGCCAGAGCCGTCAGCCAGCCATGAGCAGCCAGAGCCGTCAGCAAGCCATGAGCAGCCAGAGCCGTCAGCCAGCCATGAGCAGCCAGAGCCGTCAGCCAGCCATGAGCAGCCAGAGCCGTCAGCCAGCCATGAGCAGCCAGAGCCGTCAGCCAGCCATGAGCAGCCAGAGCCGTCAGCCAGCCATGAGCAGCCAGAGCCGTCAGCCAGTCCGGAGCTGCCCCTCAGTCCGGTGCTGCCCTTCAGTCCGGTGCTGCCCTTCAGTCCAGTGCTGCTCTTCAGTCCGAAGCTGCCCCTCAGTCCGGAGCTGCCCCTCAGTCCGGAGCTGCCCCTCAGTCCGGAGCTGCCCCTCAGTCCGGAGCTGCCCCTCAGTCCGGTGCTGCCCCTCACCCCGGTGTTGCCCCTTAGTCCGGTGCTGTCCCTTAATCCAGGTGGGGTAATTTGAAGGGTGGCCATTGGGAGGAAGCTACGGAAGCGGGGATTGACTATGGTGGGGTGGGGACAACGTCCAGAGCCAGAGCCGCCACCGTGGACAGATGCCCACCCAAACCCTCCCCTATAGGTTCAGGTTTTGCGGCTGGAGTCCGCATCTTGAGGGGGGGGGGGGTACTGTCACGTTCCTGACCTTATTTCCTTTGTTTAGTATGTGTTTAAGTGGTCAGGACGTGGGCGGGCATTCTATGTAATGTGTTTCTATGTTGGGTTAATTGTATTTGCCTGATATGGTTCTCAATCAGGGGCAGGTGTTTTACGTTTCCTCTGATTGAGAACCATATTAAGGTAGGCTGTTCTCACTGTTTGTTTGTGGGTGATTGTCTTCCGTGGCAGTGTTTGTACCACACGGGACTGTTTCGTTTGTGTAGTCTGTTCCTGTTCGTGCGTTCTTCGGTGTTTGTTAAGTTCTCATGTTCTCAAGGAAGGGAATGAGTGGGATGTACAGTATCAGTGTATGGGTAGGGTAGGGTTGGGGTTTCAATACGAACCCGGTTTAGGGAAGGGTTTGTGTTAGGTGGTGCTCAGTATGGTAGAGAGAAGAGTGTCTATGTAGTGCATTTGCTTGTGTGTGTGTGTGTGTGTGTGTGTGTGTGTGTGTGTGTGTGTGTGTGTGTGTGTGTGTGTGTGTGTGTGTGTGTGCGTGTGCGTGGGGGGGACAAAGATGGTGATGGATTCAGAGTCAGGGATGGCTGGATGAAGGGAGTTCCAGATCCTACGACCCTGCCGCCAAAGCTCTGGAGCTTGGACCTGGGGATGACAAGGTGGCCAGCTGTGGAGGAAAAGCATAACTCAGCGTTACTAATTAGCTGGGCTTTTGAAATAATCATCCTTATTTATTTATTTTTGTATTTGTATCCTCCCATATGGATAGAAAATCACAGGATGCAGCAGCAGTAGCAGCAGAGATGCAAGGAATTTATGGATCTACGGATCTCCTTTGGCGTCTGCCAAGGCAGCAGTTACTCTTCCTGGGATCCAGAAACATTAAGGCACATCAGACAATAAACAAACAGAAACATTAAATAAAGCAGTACATCATATAACATCAGTACACCACTACATATCTACAACACAATATGTGTTATACCACTGTACAACATTATTCAAATGTGCGTGTGTAGAGTGTGTGTGCTAGCGTGTGTGTGAGTATGCTTGTGTATGTGCCTGTGTGTGTGTGTGTCTCTTCACAGTCTGCGTTGTTTTATCTGTTTTTAAATCTGATTTTACTGCTTGCATGAGTTACTTGATGTGGGAAAGAGTTCCATGTAGTCATGGCTCTATGTAGTACTGTGCATTTCCTTGAGTCTGTTCTGGACTAGGGCACATGGTGGTATGTTCTGGGGTATGCATGGGTGTCTGAGCTGTGTGCTAGTCGTTTGAACAGACAGCTCACTGCTTTCAACATGTCAATACGTCTCACAAAGACAAGTAGTGATGCACTAAATCTCTCCTACACTTTGAGCCAAACTGAAGTTAAACTGGTGGAAGCTGCACTTGTCTACTCCGACTAAGTGAAGATGCTCTTGTCTACTCCGACTAAGTGAAGATGCTCTTGTCTACTCCGACTAAGTGAAGATGCTCTTGTCTACTCCGACTAAGTGAAGATGCTCTTGTCTACTCCGACTAAGTGAAGATGCTCTTGTCTACTCCGACTAAGTGAAGATGCTCTTGTCTACTCCGACTAAGTGAAGATGCTCTTGTCTACTCTGACTAAGTGAAGATGCTCTTGTCTACTCCAACTAAGTGAAGATGCTATTGTCTACTCCAACTAAGTGAAGATGCTATTGTCTACTCCGACTAAGTGAAGATGCTCTTGTCTACTCCGACTAAGTGAAGATGCTCTTGTCTACTCCGACTAAGTGAAGATGCTCTTGTCTAGTTCGAGTGATTGAAGATGCTCTTGTCTACTCCAAATGAGTGAAGGACAGATAGACACTCCTCTTTACATACAGAGAAAATCTTATTTTCAGTTGAGAGGGGTTGGAATAAGAGGAACATTTCTATATATAAAAAAACTGATATGTGATTGTTATAAATTGCATCAACCTGTAATACTGACTGAAATTATATACATTTTTGTTTACAGTATGTTATTATTTTTAACAACATTGTTATTGTTGTCAATGTTTCCTGGAATGTCACAGCACATAGGACTGTGGTGTATTTCTAACTGTTGGTGTCTCAAGGATCTATACTCATGTCATGCCAGAGCCCGCCTGGGATTCAATGGAACAGTGCGAGGAGGGATACATGAGAATGGAGGAACGGCGACGATATAAAGGTACGCGGCTAGCACGGAAGCCCGAGAGGCAGCCCCAAGATTTTTTTGGGGGGGGGCCACACGAGGAGATTGGCTGAGTCAGGTAGGAGACCTGAGCCAACTCCTCGTGCTTACCGTGGGGAGCGTGTAACTGGTCAGGCACCGTGTTATGCAGAGATGCGCACGGTTCTATTCTAGCCTGGTGCGCTCTATTCCAGATCCTCGCATTGGCCGGGCTAGAATGAGCATCCAGCCAGGAAGGAGGGTACCGGCTCAGCGATCCTGGTCTCCAGCGTACCTCCTTGGACCAGGAAATCCTGCGCCGGTTTTGCGTACTGTGTCTCCGGTGAGTCTGCACAGCCCAGTACGTCCTGTGCCAGCGCTATTTTCGAAAATAAACATCCAGCCAGGACGGGTTGTGTCAGCTATACACTCTAGACCTCCAGTGCGTCTACACGGTCCCGTGTATCCTGTTCCTCCTCCCCGCACTCGCCCTGAGGTGCGTGTCCCCAGCCCGGTACCACCAGTTCCGGCACCACGCACCAGGCCTACAGTGCGCCTCCAGGGTCCAGTATGCCCTGTTCCTCCACCCCGCACTCGCCCTGAGGTGCGTGTCCCCAGCCCGGTACCACCAGTTCCGGCACCACGCACCAGGCCTACAGTGCGCCTCCAGGGTCCAGTATGCCCTGTTACTCCTCCCCGCACTTGCCCTGGGGTGCGTGTCCCCAGCCCGGTACCACCAGTTCCGGCACCACGCACCAGGCCTACAGTGCGCCTCCAGGGTCCAGTATGCCCTGTTCTCCCCCCCCCGCACTCGCCCTGAGGTGCGTGTCCCCAGCCCGGTACCACCAGTTCCGGCGCACCGCACCAGGCCTACAGTGCGCCTTCAGGGTCCAGTATGCCCTGTTCCTGCTCCTCGCACTCGCCCTGAGGTGCGTGTCCTCAGCCCGGTACCACCAGTTCAGGCACCACGCACCAGGCTGTCTCTCCGTCTCCTCCTTCCAGGTTCGTCCATCTGTCCTGAGCTGCCAGAGCCGCCCGTCTGTCCTAAGCTGCCAGAGCCGCCCCTCTGTCAGGAGCTGCCAGAGCCGCCCGTCTGTCAGGAGCTGCCAGAGCCGCCCGTCTGTCAGGAGCTGCCAGAGCCGCCCGTCAGTCAGGAGCTGCGAGAGCCGCCCGTCAGTCAGGAGCTGCCAGAGCCGCCCGTCAGTCAGGAGCTGCCAGAGTCGCCCTCCTGTCCGGAGTATATTTCATCATGAACTGTCAGAAGTTATGGTGTGTCTCTGTTCTTCAGTCTAGTCAGTGCTTCAGTCCTCTCCTCCACCCTCCATTCTCAGTGTCAGAAGAAAAAATACAGTCAGACAGGCCTGTTAATGTGCCTTTCGAGACCTCATAAACTGTCTAGAGTAGACAGACAACTGATCCAAATGGAATTAAACATTCAAACAACATTTTCACAGCACCCTAGAGTAGAATTTTGCCAGTTTAGGTAAGATAATTTTATTGTCCCTTAACAAGATCAATAGGGGAGCTTTTTGAGCTGCGTGTCTCATGTCTTCTTCCTTCATGCTCAATGATGCACCTGGCCTCTCCGCTGCCTATCAGCTATTCCTGTTTGTTCTTATGGATTCAAATGAATGCTTTTATGTGTGCCATGATTGCTATAGCCTATTGCAGATCTGGACAAATGAGCCACCTACCACTATTGTCACTATGAAAGGTGGATAGAGGACTGGATGGACCATAAGACTGGTAGAATATATTGACCTGTGGTATAGTAAAAGTTAGCACAGATTAAAGCGTAGTGCGTAAGGAAAGTACCAATACACATTTATATAGGGGAGGTGCATGCAAGCAGATGAGGACATTTTCTAGGATGGAAGAAAATATATAGTAAAATCTGCAAAAGAGCGAACGTAAACCAGAGAAGAGCGCACTACCCCCCCCCCCCCACCCCTTTACAGGAGAGGGTCAGATTGTCCAGGCTCTATGGCCATTAGGCCTTGTTGGGTGAGCTCAACTCCATAGTTCACACCTGTGAAAAAGAAAATAATTGATGAAGGTCCAAAGTAACTCAGCATTAATAATTAATTGGTCTTTTGAAATAATAGTAATTTTAATTTATGTGTATTTTTATCCACCCAAGAGTGTATTTTTATCCACCTGCATCACAGGATGCAGCTGCCAGAAGCAGCAGCAGAGATGCAGGTTACATGGCTTGTGTTGAAGCTAAACTGGTGGAAGCTGCTCTTGTCTACTCCAACTGAGTGAAACCAAGCTAGATACTCCTCTTTATATACAGAAAATAGCTTATTTGTATAGAGGTGAGGGGGTTGGCATAAGGAACATTAAGAAAAAAACAGATTGTGTATGGTTGTTATAAGCTGCACCAACCTGTATTACTGACTGAAATTCTATACAAAATGTTGTTAACAGAGTCGATGTTATCACCTCACGGAAATCTAATAAGCGTAATAAACAAATCCCCATAAAAATCCATCAGTTTAAACTAGAGATATCTGACAGGGATCTTCAACTAGATTGAGCCAAGGCCTGCTTTTTCTTGAGCAGATGGTCAGGGGCTGGAACATAATTACAAATCATTTGTAGACTGCAAATTGACCTCAAGAAGCCCAAACAGACATAATATTTGACAAAAACATTGCAAACTTTGCTTACATTTGTATACGATCACATACAGTATATCTCTCTATTATGCTTGGAAATACTTTGGAGAAGATGTTCAAAATGAAAATGACTTGGAGCTGATTTGTGTTTCTTTTTAGTAGTAGTTAATTATTTTGCTAAGAAAACTTGGGGGGACAAATATAATCACCTGCAATTCATCTCGAGGGCAGCCAGTTGGGGAACCATGCTGTATATATAGTAAGTTTACATACTGTATAGTACTGCATTTAGCTATTTAAATTATATTGCCTATCTATCTATTACATTTTACTGTCTACTATTGTTCTGATTATAGCTGATGTATCAGTCCCAAAAACTCACAGGAAGCAGCTGCCAGCAGCAGAAAAGCAAAGAACATGGTTCGTTTTGAAGCTGAACATATGGGAACTGCACTTGTTAGCTCATACTGAGAGACAAATATTCCCTTTTATATACAGGGAGGAGAGACATTTTGCATAAAGGTGAGAGAGTTGGTACTGTAAAAGAGGAAAAACAAAACTGACTTGTAACACAGTGACACATTCAGTAGATTGATTAAGTGTGACTGTTATAAGCTGCATTAACCTGCAATATGAAAATTCAAATCAATTACAACATTTATTTAGTTCTGGGTTCTCTTTTTTGTTTGCTGAACTTTATTATTATTAACACTATTATTGTCTTCAATGTTTCATCGAATGGCACACAATCAGAATAGCACTCTGTTGGTGTGCCTCAAGTTTCTATACATATTTCAACTCTTTTCATATTCCTATATAACGAGGGCAGGCATATCTTTAATATATATTTTTTGATATAACTGAGAGTATAACCTGTCTATGAGAGTATGTTATGTGTAGACCAGTATGTGTTTTGTTAATGCCATGAGGTTGATGCTGACACAGACTGGAGCACAGACTCATCTCATTGCTTCCAATATTGAGACCAGTGTTGACCAGTTTTTGTACGGTGCTGCAGCCTCCTGTGTCACTGTGTCTCTGGAACAATAATAAACAGCAGAGTCTTCAGTCTTCAGGCTGTTCATCTGGAGATACACCTGCTGCTTGCTGTTGTCTCTGGAGATGGTGAACCGACCCTGAACTGACTGGGAGTAGAAGATTTCAGCACTATCATATCTTATTATGGCAATCCATTCTAGTCCTTTGCCAGGAGCCTGTCTGTTCCAAGCCATCCAGTAGCTACTGAATGTGAACCCAGAAGCTGTACATGTCACTTTGTGTGGTTCTCCAGTTATTTTTACAACTGGTCCAGACTCAGTCAGTGTCTGACCATGAACACCTGTGGAGACATAGTATCATTAGATAAAATACCTCCAAACCTCAGCTAACATTCTTTTACAAATAAAATCAGCCTAACAGTGTTCACCTTTCAAGCCCATTGTCATCAGAAGAACCACAATAGTAAACGTCATGATGAACTATTAGTAGTTATGGTGTGTCTCTGTTCCTCAGTCTAGTCAGAGCTTCAGTCCTCTCCTCCACTCTGCAGTGAGATAAGTAGTGATGGAAGAGGTCAGTTTTGCATTGACTCCTCCTCAATGGTTGGGATGATAAACAGAGATTAGATAGTCTGAGATGGGGAAGAGGTTCAAATGGCCTAAGTAATTTGTTAAATATGAAATTATTCCTGGGTAACTATTAAGTACCATACTGTGATTGTTTTCAATGACAACTGTAAAAAAATAAAAAAATAAAAAGCTTTACATCAAAGAGCAACTTATCAAGCAAGAATTTTGCTAGGACTGTCTGGGAGTGGTCTGAGTGGGGAGGGGAAAACAGAGAATGTGCTATTATTGGCAGAGAGGTTTGCAACTCTCATACTCTCCTTCTTATCGGTGTATTAACTCATTTACTGCATGGTGATGTCACCATGGGAGGCCAAAACTCTCTCCCGCCTAAACAGGCTAAAATTTCTGCTGTTTTTTCCCCCAAAAGCTCTTACACTAACATGGCATTATCAAGATTTTCACAATTTCAAAGTATTATTCCAACCTCAGTGTGGAAATATATAAAACACAGGGTAATCTAGATTTTGACTGCACTGGGTCTTTAAAAACTTGTTTTTGTGACAAAAAGAACGCTTGACCAGACTGGGCAAGAGACAGCTGGGATGTTAGAGGCTGGAGTCTTTTAGTGTGTAGTTCTTTGTGATATTTTTGTATTCTTTACAGTAATGATACTCAGTATTATTCTAGTGTGACACAAACAGAGAAAGTAGTACAACACCTATCCATGTGGTTAGGGGGGGGGTTTGTACAGCTGCTTCACCAGCTTCAGTCAGTGTGTCTCTCGAGCACAATAATAAACAGCAGAGTCCTCTGATCTCAGACTCTTGGCCTCTAAGAACGGGGTACTTGTAGGGACGTCCTCAGTCAGTGTGAACTGGCCTTTCAGGGAGTCTGAGTAGACTGGTGCATCTGTTGAACCAGAGTTAACTCTCCCAATCCACTCCAGAGCTTTGCCTGGTTTCTGCCTTATCCAGTGCAAGTAGAAGCTTGTCTTTGTAAACCCAGATGTTTTACATGACAATTTAACAGTGTCTTCAGGTCTTTTCACATGAGAAAGAGACTGATCCAGACTGAACACCTGCAAAACAAAAATATTTCAACATTCAGTTGGATATATGGTATTTACACTCATTTAGAGTTTAACCATGATACTCATTCATCAGTCACCATTTAATACTTTACTTACTGTGTATGGACATCACCATGACAACTAAACTCCAGACTGTCATCAGTTCCATTGTTCAGTGATTGTTAGTGCAGGGCTCACTGTAATGTCAGTCCAAGCTGTTTATAATGAAGAGGCCAGAGCTGACTGTCTGATTATAAAGAGATGAAGGGGAGGTAGACTTGCATAGACCGCCCTCTAGAGGCTTAAATAGAGACTGAGATGGAGGTGTTCTTTCAGTGTTGATATTGGCAGCATTGTTTCTCAGAACAGCACAGGATGACAATCTATTGGGATTAATACAATATACTTCTTCCATCTAAACTTGTTCCTTTTATACTTGTTCCATCTATATTTGTTACATCTCAACTTGTTCCATCTCAACTTGTTCCATCTATACTTGTTCCACCTAAACTCCTGCCATCTAAACTTGTTCCATCTACAGTATACTTGTTCCATCTTAACTTGTTCCATCTATACTTTAACAATACTTTAACATTATTGACCTTCATGGTTCTGTATTTAATATTGTACTAATTTGACATCTATTTTTATTTAAATAAAGAAACTCACCAAATTGAAAGACATTACCAAATAGGCCTAAATGGTTTTAGCTTCTAGAGATTGATAATTCATTTGACTGAATGGCTGCAAATATTATGGATGCTGTTTGGGGTTATTTGCCATTGTCAACTCACTTTGAATGGCTTTAAGGTTTTCGGTTAATGTTTCATCAGGATATTCATACAGTTATCTTGACAGGCTGCCATGTATATGTTTTATGTTTATCAAGTAATCATGTATATTATGGTTATAATTAAGAGTATGATGTGTCTACACTCCTAGTGTTGGTGGGGCCATGGGATTTATGTTAACAGTGACTGGAGATCAGAACAACAGACTCTCACAGTGAGAGAAGTGCTTGATCAGTTTTTGTACATCCCTGCAGCCTCCTGTGTCACTGTGTCTCTGGCACAAAGTAAACAGCAGAGTCTTCAGACTGTTCGTCTGGAGATACACCTGCTGCTTGCTGTTGTCTCTGGAGATGGTGAACCGACCCTGAACAGACTGGGAGTAGTAGATAGTACTACCACTGCTAATATAGGAAACCCACTGCAGATCTTTTCCAGGAGCCTGTCTGATCCAAGCTGCATAAATATTTCCACCAAACCCAGAATATGATCACATCAGTTTGTGGGATTCTCCAGGCTTTCTACCACTGGTCCAGACTCAGTTAGTGTCTGACCCTGAACACCTCTGGAGTAAAAAAGTACTATTAGGGATAATACATGGACTCAAAATCTCAGCAAATATTCTGTTACAAATAAAAATGGTCTAAAAGTGTTCCTGTCAATCCTATTGTCATCAGCAGAAACACAATAGTAAACGTCATGATGAACTCTTAGTACAATATGTCTCTGTTCCTTAGACTAGGCAGGGCTTCAGCCCCTCTCTTCCACTCTGCAGTGAGATAAGTAGTGACGGAAGAGGCCAGAGTTTTGCATTGACTCCTCCTTACAGGGCAATAGGGAACAGAAAAACATAATATATAATATAACGTATATGCCATAATATATTTGCCATTTAACAGACGCTTTTATCCAAAGTGACAGCCATGTTTGCATACATTTTAGGTATAGGTGGTCCCGTGGATCGAACTGACAATTTTGTGTTATATGCCCTAAAGCATTACTATTCAAGAGAATGGATAACATTTGAATGTACATTATAAAAAGGTGAATTAATCCCCACATTTGGGTTTGTTTTTTGTTTGTTTTTATGTACAAGCATCACCAGGACATTTATAAAATGTGCTTTAGACATAATGTTTCATGATGGAGGGGATCACTACTGCTTTATCAGACATTCACATGTTTACATGTCTTTCTTTGATTTAACCTAGCTCATCCTCTAAAGGATTGGAGAAAGATGGTTGATAACTTCTGTACAGGTCCTGTGTTGGTTTGTATCACTGTGGTCATCGAGCACAATAATACACAGCTGTGTCTTCAACTCTAACAGGACAGAAACTGCAGACTGAAGTCCTGCTGGACATGTCTCTTTTAAAGATTAACTTGTTTTTTGTGCAACGTTTTGGTAAAAACTACCATCACCCCAAATATAAAAAATACATTCCATTGGTTTCCCTACAGGCTGCCGGTTCCAGGCTACCGCGTAGCTGTAAGAGAATACACAGAGATAGCACAACTCTACAGTGCACATTTGTAAAAAACAACAAAGCAATTGATAAGATTCCAAATAGTATACATCGGTAATACTTGTTTATGCTGTTGATAGAATTGCTTCTATTATAAATATACTTTTCTTTGTCATCATTTCATTCCATCCCCAGAATAACTTACAGGATACAGCTGCCAACAGCAGCAGTACTGTAACAGTCGAGAAGCAGGTGGTAAGTTTAAGTTAGTCGAAACGTTGGTTATTAGGTTATTAAATTATTGCATCTGAGCTCCTAGAGTATGCGGCTCTTCTTTTCTTTTGTAAGTTTAATGTAAAGATACAATGTAGGAGTAGCGTCTAAACATGAACAACAAACAATACTGCCTGGGAAAGGAAACTAAGGGAGTGCCAGATAAAAGGGGAGGTAATGGAGTCCAGGCATGCGTAATGATGAAGCACAGGCGTGCGTAATGATGAAGCGCAGGCGTGCGTAATGATGAAGCGCAGGTGCATGTAATAAAGTATCCCAGGACCGGTGGTTCGAAAACCGGCAACGTGGAAATCACAGATGATGTTGGGATTCAGAATGTCCTCCACCGGAACCCAACACCGCTCCTCTGGGCCATACCCGTCCCAGTCCACCAGGTACTGCAGCTGACCCCCACGACATTGGGAGTCCTGTAGGGATCTGACCGCATAGGCGGGAGCTCCCTTGACGTCCAGGGGGTCGGAGGGGTGTCGTGGGGACAAGGAACCACTGACCTGAGAAGGGAGACATGAAAAGATGAGATACGGTAGTCACTGGGAAGCTGTGACGTATTCGTCACCTCGTTGACCCTCTTCTAGCATACGAAGTGGCGGCTCATGCCATCCGCTGGATGATGCTACTGTCCGGAAGGTGAGCGCACACTCGGCAGCCGTCTGCTCACCCCCTCTTTGCCCTCCGGTGGATGATCAAAGCTACCTCTTAACCGAGCCATGAACCACTCATACGAATCCAGCTCCTCCTCTTTCCCAGACAACCGCGGTCCATTCCTATGACTGCCCAGTCAGCAGAGAAATAACCGTGGCAACCTTTGACCTCTCGGTGGTAGGAGCTCCCATCTGTTGCACAGTAGTGTAGGGAACAGTAGTATAGGGAACACTGTAGTCGAAAGCCACTGCATTTAGATGGGGTGCCGTCATATTTATCCGGGAAGGACAAACGGTCATCGCTGAACTGGGCTGGTGTGCTGGCTCGCTGGATCGACTGGTGGTAGAGTATCCTCCACTAGTTGAAGGCAACGCCTCTCGTAACGACGTTGAATGCTGGATGGGAGGAGTGGGAGCAGACGTGACAAGTAGAGATGAAGGGATCACGGTTTGTTTTGAAGCTAAACTAGTGGGAGCTGCTTTTACAGCAGCTGAGTGAAAGACAGACACTTCTCTTTATATACAGAGAGGAGAGTTGCTTTGCATAGAGTGAGAGAGTTGGCTTGAAAGGGAGAAATAAATAAACGACTAGTATCACTGTGCATGCTTATTGGAATGGTTGTTACTTTTTGGAACAGAATGAGAACAGCAAAATGTAATTATTGGCTTCCCAATGAGACCTATACTGTACTTGGTTCATTACAATATTTACTTTAATAACCCTTATATTCTACCCAGAAGTATGTTCATTCTTATGTTTGCTGATGTAATACCTCTGAATTACATACATTTGAAATCTGATTTCGTTCAATAAGCGTACCTAATTGTAAGGCATTACAAAATAAATGGTTTGAGCTGCTTGACATTGATGATAATTTTACTGAATGACCACATGTATTATTGATACTGTTGGTTATTTGACATGTTAACTTCTCTGGGATAGGTGGGACGGTAGCGTCCCACTTGGCCAAAATCCAGAAAAAATGTAGCGCGCCAAATTCAAATATATTACTATAAAAATCTATCTTTCATGAAATCACACATGAAAGACACCAAATGAAAGCTACACATGTTGTGAATCCAGCCAACATGTCTGATTTCAAAAATGATTTACGGGAAAGCACACCAAACAATTATGTTAGCTCAGTACATAGCCACAGAAAAACACAGCCATTTTCCCAGCAAAAGATGGTAGTCACAAAAACAGAAATAGAGAAAAAATGAATCACTAACCTTTGATGATCTTCATCAGATGACACTCATAGGACATCATGTTACACAATACATTTATGTTTTCTTCGATAATGTGCATATTTATAACCACAAATCTCGGTTTACATTGGCGCCATGTTCAGAAATGCCTCTAAAATATCCGGAGTAATTACAGAGAGCCACGTCAAATAACAGAAATACTCATCATAAACGTTGATGAAAGATACATGTTTTACACAGAATTAAAGATACACTTGTTTTTAATGCAACCGCTGTGTCAGATTTAAAAAAACTTTACGTAAAAAGCACACCATGCAATAATCTGAGACGGCGCTCAGATTTAACAACATTTCTCCGCCATGTTGGAGTCAACAAAAATACGATAAATATTCCCTTACCTTTGATTATGTTCATCAGAATGCACTGCCAGGAGTCCTAGTTCCACAATAAATCGTTGTTTTGTTCGATAATGTCCATTACTTATGTCTAATTAGCTACTTTTGCTAGAATGTGTAGTACACGTGTCCAAACGCTCGCGCAGATGCAGGCAAACGTCGGACGAAAACTTCAAAAAGTTATATTACAAGTAGAATAAACTGGTCAAACTTAGTAGAGAATCAATCTTCAGGATGTTGTTATCATATATATCCAATCACGTTCCAACCGGAGCATTTCTTCATGTCTGTATAAGTAATGGAACGCAAGGCGATATCATGAGGAAAGAGCGTGAGCAAGAACTGGCAATCTGCCAGACCAATGACTGAAACACCTCCCATCCGGCCCCACATCACACTAGAGGCTTCATTCAGCTTTCTACAGACTGTTGACATCTAGTGGAAGGTGCAGGAAGTGCAAACAGATCCATATATTACAGGGAATTATATAGGCGATGACTTTAACATGACCAGTCTCAGAATTCTCACTTCCTGTTTGGATTTTTTCTCATGTTTTTGCCTGCCATATGAGTTCTGTTATATTCACAGACATCATTCAAACAGTTTTAGAAACTTCAGAGTGTTTGCTATCCAATAGTAATAATAATATGCATATATTTGCATCTGGGCCAGAGTAGGAGGCAGTTCACTATGGGCACGCAATTCATCCAAAAGTGAAAATGCTGCCCCCTATATCAAAGAAGTTAACTAACTTTGAATGGCATCAGGTGTATTTCCAGATGCTGTTTATTATTGATGCACGTCAAGACACAGTGACACAGGAGGCTGCAGCGTTGTAGGAAAACTGATCAAGCACTTCTCTTAGAAGAAAAAGTTTCAAAAAGGGTTATTTGGCTGTCCCCATAGGATAACCCTTAGAAGAACCCTTTTTGGTTCCAGGTAGAACCCTTTTGGTTCATGTTAAACCCTTGCCACAGAGAGTTCTATATGGAAACCCAAAAGGGTTCTACCTGGAACCAAAAAGGGTTCTCCTACAGGGACAGCCAAAGAACCCTTTTGGAACCTTTTTTTCTAAGAGTAAGAGAAACTGATCAAGCACTTTTCTTACAACGCTGCAGCCTCCTGTGTCACTGTGTCTTGACGTGCATCAATAATAAACAGCATTGGGGATACACCTGCTGCTTGCTATTGCCTCTGGAGATGGTGAACTGACCCTGAACTGACTAGGGGTAGTAGAACTACTACCACTGCTAATATAGGAAACCCACTTCAGTCCTTTCCCAGGAGCCTGTCTGATCCAAGCTGCAGAAATGTCACCACAACATTGCATAGATCTTAATTTGAGCCAGTTTTCTTCATCAGGAAAATTATCCTGCAGCAACAGGAAATGTGGATTATAATTAATGGACATTTAAATCAATTCTGACATTTTGAAGTGGAAATGAAAAACTTCAGAAGCCTTTTTAAACCTTTAATACACTACGGTTTGGCATGAAAATTCGCAGCATTCTTCTCTCTGTTATTTTCTGATTATTCATATGGGATGTTCAGACTATAATTTTTATTTCATACAATCAAGAACATCACAGAAACAAGAAAATGTGCCTATGTGGGACAATACAATTAGTATCCCCTCTTGGAAGTCTATTGTGGAGTTTCTCAAGGATCTATAATTGGTTAATTACTGTTTTTAGTTTATTTCTGTTTCATGATCACATTAATATAAAACTGTCCGATAAAGATGTTCAAAACAGAATAGCTAAGATGAAGTCTGAGTTGCATAAAATGTACTTCTGTGTTAATGTAAAGAGTGTGCTTTCACTGTTCATAATGTGTGTGGATGTTTTATGTGGATAACATTGATATCAGTGGACAGTGTTTCCACTACTGTTGCAGTGTGTGTGTTTAAAAAACCGATGCGCCTCATTGCCCCTCATACTAGGTTCAGTGTTGACCAGTTTTTGTACGGCGCTGCAGGATCCTGTGTCACTGTGTCTCTGGCACAATAATAAACAGCAGAGTCTTCAGTCTTCAGGCTTTTCACCTCTAAGTACAGCTGGTTTTTGGAGTTGTCTTTGGTGATGGTGAACTGGCCCTGTAGAGACTGGGCAAATATAGTACCAGTGCCAGTGTCAATGCGGCCAATCCACTCTAGACCTTTCCCTGGTTTCTGACGGATCCAGTGCATGTTGTAGCTACCCATGGAGAAACCAGACACAGTACAGGACAGTGTTACTGACTCTCCAGGGCTCTTCACCACTGACTCAGAGGAGGTGAGTGACTGTCCCTGAACAGCTGAAAAACAGAAGGAGTTTAGATTACTGTGACCCTCCAGCCAAGTAGCACAGCTCCTCTCCTCTCTCCTACACTGAAATGAAATATCTCCAGTTAACTCACCTGAGATGAGAGCCAGGAGGACCACACATTCTAGAACTCTCATTGTGGAAAAGTTCTAAGATTCTAGAAGCAAGGGAAGAGACTGAGTGGCCGTCGTGACTGAGGGAGATCTGTGGAGGGCAGTTATATCAGACTATTGAAATGGGAGGAGACCTTAGGTCTATGTGAATCGAAATACATTTGCATCTCTATGGTGTTAAATGTTTCTCCCCATTGCTCTAGTGGTATAATTAAAAGCATTTCATGAGTGTCAGAGGCTTTTATTGACAATTACATGGAGTTGATGCAAAGAGTCAATATTTGCAGTGTTGACCCTTCTTTTTCAGGACCTCTGCAATCCGCCCTGGCATGCTGTCAATTAACTTCTGGGCCACATCCTGACTGATGGCAGCCCATTCTTGCATAATCAATGCTTGGCGCTTGTGGGTTTTTGTTTGTCCACCTGCCTCTTGAAGATTGACCACAAGTTCTCAATGGGATTAAGGTCTGGAGAGTTTCCTGACCATGGACCGAAAATATCTATGTTTTGTTCCCCGAGCCACTTAGTTATCACTTTTGCCTTATGGCAAGGTGCTCCATCATGCTGGAAAAGGCATTGTTCATCACCAAACTGTTCCTGGATGATTCGGAGAAGTTGCTCTCGGAGGATGTGTTGGTACCTGTTAAGCACGCCTCTGTGAAGAGGGAACGCAACACCCTGCTACAACTCAACTCTCCGTGAAGCGAAAGAGATATGGACTGTAGGTGCGAGTAAGGATGACAAAAAGGCAGAATTGACCACTTACTAGGATTTATTTCCTTACACGATAATATGGGGAAAAGGGGCTGGACGGAACCAAAGCAAAGAAAGTAAATGTCAAACCCCCTCTCCTATCTAACCTGCCTACCCACTACTTACCTAACTTAGCACCACCTGGTGCCCTAACAAAAATACAGGGGGTGGTCCACCCAGGTCTTACCTAGTGTGCATAGACAGTGAATATACTACGGATATATGTATGCCCGCGGGCCTCTTGCCCAAGCACTCCCTATGTGCCTTCCCCTTCCCCCCTGGGAACAAATGAAACAGAATATCAAACAAACTAATAAACAAAGGACATCAAATGAAACAGCATATCAAACAATTATTCAAACAAAGGACATCAAATAAGTTCTAGCTGAGCAACAATCTCACACAGAACATATCAACTGCTCCCAGCAACAACTAACACAGTACATACCAACGCTTTCTGATAAACAACCAACACGAAATCACAATCAAATTCTCCAGCAATGATCTCAGCCTGCCTATGCTCTCTCTCTCTCTCTCTCTCTCTCTCTCTCTCTCTCTCTCTCTCTCTCTCTCTCTCTCTCTCTCTCTCTCTCTCTCTCTCTCTCTCTCTCTCTCTCTCTCTCTCTCTCTCTCTCTCTCTCTCTCTCTCTCTCTCTGAACAGAACACTGGCTTTTATAGCTTCAGGTGGCAATGGTAATTAGAGACAGCTGTATCTTGACGAGGGGGCGGGGTCAGCTCTCCAATCATCAATTGGGGCCGACCAATCAGCTGCTTGGGGAGAAATTCCAGGAAGCCATCTCCTGAAACACACACACTCAAATAGAAACTACAACACAGAAACTGGGGAACGTAACAGTACCATTCTTTATTCATGGCTGTGTTCTTAGGAAAAATTGTGAGTGAGCCCACGCCCTAGGCTGAGAAGCAACCCCACACATGAATGGTCTCAGGATGCTTTACTGTTGGCATGACACAGGACTGATTGTAGCGCTCACCTTGCCTTCTGCGGACAAGCTTTTCTACGGATGCCCCAAACAATCAGAAAGGGGGTTCATCAGAGAAAATGACTTTACCCCTGTCCCCAGCAGTCCAATCCCTGTACCTTTTGCAGAATATCAGTCTGTCCCTGATGTTTTTCCTGGAGAGAAGTGGCTTCTTTGCTGCCTGTTCTTGACACCAGGCCATCCTCCAAAAGTCTTCGCCTCACTGTGCGTGCAGATGCACTCACACGTCCCTGCTGCCATTCTTGAGCAATGCTCTGTGCTGGTGTTGCGCTTGCTGGACTTTCTTGGGTGCCCTGAAGCCTTCTTCACAACAATTGAACTGCTCTCCTTGATGTTCTTGATGATCCGATAAATGGTTGATTTAGGTGCAATCTTACTGGCAGCAATATCCTTGCCGGTGAAGCACTTTTGGAGCAAAGCAATGATGATGGCACGTGTTTCCTTGCAGGTAACCATGGTTGACAGAGGAAGAACAATGATTCCAAGCACCACTCTCCTTTTGAAGCTTCCAGTCTGTTATTTGAACTCAATCAGCATGGCAGAGTGATCTCCAGCCTTTTCCTCGTCAACACTCACACCTGTGTTAATATCCTCACCTGTTAGATAGACTGTCAGTAAGAATATTCCTGTGGTAGGAAACATGGTGATCTGTTTAGTTCTCTAAATGTAGTGGAGACAGTCCTCTGCAGAAACAGCCTTCAACACAGACATTAATCAAGAAGACTGGAGAGTTATGCATTAGCTCCTCCTCACTGGAAGGACCAATCACAAGAGGCTTTGATAAATACCTACAGTTCACCTGGTATTAGGTCATCTTGAGATGCTCTGTTATGGAATATAACAACATCGACCCTGGACAACTTAAAATGAGATTTGACATATTACTTATGACAGAGTATTTGTACAACTTGTTCCTGTGTCATCAAAGTATGTCAGAATGAAACCATCTGAATTCCTCAATATTAATTTTGGTGAATAACAATTTTATTAAGATTTATAATAGACAGTATTCCATTATATCTGAATGTGATTTTATCCTGTGATATCAAATCAAATACATTTTTATTTGTCACTTGCGCCAAATACAACAAGTGTAGACCTTACAGTGAAATGCTTACTTACAAGCCCTTAACAAACAATGCAGTTTTAAGAAGAAAAAAAAAGTAAGAGATAAGAATAACAAATAATTAAAGAGCAGCAGTAAATAACAATTACGGGCCTATATACAGGGGGTACCGGTACAGAGTCAATGTTCAGGGGCATCTGTGTCGAGGTAATTGAGGTAATGTAGGTAGAGTTATTAAAGTGACAATGCATATATAATAACAGAGAGTAGCAGCAGTGTAGAAGAGGGGGGGGGGGGGGAGGGGGGCAATGCAAATAGCCTGGGAAGCCATTTGATTAGCTTGGCGCTCCGGTACCACTTGCCGTGCGGTAGAAGAGAGAACAGTCTATGACTAGGGTGGCTGGAGTCATTGACAATTTGTAGGGCCTTCCTCTGACACTGCCTGGTATAGAGGTCCTGGATGGCAGGAAGCTTGGCCCCGGTGATGTACTGGGCCATACGCACTACCCTCTGTAGTGCCTTGCGGGCGGAGGCCAAGCAGTTGCCATACCAGGCAGTGATGCAACCAGTCAGAATGCTCTCGATGGTGCAGCTGTAAAACATTTGGAGGATCTGAGGACCCATGCCAAATCTTTTCAGTCTCCTGAGGGGGAATAGGTTTTGTCGTGCCCTCTTCATGACTGTCTTGGTGTGCTTGGACCATGTTAGTTTGTTGGTGATGTGGACGCCAAAGAACTTCAAGCTCTTAACCTGCTCCACTACAGCCCCGTCGATGAGAATGGGGGCGTGCTCGGTCCTGCTCGATACATAGGTAGGGCCTGTTTCAGGTTGTGGTTTCTCAATTTACATTGGCAAGAAAAAGTATGTGAACCCTTTGGAACTGCATGGATTTCTGCATAAATTGGTGATCAAATTTGAACTGATCTTCATCTAAGTCACAACAATAGACAAACATAGTGTGCTTAATGGCAATGTCAATGCTAAAACAGGTTATTTCCAAGTAAAGATCTCTATACATCTATGATACAGGGTCAGTATTCTCTGATCACATGATCTGGGCAGAAATAACTCTGAGCCCCTTGTTTGAGTCTATAAAGGTTTTCCTGCTAAGGTCACAAGGTCAGGAAAAAGTCATGGAATGGAGTAAATGGAACAGAGTCAAACATGTGGTTTCCACATGATCAAATCAAATCAAGCTTCATTTATACAGCACATTTCAGACATGGAATGCAATGCAATTTGCTTCACAGGAAAAAAACAAATTCAAATAATAATAATAAAACTGAATGACTAAAAATAACCCTAAGGAAAAGCAATGCTGAAAAGGTGTGTTTTAATAAGATCCCTTTAAAATATGTCCACAGTTTTGGACCCCCTCAGGTTCTCTGCCAGGCTATTCCAGGCTGTGGGCATAGTAACTAAAGGCTGCCTCTCCATGCCTCCTGGTCCTAGGCTTTGGATAGTTAAAAGGCCAGTTCCAGAAGACCTACTTGTTACACAACTTAAAAGCATATCTGTAATGTATCGTGGTGCACAATCGTGGATTGATTTAAAAACCAATAGAAGAATTGTACAATTAATTCTAAAACATACAGGCAGCCAGTACAGAGACCTTAAAAACTGATGTTTGATTGATGTGCTTGACACCGTTCCATTTGAATAGATTCCATTCCATCCAATACAATGAGCCTGTCTTCCAATAGCTCATCCCACCAGCCTCCTCTGGTGTACATTGTGTTCATGTACATGTAGTTGTGTTGACAGTTGTTTAGGCTCTCAGGGGCATGTTGTGGTTAAGCCTTTCATTGGATGTTACTCTGCTGTACTGATGCTCTACTGCCCTCTGTTGACTCTGCAGCCAGTTAGATTCTCTGAGGGGTTTTTGTACAGATCCTCTACTCACTCACACCACTGTGTCTCTCTTGCACAGTAATACACAGCAGAGTCCTCTGCTCTCAGACCAGACAGCTTCAAAGTCAACATGCTGTTGCTTGTATCTTTAGTGGTTTCCATGCGTCCTTCAAACCTTTTAGCATGGTAACCTAGGCCTATTCCAGAAAAACCCATCCACTCCAGGGATTTTACTGCTGGTTGTCGTATCCAGTGTGTGTGGTGGCTGTCAACAGTGTATCCAGATATCTTACAGGAGAGACTGAGAGTTTCTCCAGGCTTTTTCAGGACTGGACTGGAGGGAAAGGACTCCAGACTCTGGCCATTTAAACCTGATGGAGAGAGAGAAAGATATAGGAAAAATGTGTTGGAGAAAAAGGAAGGACGCAGAACATTTAAGGAAATCAGAAGAGAGTTTACAAAAAATATTTTCACTAACAACAGTTGATGAGTAAATCCAAGCAGAACTCACATGGCAGACAGAGAGAGAGCAGCAGAAGGTAGAGTTTTCCTGTCATACTGAGGGTGGAGATATGAACTCAGCTGTTCCACACAAGACAACAAGTCAGCAGCAGAACATAAGTATATATGAACTCTGAGGGATCTGGATTTACATTATGATGTCATGGAGGAGGGACTGATGACTCTAAGATCAGAGGTCAAGTTATGGCTCATCAGTTGCGTCAGGTGTTGTCCTTGATCACATGACCTGACCAAGAAAAAACAGAGACACCTTGTAGACACCTTGTAGAGGGCAATTGGAGGGGTGCAACTCAACATTAGGAAGGTGTTCTTAATGTTTTGTACACTCAGTGTAGATTATGTAATTAAGCAATAAGGCACAAGAAGCCGTGTTATGTTCTGAACACAGTCACAGGTAAATTGTTGTTTGGTCTGACGCAATAGCCTGTGCGTTGGTGAAGCCTGCCAAATCTTATCACGCCTGGATAGGTATTTCACCTATCAGCTAACCACATTGTATGTTATAGCAATCTGCATAGAATTAGGAATTAGTACTTTAATAGGATCTCAATGACCATCTGTCAGTCAATGACACAGTCAATGACGTGGCACCCAACCATTGGTTGATGCATGCAACGTCTGAGCAGGATAACACAACCATTCCCTCTGCAGGGGGGGTCATCCGAGGGCTGATAGGTAGACAGCTTAAATTAACCCTTGTTATACCAAACTAAATGTTATGCTGGAATCAAGGGGAAATAATGTGCAAGTTCAGATAAGTACAAAAGTTGATTTGGACAGCAACATGAACATGATATTCTTATGGAGGTGCAGTGATTAAAATGTTACTGCACTTTTACAATTATATGTTGGTCATTTTTTAGGGTTAATCAAGATGCTATATCAGGGAAATTGATTTATCAGAGTGCAGGTGCATCCTGTGTTAGAAGTCATGCTTGAGTAGCTTTGAACTACGACGCCCAACACTCATTTTGATAGACACACCTGATAAAAACACATTCTTAAACTCTCTTCCCTATAAATAATTAGAATCAATACATACTAAAGTACTTAGGGGGAAGTGCCCAGGACAGATATGAGAAACCATATAGAGCAATGTATTACTTTAGATAAGGGCTCATTGTTCAATGCAATTCTTGAAAAGTGTGTTATATTTATTACAAACACAAACTATGAATATGATCTGTCAATAAAAGTATGTGTGAGTAGCATTGAATGACTGAAAATATTAAATAATAGAATTAATACAACTGTTAACAAGGTCTATCATATAAATGAAATTGTGATTAAATTGTCTGATTCTTTGATCCATCTCACCATTTAATCAAATCAAAGTCAAATCGTGTCCATGTGGTTGAAACATTGTATGGTTACCAGACACCAGATGGCTTATGTAAAAGACAGTTTCTCCTCAGCTGAAACAAGGTAGTGAGAATTAGATCATGAAAGTGTATAGGAACAGTCCCTGCAGTCCCTGAGATACTTAACTGCTTTAACTGTCTATCTGAATCATCAGAGATGCTAAACTGGGACCCTGAAACACCCAGGTGACAGACTGGAGTTCACCAAGCGTGGTGCCACACAGCTGTGAGGGTCACAGAGGGGAAGAGAGAGGGGTGTGTGAGAGAAACAGCCACCACTGAGAAAAGGAGAGCAGGGCCAGTGTGGAACAGAATGGATTATCAAACATAAATCCTTAGACTACGGAATGGATGCATTAATAGTTACTTTTCATACATTTTGACCAAAATGATGGAAAATATCATGTTTCTGTGTGACTTAAAGCGTAATAATTATGACAAAAGTAACTGTAAATATGTTTATTCCATACTCTAAGTATGTATGATTAAATAGTCACTTTATATTGATATGTTCAGTGAATTTGGTCAGAATCTATATCCGGAAACTTCCGGATTCCTTCAAAGGTGAGCCAGCCCTAGCGAATGAACGAGTGTGCCCGAGGCCAAACCTCATGCACTGGATCCATCAGAAACCAGGGAACGGACTAGAGTGGACTGGGCACACTCTGGCAGTGACACTATATTTGCCCAGTCTGTCCAGAGCCAGTTCAGCATCACCAAACACAACTCCAAAAACAACCTATACTTACAATAGAAAAGCCTGAAGACTGAAGACTCCGCTGTTTATTAATGTTCCCAACAGCCACAGTGACATGAGGCTGCAGCACTGTACAAAAAAGTATCAGGCACTTATTTTACTGTGAGAGTCATTGCGACAATTCTGATCTCCAGTCTCTGTCAAATCAAATCAAATCAAATGTATTTATATAGCCCTTCGTACATCAGCTGATATCTCAAAGTGCTGTACAGAAACCCAGCCTAAAACCCCAAACAGCAAGCAATACAGGTGTAGAAGCACGGTGGCTAGGAAAAACTCCCTAGAAAGACCAAAACCTAGGAAGAAACCTAGAGTGGAACCAGGCTATGAGGGGTGGCCAGTCCTCTTCTGGCTGTGCCGGGTGGAGATTATAACAGAACATGGCCAAGATGTTCAAATGTTCATAAAAGACCAGCATGGTCAAATAATAATAATCACAGTAGTTGTCGAGGGTGCAGCAAGTCAGCACCTCAGGAGTAAATGTCAGTTGACTTTTCATAGCCGATCATTAAGAGTATCTCTACCGCTCCTGCGGTCTCTAGAGAGTTGAAAACAGCAGGTCTGGGACAGGTAGCACGTCCGGTGAACAGGTCAGGGTTCCATAGCCGCAGGCAGAACAGTTGAAACTGGAGCAGCAGCACGGCCAGGTGGACTGGGGACAGCAAGGAGTCATCATGCCAGGTAGTCCTGAGGCATGGTCCTAGGGCTCATGTCCTCCGAGAGAGAGAAAGAAAGAAAGAGTGAATTAGAGAGAGCATACTTGAATTCACACAGGACACCGGATAAGACAGGAGAAGTACTCCAGATATAACAAACTGACCCTAGCCCCCCGACACATAAACTACTGCAGCATAAATACTGGAGGCTGAGACAGGAGGGTCAGGAGACACTGTGGCCCCATCCGATGATACACCCGGACAGGGCCAAACAGGAAGGATATAACTCAACCCACTTTGCCAAAGCACAGCCCCCACACCACCAACTTACTTAACTTACCATCCTGAGACAAGGCCGAGTATAGCCCACAAAGATCTCCGCCACGGCACAACCCAAGGGGGGGGCGCCAACCCAGATAGGAAGATCACGTCAGTGACTCAACCCACTCAAGTGACGCACCCCTCCTAGGGACGGCATGAAAGAGGTTTGGTAGCGGGCCGTGTCAGTGGCACTGTATTGTCCTATACTTCTTATGGCTGCAGGGGCATTATTGAGTAGCTTGGATGAAAGGTGCACAGAGGTGCCCAGAGTAAACAGCCTGCTCCTCAGTCATAGTTGCTAATATATACATAGTATTATTAGTATTGGATAGAAAACACTCTGAAGTTTATAAAACTGTTTGAATTATGTCTGTGAGTATAACAGAACTCATATGGCAGGCAAAATCCTGAGAAAAAAATCCAAACAGGAAGTGGAAATTCTTAGGCTGGTGGATTTTCAACCAAGCTCCCATTGAAATCCCAGCAAGATATGGATGAGTTTTCACTTCCTACGGCTTCCAATAGTTGTCAACAGTCTGTTGAACTTTGTCTGATGACTCTACTGTGAAGGGGGGCCGGATGAGAGGAGAATTAGTCACCACTGCCACCACTGCAACCCAAATGCCGTTTTTTTTGTGATAAAAGTAATATTTATCGAACAAAAAATAAGATTTGTTGTGTAACTGGTAGTCTCGTGAGTGGAAACACCCGAAGATTATCAAAGGTAAGCGATACATTTTATTGCTTTTCTTACTTTCGTGACCAAGCTAACCAAGCTAATATAAGGCTAAGCTGTTGTAGCATTAAAAACTACACTCACAAAAGCTTGGATTTCTTTCACTGTAAAATATATTTTCAAAATCTGACACGATAGGTGGATTAACAACAAACTAAGCCGTGTTTTGGTATATTTCACTTGTGATTGCATGATTATAAATATTTTTTGTAATATTTTTTAATCTGATACGTTTGGAAATTTTCACCTTCCTTTCAGGACCGGAACGAGGCTGTAGTTTTCTCATCATAACGCGCAACCCAAATGGTGTTTTTTTGTGATAAAAGTAATATTTATCGAACAAAAAGAAGATTTGTTGCGTAACTGGGAGTCTCGTAGGTGGAAACGTCCGAAGATTATCTAAGGTAAGCGATTAATTTTATTGCTTTTCTGACTTTCGTGACCATGCTAATTTGGGTTAGCTGTTGAAGCATTGAAAGCTACACTCACAAAAGCTTGGATTTCTTTCGCTGTAAAATATATCTTCAAAATCTGACACGATAGGTGGATTAACAACAAGCTAAGCTGTGTTTTGGTATATTTCACTTGTGATTGAATGATTATAAATATTTTTGTAATATTTTTTAATTTGGCCCCCTGCAATTCAGCGGTTGTTAACCCGTATTCGGTATCCGTAGCGCAGTGAAGTGAACAACATTCTAAAGATTGATTCAATACATCGTTTGACATGTTTCTACTGACTGTTACGGAACTTTTGGACATTTCGTCACGTTTTAGTGAACGCGTTTTGTGACTTTGGAATTGTTTACCAAACGCGCTAACCAAGTAGCTAAATGTACATAAATAACGGAAATTCCGATTATTGCATGGTGTGCTTTTTCCGTAAAGTTTTTTTGAAATCTGACACAGCGGTTGCATTAACCTTTTCTCAATCTAGGGGGTGCTGTTTTACCATTTTCATTTTCATTACAGTACAACGGTTTGATTTGTTTGATCTTAGCTAGCTACATAGCCGTCTTTGTATCAAAGATAATTGTGTAGTTATTGAGGTTCGCTAGCCAGCTATTTTCGTCCGAACGTAACGTAACGTAGTCAACACTGCTAGCTAGCCAGCTAGCCACCGAATAGCAGCATAGCAGCATAGCAGCACTGGAGAAACGATTACATTACAACGGAACGACTTGATTAGTGTAGTGTTAGCTGGCTACATAGTTGTCTTTGCTATCTTTGTATCTAAGATAATTGTGTAGCTTAGAGTTGGTTAGAGTAATTATTCGGTTAACTAGCCAGCTATTTTCGTAACGTAACGTAGTCAACACTGCTAGCTAGCCAGCTAGCCACCGAATAGCAGCATAGCAGCACTGGAGAAACGATTACATTACAATGGAACGACTTGATTAGTGTAGTGTTAGCTGGCTACATAGTTGTCTTTGCTATCTTTGTATCTAAGATAATTGTGTAGCTTAGAGTTGGTTAGAGTAATTATTCGGTTAACTAGCCAGCTATTTTCGTCCGCCGCGCTGCGCTGCCGTCTCCTACCTAGTCAACACTGCTAGCTAACACTGCTAGCTAGCCAACTTCTACCGAATAGCAGCACTGTAGAAACTCACATTACAACTTACATTACAACGGAACGACTTGATTAGCGTAGTGTTAGCTAGCTACATAGTTGTCTTTGCTGTCCTTGTATCCAAGATAATTGTGTAGTTTTGAGAAATTGTCGAGGTTACCTAGCCAGTTAGAGGTTACCTAGCCAGCTACACGTTCAAACAAAGTCAACAACGCAGCCACTGCTAGCCAGCCTACTTCACCGCCAGCAGTACTATATCATTTTAGTCAATAAGATTTTATTTTACTTTTGCAACGTAAGCTTAACTTCCTGAACATTCGAGACGTGTAGTCCACTTGTCATTCTAATCTCCTTTGCATTAGCGTAGCCTCTTCTGTAGCCTGTCAACTATGTGTCTGTCTATCCCTCTTCTCTCCTCTCTGCACAGACCATACAAACGCTTCACACCGCGTGGCCGCTGCCATTCTAACCTGGTGGTTCCAGCGCGCATGACCCACGTGGAGTTCCAGGTCTCCGGCAGCCTCTGGAACTGCCGATCTGCGGCCAACAAGGCAGAGTTCATCTCAGCCTATGCGTCCCTCCAGTCCCTCGACTTCTTGGCACTGACGGAAACATGGATTACCACTGACAACACTGCTACTCCTACTGCTCTCGCCTCGTCTGCCCACGTGTTCTCGCACACCCCGAGAGCTTCTGGTCAGCGGGGCGGTGGCACTGGGATCCTCATCTCTCCCAAGTGGACATTCTCTCTTTCTCCCCTGACCCATCTGTCTATCGCCTCCTTTGAATTCCATGCTGTCACAGTTACCAGCCCTTTCAAGCTTAACATCCTTATAATTTATCGCCCTCCAGGTTCCCTTGGAGAGTTCATCAATGAGCTTGACGCCCTGATAAGTTCCTTTCCTGAGGATGGCTCACCTCTCACAGTTCTGGGTGACTTTAACCTCCCCACGTCTACCTTTGACTCATTCCTCTCTGCCTCCTTCTTTCCACTCCTCTCCTCTTTTGACCTCACCCTCTCACCTTTCCCCCTACTCACAAGGCAGGCAATACGCTTGACCTCATCTTTACTAGATGCTGTTCTTCCACTAATCTCACTGCAACTCCCCTCCAAGTCTCCGACCACTACCTTGTATCCTTTTCCCTCTCGCTCTCATCTAACACTTCCCACACTGCCCCTACTCGGATGGTATCGCGCCGTCCCAACCTTCGCTCTCTCTCCCCCGCTACTCTCTCCTCTTCCATCCTATCATCTCTTCCCTCTGCTCAAACCTTCTCCAACCTATCTCCTGATTCTGCCTCCTCAACCCTCCTCTCCTCCCTTTCTGCATCCTTTGACTCTCTATGTCCCCTATCCTCCAGGCCGGCTCGGTCCTCCCCTCCTGCTCCGTGGCTCGACGACTCACTGCGAGCTCACAGAACAGGGCTCCGGGCAGCCGAGCGGAAATGGAGGAAAACTCGCCTCCCTGCGGACCTGGCATCCTTTCACTCCCTCCTCTCTACATTCTCCTCTTCTGTCTCTGCTGCTAAAGCCACTTTCTACCACTCTAAATTCCAAGCATCTGCCTCTAACCCTAGGAAGCTCTTTGCCACCTTCTCCTCCCTCCTGAATCCTCCTCCCCCTCCTCCCCCCTCCTCCCTCTCTGCGGATGACTTCGTCAACCATTTTGAAAAGAAGGTCGACGACATCCGATCCTCGTTTGCTAAGTCAAACGACACCGCTGGTTCTGCTCACACTGCCCTACCCTGTGCTTTGACCTCTTTCTCCCCTCTCTCTCCAGATGAAATCTTGCGTCTTGTGACGGCCGGCCGCCCAACAACCTGCCCGCTTGACCCTATCCCCTCCTCTCTTCTTCAGACCATTTCCGGAGACCTTCTCCCTTACCTCACCTCGCTCATCAACTCATCCTTGACCGCTGGCTACGTCCCTTCCGTCTTCAAGAGAGCGAGAGTTGCACCCCTTCTGAAAAAACCTACACTCGATCCCTCCGATGTCAACAACTACAGACCAGTATCCCTTCTTTCTTTTCTCTCCAAAACTCTTGAACGTGCCGTCCTTGGCCAGCTCTCCTGCTATCTCTCTCAGAATGACCTTTTTGATCCAAATCAGTCAGGTTTCAAGACTAGTCATTCAACTGAGACTGCTCTTCTCTGTGTCACGGAGGCGCTCCGCACTGCTAAAGCTAACTCTCTCTCCTCTGCTCTCATCCTTCTAGACCTATCGGCTGCCTTTGATACTGTGAACCATCAGATCCTCCTCTCCACCCTCTCCGAGCTGGGCATCTCCGGCGCGGCCCACGCTTGGATTGCGTCCTACCTGACAGGTCGCTCCTACCAGGTGGCGTGGCGAGAATCTGTCTCCGCACCACGTGCTCTCACCACTGGTGTCCCCCAGGGCTCTGTTCTAGGCCCTCTCCTATTCTCGCTATACACCAAGTCACTTGGCTCTGTCATATCCTCACATGGCCTCTCCTATCATTGCTATGCAGACGACACACAATTAATCTTCTCCTTTCCCCCCTCTGATAACCAGGTGGCGAATCGCATCTCTGCATGTCTGGCAGACATATCAGTGTGGATGACGGATCACCACCTCAAGCTGAACCTCGGCAAGACGGAGCTGCTCTTCCTCCCGGGGAAGGACTGCCCGTTCCATGATCTCGCCATCACGGTTGACAACTCCATTGTGTCCTCCTCCCAGAGCGCTAAGAACCTTGGCGTGATCCTGGACAACACCCTGTCGTTCTCAACTCACATCAAGGCGGTGACCCGTTCCTGTAGGTTCATGCTCTACAACATTCGCAGAGTACGACCCTGCCTCACACAGGAAGCGGCGCAGGTCCTAATCCAGGCACTTGTCATCTCCCGTCTGGATTACTGCAACTCGCTGTTGGCTGGGCTCCCTGCCTGTGCCATTAAACCCCTACAACTCATCCAGAACGCCGCAGCCCGTCTGGTGTTCAACCTTCCCAAGTTCTCTCACGTCACCCCGCTCCTCCGCTCTCTCCACTGGCTTCCAGTTGAAGCTCGCATCCGCTACAAGACCATGGTGCTTGCCTACGGAGCTGTGAGGGGAACGGCACCTCCGTACCTTCAGGCTCTGATCAGGCCCTACACCCAAACAAGGGCACTGCGTTCATCCACCTCTGGCCTGCTCGCCTCCCTACCTCTGAGGAAGTACAGTTCCCGCTCAGACCAGTCAAAACTGTTCGCTGCTCTGGCACCCCAATGGTGGAACAAACTCCCTCACGACGCCAGGTCAGCGGAGTCAATCACCACCTTCCGGAGACACCTGAAACCCCACCTCTTTAAGGAATATCTAGGATAGGATAAAGTAATCCTCCTAACCCCCCCCTCCCCCTTAAAAGAGTTAGATGCACTATTGTAAAGTGGTTGTTCCACTGGATATCATAAGGTGAATGCACCAATTTGTAAGTCGCTCTGGATAAGAGCGTTTGCTAAATGACTTAGATGTAAATGTAAATGTAAATGTTTCCACTTTGGAAAATATCATCTCCAAATTAAACTGCCTCATACTCAATTCTTGCTCGTACAATATGCATATTATTATTACTATTGGATAGAAAACAATCTCTAGTTTCTAAAACCGTTTGAATTATGTCTGTGGGTGAACCAGAAGTCTTTCTGCAGCGAAATCCATGACAGGAACTGCGAAGGTCTGAAAACGAGGCTCTGTTCTCAGATCAGTTTAAAGCTCTGTATGTATCCTATGGGTCGACATGAACTGCACCCGCCTTCCCCTGGATGTCAGTAACCAATGAGAAGTGGAATGGAGTGTCTACGTAGTTCTCAGAGCTTATAAAAGGCCAAGGAACGAAGTGAGCTCTCTTTTCGTCGTTCGTCATTGCGCAAAGCAAGACCTCAAGATGGCATTTTGAAACGCTCAGTTATCGGCCTTAGCTATATCCGTCTGTAATTTAATTCGATATAGGTGTTAGAAACATCATAACGAAGTTATTTTAAACCGAGTTATATCAGTTTATGCGAGTATATTGCTATTTTCGGAATTTCCTTAGTATTGCGTTTTGGGGATTTGGGCATGTTGTGGCCACATAGCTATTGTTAGCTGCTAATTCCGAAGTTGAAGACGACGTTTTACAACCAAGCAACGATTCTTTTGGACAAAGGACACCTTGCCCAAGATTCTGATGGAAGCTCGTCCAAAAGTAAGAGCTATTTATGATGTTATTCCATATTTATATGGAAAAATGTAAACGCATTTGTACGCCATTATTGCGGCACTAGTCTGGCTGTAACGCACACTGTATGTCTAGTAACGTTAATTTTTTTAAATCTAACTCAGCGGTTGCATTAATAACTAATGCATCTTTCATTTGCTGTCCAACCTGTATTTTTTAGTCAATCTAATCGATAAATAATCGTAAACTTAGGTGCCTTTCCAGGATGGCGCCGGCCAGAATGCATGACCTGTTGCCACTGATCACATTGTATAACAACGATTTGTGCTGCTAAATATGCACATTTTCGAACAAAACCTATATGCATTGTGTAATATGATGTTACAGGACTGTCATCTGACGAAGTATATCAAGGTTAGTCAAAAATTATATATCTTTTGCTGTATTGTTACGATCGCTAACCTGTGCTGCTGGTAAATTGCTTGTGTTTCTGGCTATTGTGCTAAGCTAATATAATGCTATATTGTGTTTTCGCTGTAAAACACTTAAAAAGTCTGACATATTGGCTGGATTCACAAGATGTTGGGCTTTCATTTGCTGTACGCTGTGTATTTTTCAGAAATGTTTTAAGATGAGTAATTAGGTATTTGACGTTGGTCTCTGTAATTATTCTGGCAGCTTCGGCACTATTTCAGATTGCAGCTGCAATGTAGAACTGTGATTTATACCTGAAATATGCACATTTTTCTAAAAAAAACATATGCTATACAATAAATATGTTATCAGACTGTCATCTGATGAAGTTGTTTCTTGGTTAGTGGCTATATATATCTTTATTTGGTCGAAATTGTGATAGCTACCCATGCAGGAAAAAAATGGTGGGAAAAAAAAGTTGTGTCTTTTGCTATCGTGGTTAGCTAATAGATTTACATATTGTGTCTTCCCTGTAAAACATTTTAAAAATCAGAAATGATGGCTGGATTCACAAGATGTGTATCTTTCATCTGGTGTCTTGGACTTGTGATTTAATGATATTTAGATGCTAGTATTTACTTGTGACGCTATGCTAGGCTATGCTAGTCAGCTTTTTTACTGTGGGGGGTGCTTTACGGATACAATCCAAATTGTATCCGTAAAGTTCATAGAAACATGTCAAACCTCAGGTTGTTTTTAGCCTAAATAATCAATAATATTTCAACCAGACATTAACGTCGTCAATATAAAATGTAAACAAGAAACGCACTCTCTCGGTCTTGCGCAGGAAAAAGCTCTGTGACACGGCAGGGTCCACTCATTCAGACTGCTCTTACTTCTTCATTTTTCAGAATACAAGCCTGAAACATTTTCTGAAGACTGTTGACATCTAGTGGAAGGCATAGAAACTGCATTTTGAGTCCTAAGTCAATGGATACTGTATTGGCATTGAATAGAAAACTATTCAACACTTCCTGAATGGATTTTTCTCAGGTTTTTACCTGCCAAATCAGTTCTGTTATACTCACAGACACTATTTTAACCGTTTTGGAAACTTTAGAGTGTTTTCTATCCAAATATACCAGTTATATGCATATCATATACTCTGGGCCCGAGATGCAGGCAGTTTAATTTGGGCATGCATTTCATCCAAAATTCAGAATGCTGCCCTAGAGAAGTTAAGGAGAGCTATATCTATAATTCCATGTGTATAACTTGTATTATCATCTACATTTATGATGAGTATTTCTGTTGAATAGATGTGGCTATGCACTATCACTGGATGATTTTGGAACTAGTGAACGTAACACGCCAATGTAAACTCAGATTCTTTGATATAAATATGAACTTTATCAAACAAAACATACATGTATTTTGTAACATGAAGTCCTATGAGTGTCATCTGATGAAGATCATCAAAGGTTAGTGATTAATTTCATCTCTATTTCTGCTTTTTGTGACTGCTATCTTTGGCTGGAAAAAATGACTGTGCTTATTCTGTGGTTTGGTGGTGACCTAACATAATCGTTTGTGGTGCTTTCGCTGAAAAGCATATTTGAAATTGGACACCTTGGTGGGATTAAAGATGACCTTTAAAATGGTATAAGACACATGTACTGTATGTTGTTTCCACATCATTTAAACATCCAATCTATGTGATTATGTTGAATCAATGTGGAAAACTGATTGAATTTGCAAAAAGTCATCAATGTAAAGGCATTTTGCATTTTTTTTCACCCAACTTTTATTAACCTAAATCCAAAAACATGGTGACAGTTGTTGTTGATGTCATGATGAATTGATAACTCATCCAAATGGAAATCAAAACTAGACATTGAACTGACATCTGTGCCCAGTTGCATAGTTGTGAAAAAACTCTGAATAATCCCATGATATATATTTGTGAATAACATTTTAATACATTTTAGTAGTGACGGTATTCCATTATACCTACCCAAGCGAGAATTTTTTTAATATTTTCATATATTACGAGATGTACTTTTCGTGTACAATACCAGTCAAACGTTTGGGACACACCTACTCATTCAAGGGTTTTTCTTTATTTGTACTATTTGTACTATTATTTGTACAAAAATAGTGAAGACATCAACAACTATGAAATAACATATATGGAATCATGTAGTAACCAAAAAAGCCCCCCTTTGCCTTGATGACAGCTTTGCACACTCTTGGAATTCTCTTAACCAGCTTCACCTGGAATGCTTTTACAACAGTCTTGAAGGAGTTCCCACATATGCTGAGCACTTGTTGTCTGCTTTTACTTCACTCTGCGGTCCAACTTATCCCAAACCATCTCAATTGGGTTGAGGTCGGGTGATTGTGGAGGCCAGGTCATCTGTGTAGCACTCCATCACTCTCCCTCCTGGTCAAATAGCCCTTACACAGCCTGGAGGTGTGTTGGGTCATTGTCCTGTTGATAAACAAATGCTAGTCTGACTAAGCGCAAACCAGATGGGATGGCGTATCGCTGCGCAATATTGTGGTAGCCATGCTGGTTAAGTGTGCCTTGAATTCTAAATATATCACTGACAGTGTCACCCGCAAAGCACCCCCACACCATCACACCTCCTCCTCCATGCTTCACAATGGGAACCACATCCGTTCACCTACTCTGCATCTCGCAGTTGGAACAAAATCTCAAATTTCAAGTCATCAGACCAAAGTACAGATTTCCACCGGTATAATGTAATTTGCTCATGTTTCTTGGCTCAAGCAAGTCTCTTATTGGTGTCCTTTAGTAGTGGTTTCTTTTCAGAAATTTGACCATGAAGGCCTGATTCACTCAGTGTCCTGTGAACAGTTGATGTTGATGTGTCTGTTACTCTGTGAATCATTTTTTGGGGCTGAAGCCTCTACCGCTTCTCTCTCCCGGATCCGGGATCCTCCTCATCAAAAAAGCTGACTAGCATAGCCTAGCCTAACGCGACAGGGATATCATATAATATAATTTTCATGAAATCACAAGTCCAATACAGCAAATGAAAGATAAACATCTTGTGAATCCAGCCATCATCTCTGATTTTTTTTATGTTTTACAGTGAAAACACAATATGTATTTCTATTAGCTAACCACAATAGCAAAAGACTCAACCGCATATTTTCACAATTTTTCTACCGCATAAGTAGCTATCACAAAACCGACCAAATAGAGATATAATTAGTCACTAACCAAGAAACAACTTCATCAGATGACAGTCTTATAACATGTTATACAATAAATTTATGTTTTGTTCGAAAATGTGCATATTTGAGGTATAAATCATAGTTTTACATTGTAGCTACCATCAAAAACATCACCAAAGCAGCCAGAATAATTACAGAGAGCAACGTGAAATACCGAAATACTCATCATAAAACATTTCTGAAAAATACATGGTGTACAGCAAATGAAAGATATACATCTTGTGAATCCAGACAATATTTCAGATTTTTAAAGTGTTTTACAGCAAAAACACAATATAGCATTATATTAGCTTACCACAATAGCCGGAAACACAAGCCGTTTACCAGTAGCAAAGGTTAGCGATCGTAACAATCCAGCAAAAGATATATAATTTTTGACTAACCTTGATATACTTCATCAGATGACAGTCCTGTAACATCATATTACACAATGCATATAGGTTTTGTTCGAAAATGTGCATATTTAGCAGCACAAATCGTGGTTATACAATGTGATTAGTAGCAACATTTCAGGCAATCTGGCCGGCGCCATCTTGGAGAGGCACCTAATCTAATCGATAACTAATCGTAAACTTGACAAAAAAATACAGGTTGGACAGCAAATGAAAGACACATTAGTTCTTAATGCAACCGCTGTGTTAGATTTTTAAAATTAACGTTACTCGACATTCAGCGTGCGTTACAGCGAGACCATGCCTAAATCAATGGCGGACTAATAATTTTACATCTTTCCACAGATATACGAATTAACATCATAAATAGCTCTTACTTTTGGATGATCTTCCATCAGAATCTTGGGCAAGTGGTCCTTTGTCCAGAACAATCGTCTTTTGGTTGAAAGATGTCCTCTACTCCTGTAGAAATTAGCTGCTAACGCCGATGTACCGGAGAGGTGCCCAACTCGTGATAACGCCTGACAAAGAAACTCCAGAAAATCGCAATAAACTGCTATAAACTGCTATAAGTCGGTTTAAATTAACTACCTTATGAAGTTTTTAAGACAAAAAACAAATTAAATCAGAGCCGGAGATATAGAACTGCTAAACCGAAAGCTTTTGAAGACGCCATGCCGGTTTCCCTCCTGCGTCAGGCGCCTCGTCGAAAAGGTCGGTACTTCCGTTCCAAGAGGTTTTATACTCCCTCAGATGGTGCTATCCGCTCCATTCAAAGTCTCACCGCTTACTGACATCTAGGGGAAGGCGTATGCAGTGCATGTAGCCCCATAGCTTATAAGGGAATTTATAAACCGACCCTGGAACAGAGACCTCAATTTCAGAAATCTCACTTCTTGACAGGAAGTGAGCTGCAGAATGAGTTCTGTTTCACTCAGAGAAATGATTCAAACGGTTTTAGAAACTCGAGAGTGTTTTCTATCCAATAGTAATAATAATATGCATATTGTACGAGCAAGAATTGAGTACGAGGCAGTTTAATCTGGGAACGAAAAATCTTCAAAGTGTAAACAGCACCCCCTATTGAGAAAAGGTTTTAACCTTGAATAGTTGTTATTTAGTCAGCGTCATTATGAATAGTTTAATCTTTAATAGTTGTTATTTAGTCAGTATCATTATGAATGGTTTAACATTTAATAGTTGTTATTTAGTCAGCGTCATTATGAATGGTTTAACATTTAATAGTTGTTATTTAGTCAGTATCATTATGAATGGTTTAACCTTTAATAGTTGTTAATTAGTCAACATCATTATGAATGGTTTAACATTTAATAGTTGTTATTTAGTCAGCATCATTATGAATGGTTTAACCTTTAAAACTTCTTAGGGATAGGGGGACATTTTCACTTTTGGATGAATTGGTGCCCAAATTAAACGGCCTCGCACTCTGTCCTAGATCATAGGATATGCATATTATTACTACTATTAGATAGAAACCACTCTGAAGTTTCTAAAACTGTTTGAATTATATCTGTGAGTAAAACAGAACTCATATGGCAGGCAAACTTCCAAACAGGAAGTGAAAATTCTGAAATGGGTCGCTGTGAAAGGCATCGCCTATTCAAATGCCTTATATTTATGGATCTGTATGCACTTCATACGCCTTCCACTAGATGTCAACAGGCAGTAGAACGTGGAATGAAGCGTCTAGCCTGATGTGGGACCGAATGAGAGCCAATGGAGTGACAGGTCAGGCATATTGCCAGTTCTTGGCCACGCACACTGGGAATGTCATTCTTTGTCTGCAATGCGTTATATAGACATGAAGAAATGCTCCGTCTGGGATGTTATTGGATATATATGAGAAAAACATCCTGAAGATTGATTCTCAACTGAGTTTGACCAGTTTATTCGATTTGTAATATCACTTTTTGAAGTTTTCGTTCATTAGCGTAAAGTTCTATGGAAACGTGAACTACACATGCTAGCCAAAGTTGCTAATTCGACAGAAGTAATGGACATTATAAAACAAAAAAACAATTTATTGTGGAACTAGGATTCCTGGCACTGCATTCTGATGAAAGATCATCAAAGGTAAGGGAATATTTATGATGTAATTTCGTATTTCTGTTGACTCCAACATGGCGGAGAATGGCTGAGCGCTGTCTCAGATTATTGCATGCTGTGCTTTTTACTAAAGTCATTTTTTAAATCTAACACAGCGGTTGCATTAAGAACCAGTGTATCTTTATTATATGTTAAACATGTATCTTTCATCAAAGTTTATGATGAGTATTTCTGTATTTCACGTGGCTATCTGTAATTTCTTTCGCTATTTTGGAGCCATTTCTGAACATGGCGTCAATGTAAAAACACGATTTGTGGCTATAAATATGCACATAATCGAACAAAACATAAATGTATTGTATAATATGATGTCATATGACTGTCATCTGATGAAGTTGTTCAAAGGTTAGTGATTCATTTTATCTCTATTTGTGGGTTTTGTGAAAGCTATCTTTGCTGTGAAAAAATGGCTGTGTTTTTTGGGATATTGTGGTGAGCTAACATAAATATATGTTGTGTTTTCGCTGTAAAACATTTTAAAAATCGGACATGTTGGCTGGATTCACAAGATGTTTATCTTTCGTTTGCTGTATTGGACTTGTGATTTCATGATATTATATTATATACCTGTGGCGCTAGGCTAGGCTATGCTAGTCAGCGTTTCTCATGACAGTTTTCCCAGATCCGAGATGGGTGCTCCAGAGAGGTTTTAATAGCTGTTATTTAGTCAACATCATTATGAATGGTTTAACCTTTGATAGTTGTTATTTAGTCAGCATCATTATGAATGGTTTAACCTTTAATAGCTGTTATTTAGTCAGCATCCTTATGAATGGTTTAACCTTTAATAGTTGTTATTTAGTCAGCATCATTATGAATGGTTTAACCTTTAAAAGTTGTTTTTAGTCAGCATCATTATGAATGGTTTAACATGTATTAATAGTTGTTATTAAGTCAGCATCATTATGAATGGTTTAACCTTAATAGTTGTTATTTAGTCAGTATCATTATGAATGGTTTAACCTTTAAAAGTAGTTTTTTAGTCAGATTCATTATGAATGGTTTAACCTTTAATAGTTGTTATTTAGTCAGCATCATTATGAATGGTTTAACCTTTAATAGTTGTTATTTAGTCAGCATCATTATGAATGGTTTAACCTTTAAAAGTTGTTTTTTAGTCAGATTCATTATGAATTGTTTAACCTTTAATAGTTGTTATTTAGTCAGCATCATTATGAATGGTTTAACCTTTAATAGTTGTTATTTAGTCATCATCATTATGAATATTTCTGTTTAATACTAGGCGCTCTAGCCCCTTTGGTGCATTTGGGTGTTCATCATTTCTATCACTAAAATAACAAAGAAAACTTTCACTTAGTTTAGAAATCTGCTTTTAAACTTATTATAAACATTAAACAACTGTGAAATTACATGTACATGTCTGATATCCATGCTTAAAATATGATTTTAGAAACATTAATTATGTAAATTATGTACAGTATAAAGCTTTTCAGACAGTTTATCTCATTCCCAGGGAGTGTCTATTTTGACTGTGACAATGTGAACTGGGTAATCCTTAGGTAACGATGGTTTCATGCGACAGACATCTTTGTTGTTTTTGTACAGGTCATGCTTGCTTCACACCACTGTGTGTCATTATATCTGACACAGTAATACATAGCTGTGTCTTCAGTTTGAATTCTCTGCCCTTCTAAAGTCACGATGTTGTTGGAACCATCTTTGGAGATGCTGAACCTGCTTTTCAAAGAATCCTTGCAGTTTCCATCTGAGTCACCGATCCATTCCATAGCTTTACCTACAGGATGTCTAATCCAGTCTGTGGTATAGCGATCATCACTGATAGAATACCCAGAGACCTTACAGTTGATGCTCCAAGACTCTCCAGGTTTTACAACCATTGAGCTTGGTTGGGTGAGTTCCGGGTCAACAATGCCGCACACAACTGGGGAGGCAAATGAAAATATACAGTTTGATTATGATGTAATTGTAATATTTATTCAAAACATAGAATATTATGTTTGGTTTTCAAACTCCTAATCCCTTGAAGGAACTCACAGGAGGCAGCTGCCAGCAGCAGCAGAGATGCAGGGAACATGGTTTGTGTTGAAGCTGAACTGATGGGAACAATACTTATTTACCTCTAACTGAGTGAAAGAGAGACAGACTCTTATATACAGAGAGGGAAATGTATTTGCATAGAAGTCAAAGATTCAGGATTAAAGGAGAAGTACAGTGAATAAATCACTAGTTGCACAGTGACATGTTTAGTAGAACAATAATTTATCATAATAATACAATTATCTGTTATGGAATGCAATGACCTGCATTTTGAATGGTTCTGTTCTGCTCGTTGTTTACAGTATATTACAGTATATACTTGGCCCATTACTCTTTTTAGTTAACAGTGTAAGTCTGCTATCAGTCTCATCTACTGAACAAAAATATTAACACAACATGCAACAATTTCAAAGATTTTCCTGAGACACATTTCATATAATTAAATCAGTCAAATGAAATAAATTAATAAGAGGAGGCTGGAACTGGAACACGCTGTCGTACACGTCGATCCGGAGCATCCAAAACATGCTCACTGGGTGACATGTCTGATGAGTATGCAGGCCATGGAAGAAATGGGACATTTTCTGCTTCCAGGACTTGTGTACAGATCCTTGAAACATGGGGCTGTGCATTATCATGCTGAAACTTGAGGCGGATGAATGGCACGACAATGGGCCTTAGGATCTCGTCACGGTATCTCTGTGCATGAACATTTTCATCGATAAAATGCTATTGTGTTTGTTGTCCGTAGCTTATGCCTGCCCATATCATAACCCCACGCCACCATGGGGCACTCTGTTCACAACGTTGACATCAACAAACCACTCACCCACACGACGCCATACACGTGGTCTGCGGTTGTGAGGCCGGTTGGACGTGCTGCCAAGTTTTCCAAATTGACACGGGATGCGGGTTTATGGTAGCGAAATTAACATTAAATTATCTGGCAACAGCTCTGATGTGCATTCCTGCAGTCAGCATGCCAATTGCACACTCCCTCAAAACTTGAGACATCTGTGTCATTGTGTTGTGTGACAAAACTGCACCTTTTAGAGTGGCCTTTCATTGTCTCCAGCACAAGGTGCACCTGTGTAATGATTATACTGTTTAATCAGCTTCTTGGTATGCCGAACCTGTCAGGGAGATGGATTATCTTGGCAAAGGAGAAATGCTCACTAACAGGGATGTAAACAAATTTGTGCACAAAATTTGAGATAAATAAGCCGTTTGCGCATGTGGAAAAATTCTGGGATCTTTTATTTCAGCTCATTAAACATTGGACTAATACTTTACATGTTGCGTTTTTTTATTTTCTTCCTTATAAATTTCAGTATACTCAATGAGGACATTCATTTACACCTACCAGTAATTAAAACTCTGAATTGGATTAGGCTCATATACAGGCGAATGTAAATAAGCTGTCTTGAAAAATATATAAAGCGGAGCCATTTCAGAAGGGAAACCAGAGTGTGGTGGCATCAGCTGTTTGCTACAGCAGATATTGCACCAATTGGATTCACACTCTAATTACATGAGGTCTATTTAAGTTTACCAGCTCTACATATGCTTCCTCAATGTCAGATGTCAAGCATTCCCATGCACTGGTGTCTCTTGCTGCCGTCCTGCTGTAACTAGCTGTTACTCGCTATGCTTGCTGTTTCTGATATCCCACCACCACCCCAGCACAGGATGACAGAATCTATTGGGATTAATACAATAAACTTGTTCCATACTTGTTCCATTACTCTTTAACATGAATGATCATCACAGTTCTATATGAGAGCATCTTGACTGGCTGCCTCACTTCTTGGTATGGCAACTGCACCGCCCTTGATCGCATGGTGCTACAGGGGGTGGTGCGGACAGCCCAGTACATCACTGGGGCCGAGCCCCCTGCCATCCAGAACCTCTGGGAAAATATGGCCCGGAAAATAAATTGTTTAACGCTCCAGCCACCGAAGCCACATATTGTTATCTCTGCTTCCGCTTGGCTAGCAGTAACAATGCATCAAGTCTGACACTAACAGGCTCCTGAACAGCTTCTATCCCCAAGCCATAAGATTGCTAAATTGCTAACAGAATTGCTAGAGTATCCCTGCACATTGTAAATATGTTATTGGAACTGACTCTATATACAGTAGCTTCTCTTCTTTCCCGTGATCTTCATATTTCTTATTTTTAGTTATTGTGTGTTTAATTTTTTGTGCTACATTGATATTGATTACTGCATTGTTAGGTTTGGAGCTTGCAAGAAAGGCATTCCACTGTACAGTTGTGGGCAAAAGTTTTGAGAATGACACAAATATAAATTTTCACAAAGTCTGCTGCCTCAGTTTGTATGATGGCAATTTGCATATACTCCAGAATGTTATGAAGAGTGATCAGATGAATTGCAATTAATTGCAAAGTCCCTCTGCCATGCGAGTGAACTGAATACCCAAAAAACATTTCCACTGCATTTCAGCCCTGCCACAAAAGGACCAGCTGACATCATGTCAGTGATTCTCTCGTTAACACAGGTGTGAGTGTTGACGAGGACAAGGCTGGAGATCACTCTGTCATGCTGAAGGAGGGGGGTGGGGTTTGGAATCATTGTTCTTCCTCAGTCAAACATGGTTACCTACAATACACATGTGCCGCATAATTGCTTTGCACAAAATGGCAAGGACATTGCTGCCAGTAAGATTGCACCTAAATCAACCATTTATCGGATCATCAAGAACTTCAAGGAGAGCGATTCAATTGTTGTGGAGAAGGCTTCAGGGAGCCCAAGAAAGTCCAGCAAGCGCCAAGACCATCTCCTAAAGTTGATTCAGCTGCGGAATCGGGGCACCACCAGTACAGAGCTTGCTCAGGAATGGCAGTAGGCAGGTGTGAGTGCATCTGCACGCACAGTGAGGCGAAGACTTTTGGAGGATGGCCTGGTGTCAAAAAGGGCAGCAAAGAAGCCACTTCTCTCGGGGAAAAACATCAGGGACAGACTGATATTCTGCAAAAGGTACAGGGACTGGACTGCTGAGGACTGGGGTAAAGTCATTTTCTCTGATGAATCCCCTTTCCGATTGTTTGGGGCATCTGGAACAAAGCTTGTCCAGAGAAGACAAGGTGAGCACTACCATCAGTCCTGTGTCATGCCAACAGTAAAGCATCCTGAGACCATTCATGTGTGGGGTTGCTTCTCAGCCAAGGGAGTGGGCTCACACAATTTTGCCTAAGAACACAGCCATGAATAAAGAATGGTACCAAAACACATCCTCCAAGAGCAACTTCTCCCAACCATCCAGGAACAGTTTGGTGATGAACAATGCCTTTTCCAGCATGATGGATCACCTTGCCATAAGGCAAAAGTGATAACTAAGTGGCTCGGGGAACAAAACATCAATATTTTGGGTCCATGGCCAGGAAACTCCCCAGACCATAATCCCATTGAGAACTTGTGGTCAATCCTCAAGAGGCGGGTAGACAAACAAAACCCCACAAATTCTGACAAACTCCAAGCATTGATTATGCAAGAATGGGCTGCCATCAGTCAGGATGTGACCCAGAAGTTAATTGACAGCATGCCAGGGCGGATTGCAGAGGTCCTGAAAAAGAAGGGTCAACACTGCAAATATTGACTCTTTGCATCAACTTCATGTAATTGTCAATAAAAGTCTTTGACACGTATGAAATGCTTGCAATTATACTTCAGTATTCCATAGTAACATCTGACAAAAATATCTAAAGACACTGAAGCAGCAAACTTTGTGGAAATTAATATTTGTGTTATTCTCAAAACTTTTTGGCCACGACTGTACTTGTGCACTTAACTTAATCCTGTTTGCTGAAATTTGAAATCTGGTTTCACGCAAATAAGTTCCCCAAATTGAAAGACATTACCAAATAAATGGTTTTAGCTGCTAGAGATTGATAATTAATTTTACAGCTTGACTGCATATATTATTAAAACTGTTTTGGGCTTATTTGCAATTGTCAAATGACAATGAATGGCTATAAAGTTTTCATGAGGATATTCATACAGTTATTTTGACAGGTTGTCAGGTATATTTTATGCTTTTCAAGTGATTTAAAAAAAAAATATGTGGGTTATAATTTACAGTATGATGTGTCTACTCCATCCTATAGTGTTATAGTGTTGGTGGGGCCATGGGATTGATGTTAACAGAGACTGGAGCTGAGGGTTTTGTACAGTTGCTTCACCAGCTCCAGTCACTGTGTCTGTCCAGCACATTAATTAATAAACAGCAGAGTCCTCTGCTCCCAGACTCTTGGCCTCTAAGAACTGTGTGTTTATGGAGACAATCTCAGTCAGGATTAACTGGCCTTTCAGGGAGTCTGAGTAGGTAGCAGAGTTTGAACCAGAGTTAATTATACGCGTCCACTCCAGTCTTCTTCCTGGTTGCTGCCTTATCCAGTTTATATAATAGTCTGTCGTTGTAAACCCAGATGTTTTGCATGATAATTTAACAGTCTCCTTGACTGATCCAGTCTGATATCACAACAAACACTTGCAAAACAAAAACATTTTAATATTCAGTTGAAGATGTGGCATTTACACTAATATTGAGTTTAACCATGATACTCAGACATTCTTCAGTCACCATGTAGTGTTTTACTTACTGTGTATGGACACCACCATGACCAATAAACTCCAGACAGTCCTCATTGTTCAGTATTAGTTAGTGCAGGGCTCATTGTAATGTTTAACTTACTGTATATGACAACTAAACTCCAGACAGTCCTCATTGTTCAGTATTAGTTAGTGCAGGGCTCATTGTAATGTTTAACTTACTGTATATGACAACTAAACTCCAGACAGTCCTCATTGTTCAGTATTAGTTAGTGCAGGGCTCATTGTAATGTTTAACTTACTGTATATGACAACTAAACTCCAGACAGTCCTCATTGTTCAGTGATAGTCAGGTTAGTGCAGGACTTGTTGTAATGTCAGTCCAAGCTGGCTATAATAAAAAATTCCAGAGCTGAGTGTCTGATTATAAAGAGATGAAGGGGGGAGAGACGTTGCATAGACCGCCCTCTAGAGGTTTTAACAGATACTGATATAGAGATATGTTCTGCTCTATTCCTTGGTTCCCTCCCTCCCCTGTCTTTCATTCTTCTATCTGTTTTTCAGATTTTCCATAAGCGATGTTCACACTAGACATGTTTGATCTTTTATACAGTGCTGAAGAGCTAAGAAACAATAATATTTGCCTATGTGGGAAAATACAATTATTATTGAATTATATGTATCTCTTACTGCTCATCCCCGCTTGGGAATATATTGTGGAGTTCCCCAGGGATATATAATTGGTCCATTACTGTTTTTAGTTTGAGTATATTTCTGTTTGCTGATCACATTAATTGAATTCTGTCTGATACTGAAATACAACACTGACATAAAAACAATCTCTGACAAAGACATGAGGGGAAACAGAGGGTTAAATACACAACAGGTACTGAATGGGATTGAAACCAGGTGTGTAGGAAGACAAGACAAAACCAATGGAAAATGAAAAATGGATCAATAATGGCTAGAAGACCGGTGACGTCGACCGCCGAACACCGCCCGAACAAGGAGAGTCAACAACTTCGGCAGAAGTGGTGACAATAGGATGTTCAGACTAGATATGTTTGATATTTTATATCCCCAGGGATCTATAATTGATCCATTACTGTTTTTAGTTTCAGTATATTTCTGTTTGATGATCACATTAATATAATTCTGTCCAATACAAAATACTCAAAATGTAATTGCTAATATGAACAAAATTCTGTAAAGTTGACTTTGAGTTCATGTAAATTATGTGCTTTCACTGTTGTAATGTGTGTGTATTATTTTATGGGGGTAATACTGATATCAGTGTTTTTTCCACTCCTGTTGAGTACTTCTGCTCTCTCATAGAAGGTGTGTCTGAACGACAGATGCGCATCATTGCCTCTCATACTGGGATCAGTGTTGAACAGTTTTTGTACGGTGCTACAGCCTCCTGTGTCACTGTGTCTCTGGCACAATAATAAACAGCAGAGTCTTCAGTCTTCAGGCTGTTCATCTGGAGATACACCTGCTGCTTGCTGTCATCCCTAGAGATGGTGAACCGACCCTGAACAGACTGGGAGTAGGCAATATTTCTGCTGTTATAATGTGCTGCCATAAAATCTAGTCCCTTCCCAGGAGCCTGTCTGATCCAAGCCATCCAGTAGCTACTGAATGTGAACCCAGAGGCTGTACAGGTCAGTTTGTGGGATTCTCCAGGATTTTTAACCACTGGTGCAGATTCAGTCAGTGTCTGACCATGAACACCTGTGGAAATGAAATACTCAAAACTTTAGAATGCAAACATTCATACACATGAACAGTGATGTCTTAAAACATGTCTATATACCTATTTGTAGCCTTCTGAAAAATTACTGAAAATGACGGAACATTCATTCTAGTGAACACAGAATATTGTAACTTACTTTTTACAAACACCACCATGAGTACTAAACTCCAGACAGTCCTCATTGTTAAGTGTTAGTCAGGTTATATGAAGTGCTTGCTACCAAATCAATCCACACTGCCTATAATGAGAAGGCCAGGGCTGAGTGTCTGATTATAAAGGGATAAACGGGAGGGAGACTTTGCATAGACCGCCCTCTAGAGGTTTAAATATCCTGACAGGGAGAGATCTTCTGCTCTATTCCTTTATTCTCTCTCCTCTCTGTCCTTTGTTCTTCTCTCTGTAGTTCAGATTTTACTTATGAGATGTGTTGAATATAACGGCTTTAGTATGATGTGTTGACTATATATAATGCTTTAGTATAATGTGTTGAAGATCAGCAACACGGGGACAAAAGTTCACCATTTTTACTTGGAATTTAAATGTCTGAAAAGCTTTTAATGATGTAAGCTTTTGGGAAGGTTAGCTTATTAAATTATAATTTTACCATTTTTGAGACTGAGCATTAGTCTTAATATGTTGATATCTTGGTGTGGAGATACATTTATATTATGTTGTGCTTGCGTCATTCTCACATGGGTCTCTGGGTAATTGTTCAGGTCTGGTACTGGTTTGTATCACTGTGGAGGGTAGCGAACACAGTAATACACAGCTGTGTCTTCAGGTTGCAGGCTCTGCCCTTGTAAAGACACAGAGTTACTGGAGGCATCTCTTGAAATACTGAACTTGTTTTTTTAGTGCATCATTTTGTAGATATCTGCATCAGCCCATATATGGGAAATCCACTCCATTGCTTTCCTTGCAGGCTTTCGAACCCAACCTGTGACAAAGTTTATGCTGCTATCACGAACAGAATACCCAGAGACCTTACAGGTGATGCTCCGAGATTCTCCAGGCTTTACAACCATTACACTTGGCTGGCTGAGTTCAAGACCACCACAGTACACATCTAAGGGAAAAAAACGTAAATAGTCATATGCTACATAGTATAGCTCAGTATGACTGTCAAGGATATTGTTAAAATAATATTTTCTCAATATATTTTATTGAGCATAAACCCTTTCCTTCTCCCAAATCTCGAGAGACTTACAGGAGGCAGCTGCCAGCTCTTCTCTACTTCAACTGACTCTGAGACAGACAATCCACTTTTTATACAGAGAGGGGTGGTGTGTTAGGCTCCTTTGCAAGTAGAGTTGGTAAAAAAAGGATAAAACTGTTATAATCTGGGTTGAACAGGTCAAAATGAAATACAACATTTTGTCAATTTTGTTAACTCTTACTGCAGAGTGGATGAAAGACACACTGACTAGACGGAGGAACAGAGGCACATCATGCTACGAGTTCATCATGACATTTACTACTGTTTCTACTAATGATAATAGGTGTGACGTGAAAACTTTCAGATTGTTTGAAGAAAACATTTCTTTACAGTATATTACTATTATTATTATTATTATTATTATCACTTCCATTGTTATAGTTAAATCTCTAAATCAGAACATCATAATTTAATTTTGGGGGTTCTCAAGGAACTAGCCTTGGTCCATTACTGATTTTAGTTTACATTAATGACTTTCATCTGGTATCTAAAAGCATATTTGAAGAGTTTAATTCCTAATCGCTATATATCCATTTTCAGAAATGTTGGTAAATTAGTTTTAATTGTTAAAAAAAAACGTTTGAATGAGAATAGTGTGTTTCTTTACTATTTAATTGTGGCATGGGTTGTTCAATGACACACTTTTATTTGTTTAAAATCAGTTGATGGTTTCATTTCAGAGAGACAAATAATCATGTTTTTTTGCAAAATTCTATATATCCGCCTCACTCTTAGCAGAATAAGTAGTACATAACTACATAAAAAAATAACTGTACAAATTCAAAAGAATATTCAATACATTGATATGAGATCTGTATGTAAAACCTTACATTTGGGATTATAGTAATTTAGCAGATGCTCTTATCCAGAGTGACTTACAGTAAGTGCATTCATCTTAATATAGTTAAGTGAGACAACCACGTATCAGAGTCAAATACAGTACCAGTCAAAAGTTTGGACAGACCTACTCATTCAAGGGTTTTTCTTTTACTATTTTCTACATTGTAGAATAATAGTGAAGATATCAAAACTATTAAATAACACATATGGAATCATGTAGTAGCCGAAATAGTGTTAAAATAAAAATATGTTTTATATTTGAGATTCTTCAAAAGTAGCCACCCGTTGCCTTGATGACAGCTTTGCACACTCTTGGAATTCTATCAACCAGTTTCATGAGGTAGTCACCTGGAATGCATTTCAATTAACAGGTGCACCTTGTTAAAAGTATTATTTGTGGAATTTCTTTCCTTCTTAATACGTTTGAGGCAATCAGTTGTGTTGTGACCAAGTAAGGGTTGTATTCAGAAGATAGCTGCAGAGAACAAGTTCATTAGAGTTACCAGCCTCAGAAATTGCAGCCCAATAAAGTAACAGACACATCTCAACATCAACTGTTCAGAGGAGACTGCCTGAATCAGGCCTTCATAGACAAATTGCTTCAAACAAACAACTACTAAAGGACACCAATAAGAAGAAGAGACTTGCTTGGGCCAAGAAATACAAGCAATGGACATTAGACCGGTAGAAATCTGTCCTTTGATCTGATGAGTCCAAATTGGAGATTTTTGGTTCTAACCACCTTGTCTTTGAAGACGCAGTGTAGGTGAACGGATGATCTCTGCATGTGTGGTTCTCACCATGAAGCATGGAGGAAGAGGTGTGATGGTGTGGTGGTGCTTTGTTGGTAACAGTGTCTGTGATTTATTTATAATTCAAGGCACACTTAACCAGCATGGCTACAACAGCATTCTGTAGCGATAGCCATCCCATCTGGGTTGCGCTTAGTGGGACTTGTTTTTCAACAGGAAAATTACCCAAAACACACCTTCATGCTGTGAAAGGGCTATTTGACCTCATGATACTGGTTATGATAATGCAAAGCTGTCATCAAGGCAAAGTGTGGATACTTTGAAGGATCTCAAATTTAAAATACATTTTGATTGGTTTAAAACTTTTTTGGTAACTATTCTACAATGTAGAAAATAGTCAAAATGAAGGAAAAAACCTTGAATGAGTAGGAGTGTCCAAACTGTTGACTGGTACTGTATATAGGAAACAAACATTTCATTCCAGCTAAACAATGGGTGTATAGCATTTTGCTCAAATAAATGCATACACATCTAAAGTCGATCAATTAAACATTTGAGAACAGTAATATTTTACACACACATGAAGGAACCCATAAGTAATAATTTCTGATGAAAAAACACAAATGGGAAAAACTGTGATAATTCCCAGCACAACAACAGCTCCTTCACATCTCTTTAGATATGTCACGCCCTGGCCTTAGTTATTCTTTGTTTTCTTTATTATTTTAGTTAGGTCAGGGTGTGACATGGGGGATGTATGTGTTTTTGTATTGTCTAGGGGTTTTTCTATGTCTATGGGGGCAGTGTCTAGTATAGGTGTTTGTATGTCTATGGCTGCCTAGACTAATTGAGAACCAGAGGCAGCTGTTGTTCATTGTCTCTGATTGAGAGCCATATTTAAGGCAGCCATATTCATTGGGTATTTTGTGGGTAATTGTCTATGTCTAAACGTTAGTAGCTTGTGTCTGCACTTTCGTTTTGTAGCTTCACGGTCGTTTGTTGTTTTTGTTAGTTTGTAAAAGTGTTTCGTTCGTGTTCATCTTCGTAAATAAAAAGGAAGATGTATTCGTATCACGCTGCGCCTTGGTCTCCTCACTACGACGATCGTGACAAGATATGCCATGTTACTCTATCTCTGCTCTCAGTGAGGTATAAGAAACATAAAACCATGCATAATAAAATATAATATAACAATACTAAAGACTCTTACAGTATCATATTAATCAATGAGTTGGTGGATTAATCTTCATTGTTCGTGATTATTGTTTCTGAGAAAAGGTGTATCCATTGTCAGTTTGTAACAGTTGTTTTCAAATGTATGGATTTATGTTGCAGTATAAAATCAAATAACATGGCTATGGCCAAAATCATGTTTATAGTGAGGTTTCATTAGGGTTTGATGAGGTCACCTTGGGGTCATGATAGGGGCTGCACCAAATGATTGATGTATTATAATATTGATTATGCTTATGTTGTATTAATAGAAGGGGAAGGGCTATAAGACCCCTTCTCCACTACATTTATAGGGTCCTGGACTACAGATGAGCAATATATACAGTGGGGAGAACAAGTATTTGATACACTGCCGATTTTGCAGGTTTTCCTACTTACAAAGCATGTAGAGGTCTGTAATTTTTATCATAGGTACACTTCAACTGTGAGAGACGGAATCTAAAACAAAAATCCAGAAAATCACATTGTATGATTTTTAAGTAATTCATTTGCATTTTATTGCATGACATAAGTATTTGATCACCTACCAACCAGTAAGAATTCCGGCTCTCACAGACCTGTTAGTTTTTCTTTAAGAAGCCCTCCTGTTCTCCACTCATTACCTGTATTAACTGCACCTGTTTGAACTCGTTACCTGTATAAAAGACACCTGTCCACACACTCAATCAAACAGACTCCAACCTCTCCACAATGGCCAAGACCAGAGAGCTGTGTAAGGACATCAAGGATAAAATTGTAGACCTGCACAAGGCTGGGATGGGCTACAGGACAATAGGCAAGCAGCTTGGTGAGAAGGCAACAACTGTTGGCGCAATTATTAGAAAATAGAAGAAAATAGAAGAAGTTCAAGATGATGGTCAATCACCCTCGGTCTGGGGCTCCATGCAAGATCTCACCTCGTGGGGCATCAATGATCATGAGAAAGGTGAGGGATCAGCCCAGAACTACACGGCAGGACCTGGTCAATGACCTGAAGAGAGCTGGGACCACAGTCTCAAAGAAAACCATTAGTAACACACTACGCCGTCATGGATTAAAATCCTGCAGCGCACACAAGGTCCCCCTGCTCAAGCAGGCGCATGTCCAGGCCCGTCTGAAGTTTGCCAATGACCATCTGGATGATCCAGAGGAGGAATGGGAGAAGGTCATGTGGTCTGATGATTCAAAAATAGAGCTTTTTGGTCTAAACTCCACTCGCCGTGTTTGGAGGAAGAAGAAGGATGAGTACAACCCCAAGAACACCATCCCAACCGTGAAGCATGGAGGTGGAAACATCATTCTTTGGGGATGCTTTTCTGCAAAGGGGACAGGACGACTGCACCGTATTGAGGGGAGGATGGATGGGGCCATGTATTGCGAGATCTTAGCCAACAACCTCCTTCCCTCAGTAAGAGCATTGATGATGGGTCGTGGCTGGGTCTTCCAGCATGACAACGACCCGAAACACACAGCCAGGGCAACTAAGGAGTGGCTCCGTAAGAAGTATCTCAAGGTCCTGGAGTGGCCTAGCCAGTCTCCAGACCTGAACCCAATAAAAAATCTTTGGAGGGAGCTGAAAGTCCGTATTGCCCAGCGACAGCCCCGAAACCTGAAGGATCTGGAGAAGGTCTGTATGGAGGAGTGGGCCAAAATCCCTGCTGCAGTGTGTGCAAACCTGGTCAAGAACTACAGGAAACGTATGATCTCTGTAATTGCAAACAAAGGATTCAGTACCAAATATTAAGTTCTGCTTTTCTGATGTATCAAATACTTATGTCTTGCAATAAAATGCTAATTAATTACTTAAAAATCATACAATGTGATTTTCGGGATTTTTGTTTTAGATTCCGTCTCTCACAGTTGAAGTGTACCTATGATAAAAATTACAGACCTCTACATGCTTTGTAAGTAGGAAAACCTGCAAAATCAGCAGTGTATCAAATACTTGTTCTCCCCACTGTATATATACACTGCTCAAAAAAATAAAGGGAACACTTAAACAACACAATGTAACTCCAAGTCAATCACACTTCTGTGAAATCAAACTGTCCACTTAGGAAGCAACACTGATTGACAATAAATTTCACATGCTGTTGTGCAAATGGAATAGACAAAAGGTGGAAATTATAGGCAATTAGCAAGACACCCCCCAATAAAGGACTGGTTCTGCAGGTGGTGACCACAGACCACTTCTCAGTTCTTATGCTTTCTGGCTGATGTTTTGGTCACTTTTGAATGCTGGCGGTGCTTTCACTCTAGTGGTAGCATGAGACGGAGTCTACAACCCACACAAGTGGCTCAGGTAGTGCAGCTCATCCAGGATGGCACATCAATGCGAGCTGTGGCAAGAAGGTTTGCTGTGTCTGTCAGCGTAGTGTCCAGAGCATGGAGGCGCTACCAGGAGACAGGCCAGTACATCAGGAGACGTGGAGGAGGCCGTAGGAGGGCAACAACCCAGCAGCAGGACCGCTACCTCCGCCTTTGTGCACGGTGGGGCACTGCCAGAGCCCTGCATAATGACCTCCAGCAGGCAACAAATGTGCATGTGTCTGCTCAAACGGTCAGAAACAGACTCCATGAGGGTGGTATGAGGGCCCGACGTCTTTAGAAGCGTCTGCTAGACATCATCTGAGTCAATTTGGGGTGTACCTGTGGATGTATTTCAAGGCCTACCTTCAAACTCAGGGCCTCTTTGCTTGACATAATGGTGAAAATCAAAAGAAATCAGCCAAGACCTCAGAAATAAAATTGTAGACCTCCACAAGTCTGGTTCATCCTTGGGAGCAATTTCCAAACACCTGAAGGTACCACGTTCATCTGTACAAACAACGGTACGCAAGTATAAACACCATGAGACCATGCAGCCGTCATACCGCTCAGGATGGAGACTCGTTCTGTCTCCTAGATATGAACGTACTTTGGTGCGAAAATAGCAAAGGACCTTGTGAAGATGCTTGAGGAAACAGGTACAAAAGTATCTATATCCACAGTAAAACGAGTCCTATATCGACATAATCTGAAAGGCCGCTTAGCAAGGAAGAAGCCACTGCTCCAAAACCGCCATAAAAAAGCCAGACTACGGTTTGCAACTGCACATGGGGACAAAGATCGTACTTTCTGGAGAAATGTCCTCTGGTCTGATGAAAACAAAATAGAACTGTTTGGCCATAATGTTTGGAGGAAGAAGGGCGAGGCTTGCAAGCCAAATAACAGCATCCCAACCGTGAAGCATGGGGGTGGCAGCATCATGTTGTGGGGGTGATTTGCTGCAGGAGGATCTGGTGCACTTCACAAAATAGATGGCATCATGAGGTAGGAAAATTATGTGGATATATTGAAGCAACATCTCAAGACATCAGTCAAGACGTTAGAGCATGGTCACAAATGGGTCTTCCAAATGAACAACGACCCCAAACATACTTCTAAAGTTGTGGCAAAATGGCTTAATTTAAGTACAACAAAGTCAAGGTATTGGAGTGGCCATCACAAAGCCCTGACCTCAATCCCATAGAAAATTTGTGGGCAGAATGTGTGCGAGCAATGAGGCCTACAAACCTGACTCAGTTACATCAGCTCTGTAACGGCTCTCTTTCGGTGAGTGAGTAGACCAAGGCGCAGCGGGTGATGAATACATAATGACTTTATTGTAAGACGAAGACAGACACGAAATACACTTGACTAAATATACAAAATAACAAAACGAACTAGACAGACCTAAACTACGAACTTACATGAAACGAAGAACACATGAACAGGAACGACCGAATGAACGAGACGAGACAGTACCGTGTGGTGCAACAAACACAGACACAGCGACAATCACCCACAAACAAACAGTGAGAACAACCTACCTTAATATGACTCTCAATTAGAGGAAAACGCAAAACACCTGCCTCTAATTAAGAGCCATACCAGGCAACCCAAAACCAACATAGAAACAGCAAACATAGACTGCCCACCCAAAACTCACGCCCTGACCATCACACACATACAAAACAACAGAAAACAGGTCAGGAACGTGACAGAACCCCCCCCTCAAGGTGCGAACGCCGGGCGCACCAGCACAAAGTCCAGGGGAGGGTCTGGGTGGGCATCTGACCACGGTGGTGGCTCAGGCGCCGGACGCTGTCCCCACACCACCATAGTCACTCCCCGCTTCTGTATCCCCCTCCCAATGACCACCCTCCAACTAAAACCACCTAAATGAAGGGGCAGCACCGGGATAAGGGGCAGCACCGGGATAAGGGGCAGCACCGGGATAAGGGGCGGCAGGTCCGGGCTGAGGGACTCTGGCAGGTCCGGGCTGAGGGACTCTGGCAGGTCCGGGCTGAGGGACTCTGGCAGGTCCGGGCTGAGGGACTCTGGCAGGTCCGGGCTGAGGGACTCTGGCAGGTCCGGGCTGAGGGACTCTGGCAGGTCCGGGCTGAGGGACTCTGGCAGGTCCGGGCTGAGGGACTCTGGCAGGTCCGGACTGTAGGGCAGCTCATGACTGTAGGGCAGCTCATGACTGTAGGGCAGCTCATGACTGTAGGGCAGCTCATGACTGTAGGGCAGCTCACGACTGTAGGGCAGCTCACAACTGTAGGGCAGCTCACGACTGTAGGGCAGCTCACGACTGTAGGGCAGCTCACAACTGTAGGGCAGCTCACGACTGTAGGGCAGCTCACGACTGTAGGGCAGCTCACGACTGTAGGGCAGCTCACGACTGTAGGGCAGCTCCTGACTGTAGGGCAGCTCACGACTGTAGGGCAGCTCACGACTGTAAGGCAGCTCATGACTGTAGGGCAGCTCCTGACTGGCTGGCGGCTCTGGCAGCTCCTGACATGCTGGCGGCTCTGGCGGCTCCTGACATGCTGGCGGCTCTGGCGGCTCCTGACTGGCTGGCGGCTCTGGCGGCTCCTGACTGGCTGGCGGCTCTGGCGGCTCCTGACTGGCTGGCGGCTCTGGCGGCTCCTGACTGGCTGGCGGCTCTAGCGGCTCCTGACTGACGAACGGCTCTAGCGGCTCCTGACTGACGGACGGCTCTAATGGCTCGGGACAGACGGGCGGCTCTAATGGCTCGTGGCAGACGGATGGCTCAGAAGGCGCTGGGCAGACGGATGGCTCAGAAGGCGCTGGGCAGACGGATGGCTCAGAAGGCGCTGGACAGACGGATGGCTCAGAAGGCGCTGGGCAGACAGATGGCTCAGACGGCGCTGGGCAGACAGATGGCTCAGACGGCGCTGGGCAGACAGATGGCTCAGACGGCGCTGGGCAGACAGATGGCTCAGACGGCGCTGGGCAGACAGATGGCTCAGACGGCGCTGGGCAGACAGATGGCTCAGACGGCGCTGGGCAGACAGATGGCTCAGACGGCGCTGGGCAGACAGATGGCTCAGACGGCGCTGGGCAGACAGATGGCTCCGACGGCGCTGGGCAGACAGATGGCTCAGACGGAGCTGGGCAGACAGATGGCTCAGACGGAGCTGGGCAGACAGATGGCTCAGACGGAGCTGGGCAGACAGGCAGTGCAGAAGGCGTTGGGCAGACGGCCGACTCTGCCCTGCTGAGGTGCACAGTAGGCCTGGTACGTGGTGCCGGAACTGGAGGTACCGGGATGACGGCACGCACTTCAAGGCTAGTGCGGGGAGCAGGGACAGGGCACACTGACCTCTCGAAGCGCACTATAGGCCTGGTGCGTGGTACCGGAACTGGAGGTACCGGGCTAAGGGCACGCACCTCAGGGCGAGTGCGGGGAGAAGGAACAGTGCGTACAGGGCTCTGGAGACGCACAGATGGCTTAGTGCGTGGTGCCGGAACTGGTGGTACTGGGCTGGGGCGAGGAGGTAGCGCCGGAAATACCGGACCGTGTAGGCGTACTGGCTCCCTTGAGCACCGAGCCTGCCCAACCTTACCTGGCTGAATGCTCCCCGTCGCCCGACCAGTGCGGGGAGGTGGAATAACCCGCACCGGGCTATGTAGGCGAACCGGGGACACCATGCGTAAGGCTGGTGCCATGTAAGCCGGCCCAAGGAGACGTACTGGTGGCCAGATATGTAGAGCCGGCCTCATGGCACTTGGCTCAATGCTCAATCTAGCCCTACCAGTGCGGGGAGGTGGAATAACCCGCACTGGGCTATGCACCCGTACAGGAGACACCGTGCGCTCTACTGCGTAACACGGCGTCTGCCCGTACTCCCGCTCTCCACGGTTAGCCTGGGAAGTGGGCGCAGGTCTCCTACCTGCCCTCGGCCCACTACCTCTTAGCCCCCCCCAAGAAATTTTAGGGTAGTACTTGCGGGCTTCCAGCCTTGCTTCCGTGCTGCCTCCTCATAACGTCGCCTCTCCGCTTTCGCTGCCTCCAGCTCCGCTTTGGGGCGGCGACACTCCACTGGCTCTGCCCAGGGTCCTTTACCGTCCAGGATCTCTTCCCATGTCCAATCCTCCTTTTCCCACTGCTGCTGTCGTGGCTGTCCGTTAACCCGCTGCTTGATCTGGGTTTGGTGGGTGATTCTGTAACGGCTCTCTTTCGGTGAGTGAGTAGACCAAGGCGCAGCGGGTGATGAATACATAATGACTTTATTGTAAGACGAAGACAGACACGAAATACACTTGACTAAATATACAAAATAACAAAACGAACTAGACAGACCTAAACTACGAACTTACATGAAACGAAGAACACATGAACAGGAACGACCGAATGAACGAGACGAGACAGTACCGTGTGGTGCAACAAACACAGACACAGCGACAATCACCCACAAACAAACAGTGAGAACAACCTACCTTAATATGACTCTCAATTAGAGGAAAACGCAAAACACCTGCCTCTAATTAAGAGCCATACCAGGCAACCCAAAACCAACATAGAAACAGCAAACATAGACTGCCCACCCAAAACTCACGCCCTGACCATCACACACATACAAAACAACAGAAAACAGGTCAGGAACGTGACAAGCTCTGTCAGGAGGAATGGGCCAAAATTCACCCAACTTATTGTGGGAAGCTTGTGGAAGGCTACCTGAAACATTTGACCGAAGTTAAACAATTTAAAGACAATGCTACCAAATACTAATTGGGTGAATTTAATCTTCTGACCCACTGGGAATGTGATGAAAGAAATAAAAGCTGAAATAAATCTTTCTCATTTCTCATTTTTATTCAAATAAATTGGTGATCCTAACTGACCAAAGAAAGATAATTTTTACTAGGATTAAATGTCAGGAATTGTGAAAAAGTGAGTTTATATGTATTTGGCTAAGGTGTATGTAAACTTCCGACTTCAACTGTACCTTTATTATTCCCCGAAACCCTACCACCACTCCCCCAATTGGAGTAAACTAATTAACAATAACACTTAGGCTTCTACCTTCAGTGTATACATAATATACACATTTTACAGACAATCTATTTTACAATAGTTATATTTTGTTTGTTTTTAGCGCTTCCTCCATTTCTGATGTCCAACCACAATGATTTATATTTGCAACTGTGCTATTTCACAACATTTCTGAACCTATATACATTTTACAGACCCCGTATGTTTTACATTGGTTATCTTGTTTATTAGTCCCACTATTAATCTCAATTCAACCACTCCCATCTATCTCTTAACACCATCCATTTGGATTTCTATTTGCCATATATTTTTCAACTGTGCTGTGATGCTTCAAAAAAGTCCTGAACCTTTCTATTCTTATAGCTTCTACAGAAATAAAATACATTTTTGCTAAAATAATTACTATATTATTGATTGATTGACTATGACTAGGTAAATGTTGCAATTCTTCAGCCATTCCTGGACCAGTAACCAAAAACGAGCTACAAATGGACAGTACCAAAATAAATGACCTAATGCCTCCTCACAGCAAAATCTGCAGAGCTGGGAAGATTGTATCCCCCATATATATAACATTCTATTGGCTGCAAGAACTTTGAATAATAATTTAATTTTAAAATTTGAAGTTTTGAATTTGAATGTTTTGCGTGTCAATTCATAAACCATGTGCCATGGAATAGGTACATCGAAAGTCTCTTCCGAACTATTTTGCAATTTATATGGCACAGCTGTCAATTTTTTGGTCCTTATTTGAAATTGGTATATGTTTTTATTTATCACAATTTTCTTTAACCATTTATGGTCTTTAATGCAGGGCCGACAGACAAGTTCCTTAATTTTCCCCCCTTCTACTTGCCTCTTCCATTTTTGTGGTATTGCTGCAATCAGTTGGTTGTAATTTTGGGTAGAGCAGACATTTCCATATGTCTGTGTTAGCTGCATGTGTGACATAACTCTTATTTACAATATAATTTACAAAAATTATACCTTTTTTAAACATTTTATCGAAAAATAACGTAATACTATATTTGAGTTTAACCACAATATTTGTTGTATTATTTGTTCTGTCTTTTCAGCTGGATTAAACTTAAATTGCAACCAACTTTCTAAGGCTTATTTAGAAAATAACGATATTTTGGAGATGATTTCGTTTTCAAATAACCTAAAGTGAGCAGTTGTATTCTGAATAAAGGGAAAAAGGCTATTCTTCAACATGGGGGGAGACATTCTTTCTAATTTACTAGAGAACCATTTCGGATAAAAGTATAACTTTTGTATGACTGATGCCTTTAGTGAGAGGTCTAATGCTTTAATATTTAATCATTTCTGCCCTCCGAATTCATAGTCGTTATATAAATAAGCTCTTTTAATTTTGTCTGGCCTTCCATTTCGATGGCAATAATAAATAGATTTGCCGATAGTGGACAACCTTTTTTTTATCCACTTGGCAGTTTAAAACTTTGAGATGTTGTAAAATAGTAAATAATGGCTACTAGAGTTACTATACATAACTTTAACCCATTGTATAAGAGATTCTCCGAAATTGAAATATTCTAGGCATTTATATATAAACTCCAGTTGTACTTTATCAAAAGCCTTTTAAAATCAGCTATGAAAACCAGGCTTGATGTCCCCGATATTTCATAGTATTCTATTGTTTCCAGTACTTGTCTTATATTATCTCCAATGTATCATCCATGTAAAAAACCTGTCTGATTAGGATGAATCATATCTGACAATACCTTTTTAATTCTATGCTCCAAGCATTTAGCTAGAATTTTGCATCACAACACTGAGGTGGAAGAGGCCTCAGATTTTGTAAATGGACTGGATCTTTATATATTCCACTTGGATCCTGTTCCAGTAATAATGAAATCAGACCTTCTTGTTAGAAAACATAGAAAACATGCTAATAATGGTCCTCTGAGTATATATTAACTTAATCATATTAACTTAATCATAATGACACACCCCTCACTACTGTCATTGGTTACACTAATTGCACTGTGTGTCTATATAACCTGGTTCAAGTATGTATGACATTACCCTGAGGAAGCCGGGATGCCGAAACGTTGGTGAATTAAATTAAATTGCTGGGAGATTGTTACATGGAGTGTGCGACCTTCTTTATTTTGATAGTTTATTCGCTGTTGGTCAGCAACTCCACACAAACTTTTTTCTGGGTGTGCGCCAGCTCATGTTTTTTTAACCTCTGAGTATATCAAAAAAGTTTGGTATAAGTTTGGTATATCTTTTTCCTATTATTAATAGGAAAAAGATCCATACAATTAGCTTCGGTTAGTGGAGATGGAGGAGACTGAAACAAAATCATATTCTTAAAGTGCTTTACTTCCTGTTTCAAAATATCATTTGGTGAATCATGCATGACTCCATCATTTGTAACACGTTTCAATGCATTTCTTTTCGAAGCATTTATATGTTGAAGATTGAAAAATAATTTGGTGCGTTTTTCCCCATATTCCATCCAGTTCGCTTTATTTGTATAATATATTACACTGGATCTTTCTTGAATAAGTTCCTGAATTTTTGGGGGGTTTTCCTCTAACTTATTCTGTGCATCTATAGGACAGTTTTTATTGCTATATAACTATACTGTTATTCCTTCAATTTCCTTTATTAATATGGACTCTTTTGATCTAAATTGCTTTTGTTTTCTAGATGAGTACTGAATTGCATGTCCTCTAAAGGCACATTTAAAAGTGTCCCATACAATAAGGGGATCTGTTATGTTGGAAAACGTTATCATCCAGTAGGGCCACGTGGAAATTCTGTAAGAGTAATATATATCCAATTATGTGATGATCCGACCGCATTCTGTCCCCTATCAATACTTTTTGAACTTTTGGTGACAGAGAGAATGACATAAGAAAGTAATCAAGATGACTAGCTTGATTAAGCCTCCGCCATGTATATCTCACTAGGTCAGGGTATTTAAGCCTCCATATATCCACTTATTCCAATATATCCATGACATTCATGACTTTCTTAAGTGCCTGAGGGTGATAATTTGTAGTGTGATTTCCTTTACGGTCCAAAGAGGTATTTAAAACTGTATTAAAATCCCCCACTATAATAATATAGTCTGGTGTTGCTTGTAGAGTTGATAAATTCTTATATATATTTTCAAAGAAGCTTGGATCATCATTATTTAACTGTATTGGTTAATAAACCATATCTGTTTATAGTCCAATGACATATTTAAAATAATCCATCTACCTTGATGATCTGTTTGGACAATTTGCATATTTGGATCAAAATTACTGTTAATTGATATCATCACCCCTTTTGAGTTTCTTTGCCCATGGGAGAAATATATTTCACCCCCCCAGTCCTTTTTCCACAAAACTTCATCTAAAATTGTTGAATGAGTTTCCTGTAAACAATAGATATTATATTCCTTCTCTTTTACCCAGGTCAATACTGATGGTCTTTTCTTATTACATTACAATTATAACTGGCTATACTTATTTCACCACTTACCATCATGAGACACAAGTTTCAATTCTATTTATCAACATATATGTTTGTAAACGTCCCTTTAAAAAGTAACATGATGATTGAGTGTCTATATAGCTGTACCATGATCTTTACATTGCTACTTGGTAAACCTCCAATTGGTCCCCACTATTCCACCCGCTGAAATCCCTCCTCATCCCGTGTTGGGTTGTCATCCCAATGCCCGGCAGACCACCCCCGACCCCCCGGATCCCATAGCCCCGGAGAGACCGGGACCCATCCTTCGAAAAGAGTACACTGTACCACCCACAGAACAGAAGCAGATCAACCGCCAAATGCATTTATATTATATAAACCCTTAGAAAAAAATATATATAGTTAAAAAATCCTGTTAATCTTATTTTCCATAATTAACTATTCATATTTTTATTAATGCAGGCAATATATGCAAAGGATTTTTACCTCTCTCCACTTTCGCCATTAACAAAATTACGTTATGGCAAGCAATTATTATATTAGCAAAGTAGTATTGTGAATCAGAGCAGATCCCCACCAACTTCAACCTGTTCCATAATCAAGACCTCTACATATACTCAGTCCTGCCACTTCCACACTGCCAGATTGTAATCTCTGCTCAGTCAGTCTACGGTCCTAGCCGTTTGTTACTATTCAGATCCTGTTATCCGTTTGTCCCTGTTTTCCCTTGCCTGACTCTGTTTTCCTCTCCTCTACAGTTCTGCCCACTCTGACTCTGGTCCCTGTTTCCAGTCACACGTCTCGTCATCCTGCTATTTTGTCCTGGATTCCGCATTCTACTACCCCATTGGATTCCCTTAAGGACCTGCTTACCCTGTCTCAACCCCTCTAGCTCCAGCTTCAGCCTCCACTCCTGGTTTCCAGCAACCCACCCGAGCTTCCCATGACCTGCACTCCATCTCCCCCTGTGTCTCAATAAATACCTTGGTTACTTCATCCCAGTCTCCTCGTCTGAGTCTGCTCTTGGGTTCCCGTGTTCCACTCTGCGTAACAGTATGACCGGGCCAAAAAGATTAACCCAGCAGACTCAGCTACTCTCTACCAAACCCTCGTCAGCCAAGGCGCCCTGCTCGAGCAACATGACCAAGCGCTGAAGACCCTTCGCCCAGAGCTCACGACCAGTTCCAAGTCCTTCTCCACCACTCCGGAAGCCGTTTGTTCTGACTCCCGAGCATTACGATGGCAACCTCAGAGTGTGCAGAGCATTTTTGGTTCAATGTTCATGAGTATTTGAGCAACAGCCCTACTCTTATGCCATTTGAACGGGCCAAGATTTACTTTCTGATTGGCTGCCTCAGTGGAGCAGCACTTTCCTGGGCCACGGCGGTGTGGGAGAGACAGTCCCCCATCTGCATCTCCTATTCCAGATTCACGGAAGAGATGAAGAAAGTCTTCGACCACCCGGTCTGTGGTAAGGATGCCGCTAAACGACTCCTGTCCCTCCGTCAAGGCCCCCATAGTGTTGCTGAGATGGCATGTGAGTTCAGCACCCTCACCCCTGAGAGTGTCTGGAATGAGGAGGCCCTTCAGGGAGCAGTCCAGAACGCGCTCACAGAGACCCTCAAGGACGAGTTGGTGTCCAGGGATGAGCCGAATGGACTTGATGAACTCATCTCTCTCACTATCCGCATCAACAACCGTCTCCATGAGCGTCGGAGGGTAGATAGGGTTGCATGTCCTATAACATCTGATTCAGTGCCATTCCGGTGGGTTTCTAGGGTATAGGGTTGTGGACCGTTCCGTTATTGGCCTTATAGAGTTGGTTGAGTGTGGTCTTCGTGCCAGCATATGTCTGTGGTGGTAAATAGACGGCTACGAATTATACAGATGAGAACTCTCTTGGTAGATAGTGTGCTGTTATTGACGAAGACACACACCCCCACCCCTCGTCTTAACAGACGTAGCTTCTCTGTTCTGCCGGTGCATTGAAAATCCCTCCAGCTCTTTTAACCTTATTATAAACATTAAACATTTTTGAACTTACATGTACATGTCTATTCCTACTGTCTATGGACATCACCATGACAAACTCCAGACTCATCAGTTCCATTATTCAGTGACCGTTAGAGCAGGGCTCACTGTAATGTCAGTTCATGCTACCTATAATGAGAAGTTCAGAGCTGAGTGTCTGATTATAACGGGATGAAGGGGAGGAAGACTTTGAATAGCCCGCCCTCTAGAGGTTTAAATACAGACTGAGAGGGAGAGAAGTTCTTATAAGGTTTATATTGCCAGCATTGTTTCTCAGAACAGCACATGATGACAGAATCTATTGGGACTAATACAATAAACTTGTCCCATACTTGTTCCATTGCTCTTTAACATAAATGATCATCACTGTTCTATATGAGAGCATCTAGATTGTCTGCATCACTTTTTGGTATGGCAACAGCACCGCCCTTGATCACATGGTGCTACAGGGGGTGGTTTGGACAGCCCAATACATTACTGGGGCTGAGCCCCCTGACATCCAGGACTTCTATGAAAAGAAGGCCCGGAAAATATATAAAATAAATTGTTAAATGCTCCAACCACCGAAGCCACATATTGTTCTCTCTGCTTCCGCTTGGCTAGCAGCAACGAAGCATCAAGTCTGACACTAAACGGCTCCTGAACAGCTTCTATCCCCAAGCCATAAGATTGCTAAATAGCTAACAGAATGGCTAGAGTATCCCTGCACATTGTAAATATGGTCTTGGAACTGACTGTATATACAGAAGCTTCTCTTCTTTCTCATGTTCTTTTTATTTCATGTGTGTTTTTGTTCTACCTTATGTTATTGTTTTGTGCTACATTGATATTGATTACTGCATTGTTGGGTTTGGAGCTTGTAAGAGAGGCATTACACTGTTCTTGTGCACATAACTTAATTCTGTTTGCTGAAATTTGAAATCTGGTTTCACGCAATTAAGATCCCCAAATTGAAAGACATGACTAAATTAATGGTTTTAGCTGCTAGAGATTGATAAATATTTGACAGATTGACTGCATATATGAAATCAGGATTTCATCAGGATATTCATACAGTTATCTTGACAGGTTGTCAGGAATATTTTATGCTTTTCAAGTTATACATATCTTTTTTATATTCGGGTTATAATTTACAGTGTGATGTGTTTACTCAACCCTATAGTGTTGGTGGGGTCATGGGATTGATGTTAACAGAGACTGGAGCTGAGGGTTTTGTACAGCTGCTTCACCAGCTCCAGTCACTGTGTCTGTCCAGCACATTAATTAATAAACAGCAGAGTCCTCTTCTCTCAGAATCTTGGCCTCTAAGAACTGTGTATTTATGGAGACATCCTCAGTCAGAGTGAACTGTCCTATCAGGGAGTCTGAGCAGGTAGCAGAGTTTGAACAAGAGTTAATTATACCAGCCCACTCCAGTCTTTTTCCTGGTTGCTGCCTTATCCAGGTTATATAATAGTCTGTCGTTGTAAACCCAGATGTTTTGCATGATAATTTAACAGTCTCCTTGACTGATCCAGTCTGATATCACAACAAACACTTGCAAAACAAAAACATTTTAATATTCAGTTGAAGATGTGGCATTTACACTAATATTGAGTTTAACCATGATACTCAGACATTCTTCAGTCACCATGTAGTGTTTTACTTACTGTGTATGGACATCACCATGACAACTAAACTCCAGAGGCTCATCAGTTCCATTGTTCAGTATTAGTTATTGCAGGGCTCATTGTAATGTTTAACTTACTGTATATGACAACTAAACTCCAGACAGTCCTCATTGTTCAGTATTAGTTAGTGCAGGGCTCATTGTAATGTTTAACTTACTGTATATGACAACTAAACTCCAGACAGTCCTCATTGTTCAGTATTAGTTAGTGCAGGGCTCATTGTAATGTTTAACTTACTGTATATGACAACTAAACTCCAGACAGTCCTCATTGTTCAGTATTAGTTAGTGCAGGGCTCATTGTAATGTTTAACTTACTGTATATGACAACTAAACTCCAGACAGTCCTCATTGTTCAGTGATAGTCAGGTTAGTGCAGGACTTGTTGTAATGTCAGTCCAAGCTGGCTATAATAAAAAATTCCAGAGCTGAGTGTCTGATTATAAAGGGATGAAGGGGGGAGAGACGTTGCATAGACCGCCCTCTAGAGGTTTAAATGGAGACTAAGATAGAGATATCTTCAGCTCTACTCCCTGGTTCCCTCCCTCCCCTCCGTCTTTCATTCTTCTCTCTTTGTCACATTTTTCATAAGCGGTGTTCACAAGAGATGTGTGTTTTTTCTTTTTATACAATGCTGAAGAGCTAAGAAACAGGAATATTTCCCAATGTGGGACAATACAATTAGTATTGAATTATATGTATCTATTACTGCTTATCCCCTCTTAGGAATCTATTGTGGAGTTGCCCAGGGATCTATAATTGGTTCATGACTGTTTTTAGTTTGAGTGTATTTCTGTTTGATGATCACATTAATATAATTCTGTCTGATAAAGATGCTCAAAACATAATAGCTAATATGAAGTCTGAGTTGCATAAAATGTACTTCTGTGTTATTGTAAATAGTATGTTTTCACTGTTTATAATGTGTGTGTGGATGTTTTATTTAGATAACATTGATATCAGTGGACAGTGTGTTTTCCACTGCTGTTGAGTAGTGTGTGTGTGTGTGTGTGTGTGTGTGTGTGTGTGTGTGTGTGTGTGTGTGTGTGTGTGTGTGTGTGTGTGTGTGTGTGTGTGTGTGTGTGTGTGTTTAAAGAACTGGCATGCATTATTGCCCGTTTTTGCATGGCGATGCAGGCTTCTTTGTCACTGTCTCTGGCACAATAATAAACAACAGAGTCTTCAGTCTTCAGCCTTTTCACCTCTAAGTACAGCTGGTTTTTGGAGCTGTATTTGGTGATGGTGAACTGGCCCTGTAGAGACTGGGCAAATATAGTGCCAGTGTCAATGTGGCCAATCCACTCTAGTCCTTTCCCTGGTTTCTGACGGATCCAGTGTAACCAGCTCAGGGGTAATCCAGACATAGTACAGTACAGTGTTACTGACTCTCCAGGGCTCTTCACCACTGACTCAGAGGAGGTGAGTGACTGTCCCTGAACAGCTGAAACACAGACAGAGAGTTTAGATGACTATCACCCACCAGCCAATTAGCACAGCTCCTCTCCTGTCTCCTACCCTGGAAAGACATAACTCACCTGAGATGAGAGCCAGGAGGAACACACATTCTAGAACTCTCATTGTGGGACGGATCTAAAATTCTGTAAAAGTAGAAGCACAGACTGGGAGTGGTCGTCTTGACTGAGGGAGATGGTCTGTGGAGGGCAGTTATATCAGACTATTGAAATGGGAGGAGACCTTGGGTCTATGTGAACAGAAACACATTTGCATCTCTATGGTGTTAAATGTTTCTCCCCGTAGATCTAGTGGTCTAAAATACTATATATATACTGGTACTGTTAAGAAATGTTTTGGTGAAAACTCAAGGTGTTCATGTAATAGTGACATAGCCACTTATTGTGCCAGTGTATCAATAAAACGTTTTATTTTATGGAGCAGTTCTTTGATTGATATTATTATATCATATTATATTGAATCAATGAGGGCCATATGTGGCACTTGTGTTTGATTCACATGGGTATTCAGTTTTTGTACAGGTCCTGTCCTGGTTTGTATCACTGTGATCAGCACTGTGCTGTCTCTGGTGATACTGAACTTGTTTTTCAGCTTTTCACTATAATATATGTTACTACTGCAACATTTCTATCAACCCACTCTAATGCTTTTCCTGCAGGCTGTCGTATCCTACCTGTACAGTAGCTTTTAGAGTCTAAGATGTTGGGGGAGGGTGGGGGTGCAAAGCTGACACATGGAATTGTTTTAAGACCTTCATTCTATGGATAATTTAGCTATTTGATTTGGAATTTTATGACCCCTTTAGGTATTAATGTCAACAACTTGATTGGAATCCACCTGTGGTAAATTCAATTGATTGGACATGATTTGGAAAGAGTGTGCAATGCTGTCATCAAGGCAAAGGGTGGCTATTTGAAGAATCTCAAATATAAAATATATTCTGATTTGTTTAACACTTTTCTGGTTTCTACATGATTCAATGTGTTATTTTATAGCTTTGATGTCTTCACTATTATGTAGAAAATAGTAAAAATAAAGAAAAATCCTTGAATGAGTAGGTGTTCTAAAAACCTTTGACCAGTAGTGTATGTTGCACAGGAGGTTGGTGGCACCTTAATTGGGGAGGATAGGCTCATGGTAACGGCTGGAGCGGAATGAGTGGAATGGTATCAAACACATGGTTTGCATGTGTTTGATGCCATTCCATTCGATCCGTTACAGCCAATTATTATGATCCTCCCCTCAGCAGCCTCCACTGGTATGTTGTAATCATTAGATCATAGGATGTTTAATATTTAGATTTAGAATCAGACTCAGATCGCCCCCTCCTGGTATATACTTCAAAATTCAACTCTACAAGGAAGGAGTGGGTTTTAGTACAGACCCAGTACTGGTTTGTATTACTGTGGAGGCGACCACAACAATACACAGCTGTGTCTTCAATAATAAACTAAAGTTAAAAAAGATATTAACTTTACGAGGGTAGGGGGCAGCATTGGGAACTTTGGATGAAAAGCGTGCCCAAATTAAACTGCCTGCTACTCAGCCATAAAGATAGAATATGCATATAATTAGTAGATTTGGATAGAACACACTCTGAAGTTTCTAAAACAGTTTGAATGATGTCTGTGAGTATAACAGAACTCATATGGCAGGCAAAACCTGAAAAAAAATCAAACCAGGAAGTGGGAAATCTGAGGTTTGTAGTTTTTCAACTCTTGGCCTATCGAATACACAGTGTCTATGGGGTCAAATTGTACTTCCTAAGGCTTCCACTAGATGTCAACAGTCTTTAGAACCTTGTTTGATGCTTCTACTGTGAAGTGGGGGCGAATGAGAGGGGAATGAGTCAAAGGTCTGCCAGGGAGCCACGAGCTCAGTCTCGCGCGTTCATGTGAGAGCGAGCTCTGTTCCATTGCAATTCTACAGACAAAGGAATTCTCTGGTTGGAACATTATTGAAGATTTATGTTAAAAACATCCTAAAGATTAATTCTATGCTTCGTTTGACATGTTTCTACGGACTGTAATATAACTTTTTGGAATTTTCGTCCGCTGAACTTGCACGCGCTTAGTGAGTTTAGATTGTGTACTGAACGCGCGAACAACAAGGAGGAATTTGGACATAAATGATGGACATTATCGAAAAAAACAAACATTTATTTTGGAACTTGGATTCCTGGGAGTGCATTCTGATGAAGATCATCAAAGGTAAGTGAATATTTATAATGCTATTTCTGACTTCTGTTGACTCCAACATGGCGGATATCTACAGTGGGGCAAAAAAGTATTTAGTCAGCCACCAATTGTGCAGGTTCTCCCACTTAAAAAGATGAGAGAGGCCTGTAATTTTCATCATAGGTACACTTCAACTATGACAGACAAAATGAGGAAAGAAAATCCAGAAAATCACATTGTAGGATTTTTAATGAATTTATTTGCAAATTATGGTGGAAAATAAGTATTTGGTCACCTACAAACAAGCAAGATTTCTGGCTCTCACAGACCTGTAACTTCTTCTTTAACTTTTACTTGGTACTCATCCCGGATCCGGGAGCACCCCCATCAGTAAAAAAGCTGACTAGCATAGCCTAGCATAGCGCCACAAGTAAATACTAGCATCTAAATATCATGAAATCACAAGTCCAAGACACCAGATGAAAGATACACATCTTGTGAATCCAGCCATCATTTCTGATTTTTAAAATGTTTTACAGGGAAGACACAATATGTATTTCTATTAGCTAACCACGATAGCAAAAGACTCAACTTTTTTCTCTCCACCATTTTCTTACTGCATAGGTAGCGTTCACAAATTCGACCAAATAAAGATATAAATAGTCACTAACCAAGAAAAAACTTCATCAGATGACAGTCTGATAACATATTTATTGTATAGCATATGTTTTGTTCGAAAAATGTGCATATTTCAGGTATAAATCACAGTTCTACATTGCAGCTGCAATCTGAAATAGCGTCGATGCAGCCAGAATAATTACAGAGACCAACGTCAAATACCTAAATACGCATCATAAAACATTTCTAAAAAATACACAGCATACAGCAAATGAAAGACCAACATCTTGTGAATCCAGCCAATATTTCAGATTTTTTAAGTGTTTTACAGCGAAAACACAATATAGCATTATATTAGCTTACCACAATAGCCAGAAACACAAGCAATTTACCAGCAGCAAAGGTTAGCGATCGTAACTATCCAGCAAAAGATATATAATTTTTGACTAACCTTGATAAACTTCATCAGATGACAGTCCTGTAACATCATATTACACAATGCATATAGGTTTTGTTCGAAAATGTGCATATTTAGCAGCACAAATCGTGGTTATACAATGTGATCAGTAGCAACATTTCAGGCATTCTGGCCGGCGCCATCTTGGAGAGGCACCTAATCTAATCGATAACTAATCGTAAACTTGACTAAAAAATACAGGTTGGACAGCAAATGAAAGATGCATTAGTTATTAATGCAACCGCTGTGTTAGATTTTTAAAATTAACGTTACTAGACATACAGTGTGCGTTACAGCCAGACCAGTGCCGAAATTAATGGCGGACAAATCATTTTACATTTTTCCACAGAAATACTTATTAACATCATAAATAGCTCTTACTTTTGGACGAGCTTCCATCAGAATCTTGGGCAAGTTGTCCTTTGTCCAAAATAATCGTTGCTCGGTTGTAGAACGTCCTCTTCAACTTTGGAAAGAGCAGCAAACATTAGCTATGTGGCGCAGACATGCCCAAATCTTCAAAACGCAATACTAAGGAAATTCCGAAAATCGCAATATACATAACTATATATATATAACTTGGTTTAAAATAACTTCGTTATGATGTTTCTAACACCTATATCGAATTAAATCAGAGCAGGATATATCTAAGGCCGATAACTTGAGCTTTTCAGAACGCCATGCTGAGGTCCTGCTTTGCGCCATGACGAACAATGAAAAGAGTGCACCCCCCATGCCATGGGCTTTTATATGGTCTCAGATCTGCCTAGAAATTCCATTCCAATTCTCATTGGTTACTGACATCCAGGGGAAGGCGCGTGCAGTTCATGTCGACCCATAGGATACATACAGAGTTTTAAACTGATGCATATAGAAAACACTCTAAAGTTTCCAAAACGGTTAAAATAATGTCTGTGAGTATAACAGAATTGATATGGCAGGCAAAACCATGAGGACAAACCCCCCCCCCCCCAAGAAATTCAGCCTACCACTATTTTCAATGGCTGTCATGAAGTCATCCCAGATTGCAGTTCCTAGGGCTTCCACTAGATGTCAACAGTCATTGAAACAAGTTTCAGGCTCGTTTTTGGAAAAATTTGCCAGAAATTGTCGTTTTTCTAGGTGGCTCCCATTTTGGCTGTAGTATTTCCAAGCGCGTGCATGAGAGCGCGTTCTTTGGTATTTTCCTCCGGTAAAGACAATAACGATTCTCCGTCTTAAATGTTATCGTTTATTTACATATTAGGGTACCTAAGGTTTGATTATAAACATTGTTTGACTTGTTTTGAAAAGTTTATTGGTAACGTTTGGGATCCATTTTGTATGCATTTTGATGGAGGGAAACTGGGTGGACTATTGACTGAAGCGCGCCAGCTAAACTGAGTTTTTATGGATATAAATAAGGACATTATCGAACAAAATGACCATTTGTGATGTAACTGGGACCTTTTGGAGTGCCAACTGAAGAAGATCATCAAAGGTAAGGCATTTTTTATATCGCTATTTCTGACTTTCGTGTAGCACGTGCTTGGTTGAAAAATGTTTTTCATGGTTTTGTATGCGGGGCGCTGTCCTCAGATAATCACATGGTATGCTTTTGCCGTAAAGCCTTTTTGAAATCTGAAACAGTGGCTGGATAAACAAGAAGTTAACTTCTTTGATATAGGGGGCAGCATTTTCACTTTTGGATGAATTACGTGCCCATAGTGAACTGCCTCATACACCACAAACATACAAATATGTTTGTGGTGCAATCACAACACTTGTTTTGAGTGATAAATGACTGTTCATTCTTCAAGCTTGATATGGTAAGCAAATGCATATATATTATTCTCATAAATGTAGCCCATGCATTCATTATTTGTATCAATTAGATCTTTAATTGCTTTAACTTCTTTGATATAGGGGGCAGCATTTTCACTTTTGGATGAATTGCGTGCCCATAGTGAACTGTCTCCTATTCTGTCCCAGATGCTAATATATGCATATTAGTATTACTATTGGATAGAAAACACTCTGAAGTTTCTGAAACTGTTTGAATGATGTCTGTGAGTATAACAAAACTCATATGGCAGGCAAAAACCTGAGAAAAAATCCAAACAGGAAGTGAAAATTCTGAGAGTGGTCGTTGTTAAAGTCATCGCCTATTCAATTCCATGTAATATATGGATCTGTTTGCAATTCATACGCCTTCCACTAGATGTCAACAGTCAGTAGAACGTGGAATGAAGTTTATGCTGTGTTGTGGGACCGGATGGGAGGGGAATGAGTCAGCTGTCTGGCAGATTGCCAGTTCTTGGTCACGCACTTTCCTCATGATATCTTCATGCGTTCCATTACTTATACAGACATGAAAGAATGCTTCGGTTGGAACGTTATTGGATATAAATGATAACAACATCTTGAAGATTGATTCTTAACTAAATTTGACCAGTTTATTCGACCTAGAATATAACTTTTTGAAGTTTTCGTCCGACGTTTGCCTGCATCTGTGCGAGCGTTTGGACACGTGTACTACACATGCTAGCAAAAGTAGCTAATTGGACATAAGTAATGAACATTATCGAACAAAACAACAATTTATTGTGGAACTAGGATTCCTGGCAGTGTATTCTGATGAACATAATCAAAGGTAAGGGAATATTTATGATGTAATTTCGTATTTCTGTTGACTCCAACATGGCGGAAAAATGTTGTTAAATCTGAGCGCCTTCTCAGATTATTGCATGGTGTGCTTTTTACGTAAAGTTTTTTTTAAATCTGACACAGCGGTTGCATTAAGAACAATTGTATCTTTAATTATGTGTAAAACATGTATCTTTCATCAACGTTTATGATGAGTATTTCTGTTATTTGACGTGGCTCTCTGCAATTACTCCAGATATTTTGGAGGCATTTCTGAACATGGCGCCAATGTAAACCGAGATTTGTGGATATAAATATGCACATTATCGAACAAAACATAAATGTATTGTGTAACATGATGTCCTATGAGTGTCATCTGATGAAGATCATCAAAGGTTAGTGATTCATTTTATCTCTTTTTCTGCTTTTTGTGACTACTATCTTTTGCTGGGAAAATGGCTGTTTTTCTGTGGCTATGTACTGAGCTAACATAATTTTTTGGTGTGCTTTCCCCGTAAATCCTTTTTGAAATCAGACATGTTGGCTGGATTCACAACATGTGTAGCTTTAATTTGGTGTCTTTCATGTGTGATTTCATTAAAGATTGATTTTTATAGTAATATATTTGAATTTGGCGCGCTACATTTTTTCTGGATTTTGACGCTACCGTCCCACCTATCCCAGAGAAGTTAAACTAGTAGCTAGCTCATCTTGATCATGGTGTTCCTTCTCTCTTTCTAGAAGCAATCAGTTACAAGGCAATAAGACAAATTGAGACCTTCTATCATACTGAGGTCAGATACATATATGTGCACCAGTTCAAGGCTTCTTGCATGCATGGCTTTGAGAAGTAAGTTAAATTCTTGTTCATCTAACTGCACTGTCCAATTTACAGTAGCTATTACATGGAAAGAATAGCATGCTATTGTTTGAGGAGAGTGCACAGTTTTGAACATGTAAAGTTAATAAACAAATTAGGCACATGTGGGCAGTCTTAACACAACATTTTGAACAGAAATGCAATGGTTCATTGGATGAGTTTAAATCTTTGCACATACAAAAAAAATCTGAGCACTTGTCTGCCTGGATAGTTGCTTTGTGGTTGAGGTTTGTGTAATATATGTTCAATATATCCTTATATATTGTATGTGGAAAACATATGTATGTTATGTTGTGAATTTGAACATGAATTATGTGCCTATTGAAGATTACTGATGTTTTTCGTACGATGTACCCACTGACTAATGGAAACTTGCTATGTCCTCATTGTGGTTTTACAGACGTGTTTAATAAGTCTTATTTTTACACTTTTGTAATATTTATGAAATGCATATTGTTATATTTGGTAGCACTTATTTGTTTTTCCTTTGCCTCCAACCCCCTTCGATGTGTGGAACGGATGTGGGTGGGGCTAGGTCTACATAAGGTGCAAAATTTTAAAAAATTACGAAAGCTCTGACACAGGCCGTGAGGCCGATACGTAAGCTTATCAAATATCAGTGATACTATCAAGAGCAGGGTGCGGTTTCCTTTTTCCTTCATCTTGTTCAATTGTTGCCATGCACCTGCAAATAAGATTGCTCAGATGTGCGAGTGCCTTTTGAATTTTATATCTTATCAAACTATTATAAACTAGTAACTTAATAAACTAAATTCGTCATTCCATGAGGGGATTTGGATTTATTTTACTAAGAAGGCTAATATCGCCCACTCCTGGTAATTACATATAACTCCTACTGTTTAAGGGGTGAGTGAGTTTTAGTATAGGTCTGGTGCTGGTCTGTATCACTGTGGTCATCAAACACAATAACACACAGCTGTGTCTTCAGTCTGCAGACTCAGTCCTGTTAAAGTCACAGTATTGCCGAAGGAGTCTAAAGTGAGGCTGAACTTGTTTTTCAGGGAGTCTTTGTGATGTGTTCCTCCAGTATATTTCATTCCAATCCACGACAGTGTTTTCCCTGCAGGCTGTAGAATCCAAGCTGTGTGTAACGTCCTGACCAGAGTTCTTATGTGTTTTGCTTGTTTAGTGTTGGTCAGGGCGTGAGCTGGGTGGGAATTCTATGTTGTGTGTCTAGTTCGTCTGTTTCTGTGTCCAGCCTAATATGGTTCTCAATCAGAGACAGCTGTGAATCGTTGTCCCTGATTGAGAATCATATATAGGTGGCTTGTTTTGTGTTGGGGATTGTGGATGGTTGTTTCCTGTCTCTGTGTTTGTGTTCTGCACCAGATAGGACTGTATCGGTTTTCACGTTTGTTGTTTTGTATTGTTGTAATTGTTCACAGTTTACCGTCAAATTAAACATGTTGAACACTAACCGCGCTGCACTTTGGTCCTCTCCTTCACCCCTGGAAGAAAGCCGTTACAGAACCACCCACCAACAAAGGACCAAGCAGCGTAGCAACGGGCAGCAGCGACAGCAGCAGCAGCGGCCCAGTATACAGGACTACTGGACATGGGAGGACGAGCTAGATGGTAAAGGACCCTGGGCAGAGCCAGAGGAGTATCGCCGCCCCAAAGCAGAGCTGGAGGCAGCTAAAGCGGAGAGGCGGCGGTTTGAGGAGCTAGCTCGGCAGCAAGAGCCTGATCTGAGTTACACCACTTGGGAGGAAATAAACAGGTGGTCGGTTGACCCAGGGAGAGTGCCGGAGCCCGCCTGGGATTTGATGGAGCAATGTGCGGAGGGATACCGCCGAATGAGGTTAGCACGACAGCGCGGTAAGAAGCCTGAGAAGAAACCCCAAACATTTCTTGGGGGGGGGGGGGGGGGTAAAGGGTAGTGTGGCGAGGGCAGGTAGGAAACCTGCACCCACTTCCCATGCTTACCGTGGAGAGCGGGAGTACGGGCAGACACCGTGTTATGCGGAAGAGCGCACGGTGTCTCCTGTACGCGTGCATAGCCCGGTGCGGGTTATTCCACCTCCCCGCACTGGCCGGGCTAGATTGAGCATTGAGCCAAGCACCATGAAGCCGGCTCAACATATCTGGTCTCCAGTACGTCTCCTTGGGCCGGTGTACATGGCACCAGCCTTACGCATGGTGTCCCCGGTTCGCCTCCACAGCCCAGTGCGGGTTATTCCACCTCCCCGCATTGGTAGGGCTACGGGGAGCATTCAACCAGGTAAGGTTGGGCAGGCTCGGTGCTCAAGGGAGCCAGTACGCCTGCACGGTCCGGTATATCCGGCGCCACCTTCCCCGCCCCAGCCCAGTACCATCAGTGCCTACACCACGCACTAGGCTTCCTGTGCGTCTCCAGAGCCCCGTACGCACTGTTCCTCCTCCATGCACTAGCCCTATGGTGCGTGTCTCCAGCCCAGTACCTCCAGTTCCGGCACCACGCACCAAGCCTCCTGTGCGTCTCCAGAGCCCTGTACGCACTGTTCCTTCTCCCCGCACTCGCCCTGAGGTGCGTGCCCTCAGCCCGGTACCACCAGTGCCGGCACCACGCACCAGGCCTATAGTGCGCTTCGAGAGTCCAGTGTGCCCTGTTCCTGCTCCCCGCACTAGCCTTGAGGTGCATGTCTCCAGTCCGGTACCACCAGTTCCGGCACCACGCACCAGGCCTACTGTGCACCTCAGCAGGTCAGAGTCGGTCGTCTGTTCAACGCCGTCTGCACTGCTCGCCTGCCCAGCGCCATCTGAGCCATCCGTCTGCCCAGCGCCATCTGAGCCGCCCGTCTGTCCCGAGCCATTAGAGCCGCCCGTCTGTCCCGAGCCGTCAGAGCCGTTCGTCAGTCAGGAGCCGCCAGAGCCGCCAGCCAGTCAGGAGCCGCCAGAGCCGCCAGCCAGTCAGGAGCCGCCAGAGCCGCCAGCCAGTCAGGAGCCGCCAGAGCCGCCAGCCAGTCAGGAGCCGCCAGAGCCGCCAGCCAGTCAGGAGCCGCCAGAGCCGCCAGCCAGTCAGGAGCCGCCAGAGCCGCCAGCCAGTCAGGAGCCGCCAGAGCCGCCAGCCAGTCAAGAGCTGCCAGAGCCGCCAGCCAGTCAGGAGCTGCCAGAGCCGCCAGCCAGTCATGAGCTGCCCTCCAGTCATGAGCTGCCCTCCAGTCATGAGCTGCCCTCCAGTCATGAGCTGCCTTCCAGTCATGAGCTGCCTTCCAGTCATGAGCTGCCCTCCAGTCATGAGCTGCCCTCCAGTCATGAGCTGCCCTCCAGTCATGAGCTGCCCTCCAGTCATGAGCTGCCCTCCGGTCATGAGCTGCCTTCCGGTCATGAGCTGCCTTCCGGTCATGAGCTGCCCTCCGGTCATGAGCTGCCATTAGTCCGGAGCTGCCCTTCAGTCCGGAGCTGCCCTTCAGTCCAGAGCTGCCTCTCTGTCCGGAGCTGCCCTTCAGTCCGGAGTTGCCCCTCTGTCCTGAGCTACCTCTCTGTCCTGAGCTACCTCTCTGTCCTGAGCTACCTCTCTGTCCTGAGCTACCTCTCTGTCCTGAGCTACCTCCTAAATCATGTAGGGGCCTTAGGGAGGATTCTTAGGCCAAGGTCGTGGGCGAGGGTCGCCACTCAAAGGACGCTAAGGAGGGGGACAAAGACAGTGGTGGAGTGGTGTCCTCGTCCACCGCCGGAGCCGCCACCGCGGACAGATGCCCACCCAGACCCTCCCCTTGAGTTTTAGGGGGTGCGTTCGGAGTCCACACCTCAGGGGGGGGGGGGGGGTACTGTAACGTCCTGACCAGAGTTCTTATGTGTTTTGCTTGTTTAGTGTTGGTCAGGGCGTGAGCTGGGTGGGAATTCTATGTTGTGTGTCTAGTTCGTCTGTTTCTGTGTCCAGCCTAATATGGTTCTCAATCAGAGACAGCTGTGAATCGTTGTCCCTGATTGAGAATCATATATAGGTGGCTTGTTTTGTGTTGGGGATTGTGGGTGGTTGTTTCCTGTCTCTGTGTTTGTGTTCTGCACCAGATAGGACTGTATAGGTTTTCACGTTTGTTGTTTTGTATTGTTGTAAGTGTTCACAGTTTACCGTCAAATTAAACATGTTGAACACTAACCGCGCTGCACTTTGGTCCTCTCCTTCACCCCTGGAAGAAAGCCGCTACACTGTGTAATAGATTCCTAAATATTATGAGCCCTTACAGTAGATGGTCAGTGGTTGATCTGGCTGGACAGTCAGAGGCTGGCTGAAAAAAAAAGTTTACTATCCAGTTGAAGTCGGAAGTTTACATTCACTTAGGTTGGAGGCATTAAAACTCGTTTTTCAACCACTCCACACATTTCTTGTTAAGAAGGTTAATATCACCCCACCTGATTGATACATGTAACTCCAACTGTTTAAAGGATGAGTGAGTTTTTGTACATGTTTGGCCCTGGTTTGAATAACTGAGTCTCAGGCACAATATTAAACAGCTGTGTCTTCAGTCTGCAGGTTCTGCCCTGTTATAGTCATTATCTTGTTAGAGGAGTTTAAAGTGAGGCTGAACTTGTTTTTCAGTGAATCCTTGTAGACTGTGTTTTCGGTATATATTTGCCATATCCACTCCAGTCCTTTCCCTGCAGGCTGTCGGATCCAAGCTGTCCAATAGCTAGATAAAGAGCATGAAACTTTACAGGAGGTGGTCAGTGGTTGGCGTGGCTGAACAGTCATAGAGGCTGGCTGAGTGAGTTATTCACAATGAGCACCTTTGGGAAGAGAAAGAAGGAAGAGATTATTACAAGCTCCAAATAGTGTCAAATTATATCAGTCTAATTAAATTTTCATGAATGTGTTTTTTTCCCCCAGATCCAAAGAGACTCACAGGACACAGCTGCCAGCAGCAGCAGTAGAGATGCAGTGAACATGGTTTGTGTTGAAGCTGAACTGGTTCTCTGGAACTGCACTTCTTTCCTCTCCAGGACTCGGAGGGACGTACTGTGGGACACAAAATGAGAGACTGTTTGTATAATAGAGAGGTGGAGAGAGTGAGAGGCGTCGAGCGACAAGTGATATTTACAGGAATAAAATAACTCCCAATATTAGTGGAAAATGGTGGGGGTTAGAAAAGGCCTTGGTTATGGGACATATGACATGGATAGTTTATTGCATTGTTAGTAATCCTAATATGTTGAACAAAATTATTACAATTATAGCCATTGCCCAAATGTATTTCCATGGTTGTGAACATTGTCATTCTAGAACATTAATCTGAGGGTATTGATGCTGCTTGTGTTGAATGGGGAAGTGGTTTTTGTACAGCTTTTTCACCACTCTCTCTCAATGTGTGTACCGGGCACAGTAATACAGTGCTGTGTCCTCACTCTTCAGGCTGTTCATCTGTAGAAACAGTTTACTGCTGGAGTCATCTCTGGAGATGGTGAATCTACCCTGGACTGTCTGGGAATAGAATGGACTCGATCCACCAGTGTGTATAAAGGCAACAAACTCAAGTCCTTTCCCAGGAGCCTGTTTCATCCAAGCCATATGGTAGCTACTGAATGTGAACCCAGAGGCTGTACAACTCAGTGTGTTGGATTCTCCAGGCTTTTTAACAACTGGTCCAGACTCAGTCAGTGTCTGACCATGAACACCTGTGGAAATATAAAAGAGAGGTCATGATGAAGTAAATAAATTCTGATGTGTTGACTTATTCATTTGATAAACATAGCTAATATCCTCACCTGTTAGATAGAATGTCAGTAAGAGTATTCCTGTGGTAGGAAACATGGTGATCTGTGTAGTTCTCTAAAGATAGTTGAGACAGTCCTCAGCAGAAAAAGCCTTCAACAGAGACATAAATAAAGATGGAGGACAGGAGAGTTTTGCATGAGCTCCTCCTCACTGGGAGGACCAATCACAAGAGGCTTTGATTAATAGATCACGTGGTATGAGGTCATCTTGAGATGCTCTGTAATGAGGAAGAAATCCTGCTGTTTGTGTTTCTATGTATTTATTTTACCAGGTAAATTGATGGAGAATACATTTCACTTACAACACGAACCTGAGGAAGTGTTGTAAGGACAGTTTCAGAATTACTGTACAAACTATTACTCATGACAATAGAATCTGTTATCATGTTATGATACTTCTGAAACAACCACTGAATCAATCCCACAATATTTGAATAACGTTTTAATAAATGTTTAATAGTGAGGGTATAACTCCAACCGTTTATGTGGTGGGTGAGATTTTATACAGGTCGGGTGTTGATTTGTATCACTGTGACTACCGAGCACAATAATACACAGCTGTGTCCTCAGCCTGCAGACTGGTGATGTCTAAGTACAGTACATTACTACTGTCTCTGGAGATGGTGAATCTGCTCTTAAAAGAGGCTCCAGAGTTGATGGATCCACCACCCCAAATGATCCCAATCCACTCCAGTGTTTTCCCTGGCTGATGTCGTATCCAACCTGTACCATAGTCTGTCAGGGCATAGCCAGAGACTTGGCAAGATAGTTTCACTGACTCTGCAGGAGGTTTGAGTTGAGCAGGGGAGGAGGTCAAACTAATGTTGTGTAGATCTGAAGGAGATGGGAGTGTAGAGAAAGACAGATGAGAGGAATTCATCAAAAACTGTCACAATAGCAAAACAACTGACTAACACAATGGTAAAACAACTGACTAACACAATAGTAAAACAACTGACTAACACAATGGGAAAACAACTGACTAACACAATAGCAAAACAACTGACTAACACAATGGTAAAACAACTGACTAACACAATAGTAAAACAACTGACTAACACAATGGGAAAACAACTGACTAACACAATAGTAAAACAACTGACTAACACAATGGTAAAACAACTGACTAACACAATAGTAAAACAACTGACTAACACAATGGTAAAACAACTGACTAACACAATAGTAAAACAACTGACTAACACAATGGTAAAACAACTGACTAACACAATAGCAAAACAACTGACTAACACAATGGGAAAACAACTGACTAACACAATAGTAAAACAACTGACTAACACAATGGTAAAACAACTGACTAACACAATGGTAAAACAACTGACTAACACAATAGCAAAACAACGGACTAACACAATGGTAAAACAACTGACTAACACAATATCAAAACAACTGACTAACACAATATCAAAACAACGGACTAACACAATAGCAAAACAACTGACTAACACAATAGCAAAACAACTGACTAACACAATGGTAAAACAACTGACTAACACAATATCAAAACAACTGACTAACACAATGGCAAAACAACGGACTAACACAATAGCAAAACAACTGACTAACACAATGGCAAAACAACGGACTAACACAATGGTAAAACAACTGACTAACACAATAGCAAAACAACTGACTAATACAATAGCAAAACAACTGACTAATACAATAGCAAAACAACGGACTAACACAATAGTAAAACAACTGACTAACACAATGGTAAAACAACTGACTAACACAATAGCAAAACAACTGACTAACACAATGGTAAAACAACTGACTAACACAATGGTAAAACAACTGACTAACACAATGGTAAAACAACTGACTAACACAATATCAAAACAACTGACTAACACAATGGCAAAACAACTGACTAACACAATAGCAAAACAACTGACTAACACAATGGTAAAACAACTGACTAACACAATAGCAAAACAACTGACTAACACAATGGTAAAACAACTGACTAACACAATGGTAAAACAACTGACTAACACAATGGTAAAACAACTGACTAACACAATATCAAAACAACTGACTAACACAATGGCAAAACAACGGACTAACACAATAGCAAAACAACGGACTAACACAATAGTAAAACAACTGACTAACACAATGGTAAAACAACTGACTAACACAATAGCAAAACAACTGACTAACACAATGGTAAAACAACTGACTAACACAATGGTAAAACAACTGACTAACACAATGGTAAAACAACTGACTAACACAATGGTAAAACTGACTAACACAATAGCAAAACAACTGACTAACACAATTGTAAAACAACTGACTAACACAATAGCAAAACAACTGACTAACACAATGGTAAAACAACTGACTAACACAATAGTAAAACAACTGACTAACACAATGGTAAAACAACTGACTAACACAATGGTAAAACAACTGACTAACACAATAGCACAACAACTGACTAACACATTGTTTGGTGTCCTGTATTCAAAGAGACAAACAATATATGAATGGCTGTGGGTTGCTTTGATGTATTGATGTATTACATCTATAACTGGACACGACCTAAACCAGAGACCCTCTATCGGTTATATTTTTGAATGTAAAGGGGGGATATGAAACACTACATTAAAGTATTAGTTAATACTTGAGGTGGATGAAACATATTTAATACACTTTACTTTCATTTTGACAAACTGTAAAGTATATTTAATCGACATCCACATTATATTATTTTCCTGTAATAAAATGAAATAGCAGACCCTTCATCAGTACTGGTCTTCATTTTATTCATATGGAGAGAGAGTGCCCCCTGTTGGTGAATCAACAACACGTATTTAACAGGTGTATCATTGTGTTATTATTTTATACATCATTAGAATTGTTCCTCATGTATCCCCTTGTCATGGTCTACTGGTTAGACCATACATGTGTGTTTGCGCACGTCCTTCCTTTCTCTAGCAGATGGTTTTTGTACAGCTATTCTCATTAGTTTAACCATAGTGAGTCTCTAGCACAGTAATATACTGCAGAGTCATCTGGCTTCAACTGGCTCATGTGCAGATAGAAATTACTGCTGTCCTTTGATGCTGTGAATCTGCCCTGTACAACTGTGGCATTGCTCTTACTCCCGTCAGAATGATAGTAAATTATCCTTTTCCAGGTGCTTGCCGGATCCAGTGTATCCTGTAGCTGCTTAGAGGAAATCCACTACATGAGTTTGAGGGATCCCCCGGGGGTCCCCTGGACTGACTGCTCAGCCTGTGTGAGTACGACCTGACAGTGGACACCGGAGGAGGGAGAGGAATGACAGGTCAGATCAATCAAGGAGTCACATCACTATAATAACAACACAGGTTATACTGATCAGACTACAGGCAGGAACTCACAGGAGGCAGCTGACAGCAGCAGCAGAGATATAGGGAACATGGTTTGTGTTGAAACTGAACTGGTGGGAGTTGCTCTTCTCTACTCTCCAGCACTCAGAGGGACGTACAGCGACTCAGATACAGAGAGGTTTTATATAGGAGGTAGATGTAGAGAAAGGAAGGGAGGATGGGTGGAATTTGCATAAGGTGAGGATATATATAATTAATGGGAATATCTGTAGGGGAAAAAATATGTAATAACCGTGCAAGCTATACATAGTCTAATGTGTTCTCTGTGTAAAAAGCCAGACTGATACTGGAGGATAATGTTAGGCAGGACTTATACATTCAGCTTTACACTCTGCCAATATTTTTTGTATCATAACCCATTAGTGTCAATTGTCCCCTGTCTTTATTTTGTTGCAAATACTGTATCTGTATTTATATCATAATACTTTGCATCTTTTTGATACCACAGAACTTAGATCTTCTTGTTCGGTATTGGCCAACTTTATAATGTGAATGATTAAAACCTTAAACTAATGGATCATGAATGAGTTCATTGAATGTTTGATAGACATCAATTAGAATACCATCAAGTCATATCAGGAGTATAATTGGCAAACAACTCAGATATACATTCCCAGCTCTGCCAATAATGGGCTTATTTTCGTTTACATATTTGATATTGAGAAACATCTATGTTCTATTTAATTGAATTAGTCCTATTATACAATGAATCCCTGGAGGATGTGTTTTTGTACAGCTCTGGTCACGGTCTGTATCACTGTGTCTCACAGTAATAAACTGCTGTGTCCTCAGTCTGGTTGTTGTTCCCTTGTAGAAACACTGTACTCTGAAATGATCATTTCTAAAACTGACAATGCTGTGTATTAATGTGTGTTTCTCCTTCCAGGTGTCTACTGTGATGTTGAACTCATCCAGTCTGGTCCAGTGGTTATCAAACCAGGAGAGTCTCAGCATCTCCTGAAAATTCTCTGGGTTTTCTATATATTCTCAATGTCCTCACTGGATACGACAAGCTGAAAGCAAAGCTTTGGAGCATGTTGATCTTACATGTATTAGTAGTACTTCCACTGTAGATTCACTAAAGATCAAGATCACTTCTAGATATGACAGCTCCAGCAGGTATAAAAGGACTGGGAATATCATTGCAAAAAGGGGGGAAATGGGTGAGTTCTTCACAGTGAACACCTGTAGACAAAGCATTTACAATGAAACTTACTACAAATATAATAATTTTTAAGTTTTAACAAAGCTGAAGCCATTGCTAATTGTTTTGTCTGCCCCCCAAATCCAGAGATACTCACAGGAGGCAACTGCCAGAAGCAGCAGAGATGCAGGGAACATGGTTTGTGTTGAAGCTGAACTGATGTGAGCTGCTGAGGGAGAGGGAGAGAGAGAGTTAGATCACATTTGCATAATCAAGATAATCAGGTATAAAGGACTGGGAAGATCAGTTCAAATTGGGGGGGAAATTCTGTGGTAATGTGTCAGATTCTATCACTACACTTATGGGAGATGAAACTCTAGGATGGTTAACCATTGTTTTCTTATTATTGATAATCCTACTGTATACTATATGTATCAAGTTATTTTTGTGACAACTGTACAGCGGTGCTTGTGAACATTTAGCTATTAAAGAATTCATCAAAAATAAATGACGTTTTCTGTGCTGAATGGGGAAGTGGTTTTTGTATGGCTTCTCCCTTAATTTAACCACTGTGACTCTCTAGCACAGTAATACACTGCTGTGTCCTCACTCTTCAGGCTGTTCATCTGTAGGTACAGCTTACTGCTGGAGTCATCTCTGGAGATGGTGAATCTACCCTGAAACGACTGGGAGTAGTAAGCAGTAGTGCTATGACTATAAGCTATCCACTCCAGTCCTTTCCCAGGAGCCTGTCTGATCCAGTTCATTCCATAGCTACTGAATGTGAACCCAGAGGCTGTGCAGGTCAGTTTGTGGGATTCTCCAGGTGTTTTAACCACTGGTCCAGACTCAGTCAGTGTCTGACCATGAACACCTGTTGAAATACATAGAATGTTGAAGAGGGTTTTGAAGCCTAAAGCTAATGTGTCTATTTATTTCCGTGATAAGCTTATAATTAGGCTGCATATCCTCACCTGTTAGATAGACTGTCAGTAAGAATACTCCTGTGGTAGGAAACATGGTGATCTGTGTAGTTCTCTAAAGGTAGTTGATACAGTCCTCAGCAGAAACAACCTTCAACAGAGACATTAATAAAGATGGAGGACTGGAGTATTTGCATGAGCTCCTTACTGGGAGGACCAATCACAAGAGGCTTTGATATACACCCACAGTTCACCTTTGATATCTTTTATGTATATTTATCTTTATTTTACTGGGTAAGTTGAAAAACACTCTCTCTTACACCAACGATATGTGGAAGGGATGCAATGTCAAATTGTTGATTAGTTAGTTATGAAAGTGGATCAATGTTTCTGTACCATCTGTTACTGAAATGTACCAGAGAGAAACCATGTTCTCTGAATCAACCCTTGAAAAATATCTTTATTGAATAACATTGTGGAAAGCTTTTCAATATAGGGGAAATCCTTAACTTAGCCTTCCTCCTAGAGTGTGAAATTGGAACTAAAGGTCACATCTCTGCTCTTCATATTCCATGTGTCCCCAGATAATGGCTTTGTACAGCTCTGGCCATGGTTTGTATCATTGTTGGAATTGCGAGCACAGTGATACACAGCTGTGTCTCCAGTCTGAAAGTTCTTCCCTTGTAGAAACACTGTGCTACTGGAAGTGTCAGTTGTGTAGCCGATTTTGCTCTTAAGTGGGTCTATGATGCTGGTGCTCCCACTGCCAGTTCCGCAAACCCCATAACCAATCCACTCCATGGTTTTGCCCTCATAATGTCAAATCCAATTAGTACAATAGCTAGCAAGAGTATAACTAGAGGTCTTACAGGAGATGGTAAAGGTGTAATGAATACTCAGGGAGAAAAAGGTGCAGATTAACGCACAGAGCGCAGCAGGTGTTAATTTCACCTTCGCAGAAGGCAGGAATCGGTCATACACAGGAAGGCAAACAGGCAGGTGAATCAAAACTAGGACTGAAGGCTATAACTGGTTTTCACAAACGAGCTAGGAAAAGGCTTAGTAGAGTGAAAACTAACAATACCTCACAAAGGCACAAACAGAATGAACTGAACTAAATAAGGTGCTGATGAGACCATGTGAATAACTAACACAGGTGAAATCAATGAACAAAAATGATAAACAGGGCTACGTTCAAGAACACAAAAAAACAGGGCTACGTTCAAGAACACAAAGAAACAGGGCTACGTTCAAGAACACAAAGAAACAGGGCTACGTTCAAGAACACAAAAACACAGGGCTACGTTCAAGAACACAAAAAAACAGGGCTACATTCAAGAACACAAAGAAACAGAGCTATGTTCAAGAACACAAAGAAACAGGGCTATGTTCAAGAACACAAGGTTGACTCAGAAAATAAGTACAGAACCTTACAAAAGGATTCTCCTGGCCTTACAACAATTGAACCAGGCTGGGTTAGCGTGATATCACAGTAAATACCTGTATCGATAAAATACACAAATATATTAACATTGTTCACAAACAAACTTGAAGATACATTAGAATTGTTTATATTTCTGCCAATCCAAATATGTGTCGAGTTCCCCCCCAAATCCAGAGAGACTCACAGGATGCAGCAGACATGCAGGGAACACGGTTAATTTTGAAGTTGAACTGATGGGAGCTGCTCCTCTCTACTCTCGAGGACACAGAGGGACACACACAGAGACTGTTTATATAAGGGAGAGGTGGGGAGAAAGAGAGGAATAGAGGAGTGTGGTACAATCTGCATAGGGAGAAGAGGCAGGTGTGGGAGGAATGGGAATAGCAGTAAACCTTTCTTTCATAACTATATCAAAACTTTTCTTTGATAACTATGCCAGATTTTAATATTCAATTTATATTGCAATAAGCTAGATTGTTACTAGTGAGTAATAGTTAACCACTGGGCACATACATCAGTTTAATGTCTCGTTTTGATTTACATTTGATTCAGTTGTCATCTAACGTGAATTCAAACACACACACAAAAATAACTACGATTTTGGTTAAAAGTTGGAAGAAAATACAAAAATTCCAGAAATTCCTTTACATTGATGGCTTCTTGCAAATCCAATCAGTTTTCCACCTTGTTTAAATGTCAACAGATGGAAAAAAATAGTTTTAAACAAAGTGACATGGAAACAACGTTGATTCAGACAGTTTGTGTCCAGTGGGATGACTCTTGATACTAGCCAAACCTATTGCCAATATTTTTGCATCACAAGACAGAGGTGATAGTGGACTCCAGTTATTTAATTACATTAGATGTCAGATATTCATTTCCATCGTGGTCCTTAATAGATGATCTTGTATGTCACCAGTGATAAGTATGGATTTCATACAGTGGGTGCTTGTGAACGTTTTGCTCATAATGGAGGGAATCAGATGATACATCTGTTTACATATTTCCTATGTATACATTCAGGAACATTAAACTGCAACAGTAAACTAAATCTCTGTGTTTATGAGTCCCTTCACATCATCTACCCAGAAGGTGGGTTTTTGTACAGGTCTGGTGCTGATTTGTATCACTGTGGAGGGGAGCACAATAATACACAGCTGTGTCTTCAGTCTGCAGACTCCTTTTGAAAACAATGTGATGCCGTTTTTCAGTGAATCTTTATAAGCCGTGTCTCCAGCATTATTGATATATCAAATCCACTACAATGTTTTCCCTGCAGTTGAATCCAGAATGTAGTAACACAAGTAACAGACTGGCTGGACAGTCATAGAGGCTGGCTGAGTGAGTTAATAACTCTGTACACCTGGGGAAAGAAAATAATGATCAACGTTAAATACACAAAATAGCAACATGTTACACTTACACTATATCAATTCTAGTAGCTGTGTTGAAGCCAGGTTTATACTACAGGCAATTTTCGTTGTTTTGTCTTTCCTCCAAAATCCCTAGAGACTCGCAAGAGACAGCTGCCAGCAGCAGCAGACATGCAGGGAACATGGTTTGTGTTGAAGCTGAACTGGTGAGAGCTGCTCTTCTCTACTCTACTTGTGGTGGATGAAACATATTTAAGACACTACTTTCGTTTTGACAAACTAAAGCATTTTGAATCAAAATCCAAATTATACTTTTTTCTTGCAATAAAATGTATTATCAGAGCCTTCATCACTACTGGTCTTTATTTTAATCATATGGAGAGGTGTATCATTGTGTTATTATTTGATACATCATTAGAATTGTTCCTCATGTGTCCCCTTGTCATGGTCTACTGGCCATACCATACGTGTGTGTTTGTGCACGTCCTTCCTTTCTCTACCAGATGGTTTGTGTACAGCTATTCTCATTAGTTTAACCATGGTGAGTCTCTAGCACAGTAATACACTGCAGAGTCCTCTTGCTTCAACTGGCTCATGTGGAGATAGAAATTAGAGCTGTCCTTTGATGCAGTGAGTCGGCCCTGTACTACCGGGGCATTGCTCTTACTACTGTCAGAATAATAGTAAATGATCCATTCAAGTCCTTTTCCAGGTGCTTGGCGAATCCAGTGCATATAACTGCTGCTTAGAGTGATTCCACTACAGGCACATGTGAGTTTGAGGGGTCCTGCAGGGGTCCCCTGGACTGACTGTTCAGCCTGTGTGAGTACGACCTGACAGTGAACACCTGAGGAGGGATAGGAATGACAGGTCAGATCAATCAAGGAGTCACATCAGTGTCACAGCAACACAGGTTATACTGATCAGACTACAGTCAGGAACTCACAGGAGACAGCTGCCAGTAGCAGCAGCAGAGTTTCAGGGAACATGGTTTGTATTGAAGCTGAACTGGTGAGCTGCTCTTCTCTACTCTCCAGGACTCAGAGGTACGCACTAAGACTTTCAGATACAGCTAGGTTATTATATATGGGGAGGAAGAGGGAGAGAACAGACATATTTGCATAGGGAAAGGACAGACATATACAATTTATGGGGATATCAGTAGAAACACAATTATTTAATAACTGTACAAGCTATAAATACTATGTGTTGTCCATGTAAAAAGACTGACTTTTACTGGTGGATAATGTTAGGCAGGGCCGTGATACAATGTGTTTAACTCTTTGCCAATGTTTTTGATATCATAACACAGAAGTGTTCATGGATATTGACTATGTGGAATAAAGCTATAACCAGAATATAATTTTTAGTTGCAGGTTAGGAGAAATTAAGCAGCAGGTAAGGATAACTTACATAGCAGGTTAGAAGTTCTTACTCAGAAGGTTAAGATAATTAGGTTAAGGTTAGCAATAAGGTAAGTGTTAGCTAAAATGTTCTCCTAACCTGCTGTGAAAAGTCACTTCCGGTCATAGCTGTACTCCATCTTGTCACAACTGTGTTAATGGTCTCCAGTTTCTTTTTTGGATATATTTTATTTAAAACATATTTCTTCTTTGTGTCTTTTTCATAATATATAACACAAAAAAACTTATTGTTCCGTATTGTTCCGTATCACCTTTCCATGAATGATTAAAACGTATAATGGATCATGCATGAGTTAATTGAATGTTTAGTAGACATCAATTAGAATACCATCAAGGTCTGGAGTCATCAGTCTGGAAGGAGTATAATTGGCAAACATTTCAAATATTTAGTTCCAGCACCGCCAGGGATAAATAGGACTTAAATGAATTTACACATTTGATATTGAGAAACATCTGTTCTATTTAATTGAATGAGTCCTATTATACAATGAATCACTGAGGAAGGGTTTTTCTACAGCTCTGGTGGTGGTTTGTATCACTGTGTCCGCTTAACACAGTGATACACAGCTGTCTTCAGTCTGGTTGTTGTTCCCTTGCAGAAACACTGTACTGCTGGAGATGTCATATCTAGAAGTGATCTCGCTCTTTAGAGTCTGCAGTGGAAGTACTACTACTGTATGTAATTCCAACATACTCCAAAGCTTTGCTTTCAGCTTGTCGTATCCATGCAGGACAATAAGACGGTATAGAAAACCCTGGTTTTATAACCACTGGACCAGACTGGATGAGTTCAATATCCCAGTAGACACCTGGAAGGAGAAACACACTTCAATACACACCATTGTCAGTTTTCATCTGAAATTTGAAATTATCAATCCATAGTTGTAATAAATCTCCATTTGTATTAGCAGAGAGACTCACAGGATACAGCTAACAGCAGCAGTAAAGATGCAGGGAACATGGTTTGTGTTGAAGCTGAACAGGTAGGCACTGCTCTTCTCTACTCTCCAGGACTCAGAGGGCCTCTAAGGACAGACAGACAGACACTGTTCAAGTTGGGAAAGAACAAGAGAGACATAGAGAGATGGATGGAGGGAGGAGTTATACTGTAGAGGTTGGCATAATGAAGCTCTTAATAAGAAGGTCCACAGTTTGGAACGTGTGATTATATATTATATTATGGAGAAGGTTGGAGCTATATATTGAGCAAACTGTCTAAGTAAAAAAAAATAGTCAAATATACCAATGTAGTATAAACTAAATTAATCATTCCATGGGACGATTTGACTTTATATTATTACAGTAACAAGGTTAATATCACCATTGCTCCAACTGTTTAAGGGATGAGTGAGTTTTGTACAGTACATGTCTGGCCCTGGTTTGTATCACTGAGTCTCTGGCACAATAATACACAGCTGTGTCTTCAGCCTCCAGGTTCTGCCCTGTTATAGTCCCTATTTTGTTAACCTCTCTAGGGTATGTGGGACGGTAGCGTCCCACCTCGTCAACAGCCAGTGAAACTGCAGGGCGCCAAATTCAAAACAACAGAAATCCCATAATTAAAATTCCTCAAACATACAAGTATTTTACACCATTTTAAAGATACACTTGTTGTAAATCCAGCCACAGTGTCCGATTTCAAAAAGGTTTTACGACGAAAGCACACCAAACGATTATGTTAGGTCAGAGCCAAGTCACAGAAAAACACAGCCATTTTTCCAGCCAAAGAGAGGAGTGAAATAAAAGCAGAAATAGAGATAAAATGAATCACTAACCTTTGATGATCTTCATCAGATGACACTCATAGGACTTCATGTTACACAATACATGTATGTTTTGTTCGGTAAAGTTCATATTTATATAAAAACATCTGAGTTTAGGCGGGGCGCTACTGTTTCACTTGGCAAAAAGCCAGAGAAAATGCAGAGCTCCAAATTCAAATTAATTACTATAAAAATCAAACTTTCATTAAATCACACATGAAAGATACCAAATTAAAGCTACACTGGTTGTGAATCCAGCCAACATGTCAGAATTCAAATAGGCTTTTCGTCGAAAGCAAACGATGCTATTATCTGAGGATAGCCCCATAGTAACAAAGAGAGAGAAGCATATTTCAACCCTGCAGGCGCGACACAAAACGCAGAAATAAAAATATAATTCATGCCTTACCTTTCACGAGCTTCTGTTGTTGGCACTCCAATATGTCCCATAAACATCACAAATGGTCCTTTTGTTTGATTAATTCCGTCGATATCCAAAATGTCCATTTATTTTGCGCGTTTGATCCAGAAAAACACCGGTTCCAACTTGTGAAACGTGACTACAAAATATCTCAAAGGTTACCTGTAAACTTTGCCAAAACATTTCAAACCTCTTTTGTAATACAACTTTAGGTATATTTAACGTAAATAATCAATACAATTGAAGACGGGATGATCTGTGTTCAATACAGGATTAAAACAAACTGTAACTAGCTTTCTGGTCATGCTCCTCTATCTAACAGGACACTTCAAGTGACCCTCGTTCAAGATGTCCGTACTTCTTCATTACACAAAGGAAAAAACCTCAACCAATTTCTAAAGACTGTTGACATCCAGTGGAAGCGGTAGGAAATGCAAGAAGGTCCCTTAGAAATCTGGATTCCCAATGAAAACCCATTGAAAAGAGAGTGACCTCAAAAAAAAAAGTCTGAATGGTTTGTTCTCGGGGGTTCGCCTGCTAAATAAGTTATGTTATACTCACAGACATGATTCAAACAGTTTTAGAAACATCAGAGTGTTTTCTATCCAAATCTACTAATAATATGCATATCTTATCTTCTGGGGATGAGTAGCTGGCAGTTTAATTTGGGCATGCTTTCCATCCAAAATTTTGAATGCTGCCCCCTACCCTAGAGAAGTTAACTTCTTGGTGCACAGATCCATTTAGCGGGATCATTTTCGTCAACATCCGCTGAATTGCAGAGCGCCAAATTCAAATTAAATTACTAAAAATATTTCATTATCATGAAATCACAAGTGCAATATACCAAAACACAGTTTAGCTTGTTGTTAATCCACCTGGTGTGTCAGATTTTGAAAATAAGCTTTACAGCGAAAGCAAACAAAGTGTTTGTATGAGGACATCGATCAGTAGACAAAACATTACAAACAGCTAGCAGCAAAGTAGCTTGGTCACGAAAGTCAGAAAAGCAATAAAATGAATCGCTTACCTTTGATGATCTTCGGGTGTTTGCACTCACGAGACTCCCAGTTACACAATAAATGTTTGTTTTGTTCGATAAAGATTATTTTTATATCCAAAAACCTCCATTTGGTTGGCGCGTTTTGTTGAGTAATCCACAGGCTCGTGCAGGTCATGACGGGCAGATGAAAATTCCAAATAGTATCCGTAAAGTTCGTAGGAACATGTCAAATGTTTTTATAATCAATCCTCAGGTTGATTTTAACCTCTAACGAGCCTCTACCCCGGATCCGGGAGCACCCCCCATCCCCCCACACACTGATTAGCATAGCTAGCATAGCTTCACAAGTAGATAGTAGCATCTAAATATCATTAAATCACAAGTCCAAGACACCAGATGAAAGATACAGATCTTGTGAATAAAGCCACCATTTCAGATTTTTAAAATGTTTTACAGGGAAGACAAAATATGTAAATCTATTAGCTAAACACGTTAGCAAAATACACCACTATTCTAACTCCATCAGTTTCTTACTCCTTCAGGTGCTATCACCAATTCGTCTCAACTAAGATATTGATATCCACTAACCAAGAAAAAACCTCTTCAGATGACAGTCTGATAACATATTCATGGTATAGGATAGTTTTTGTTAGAAAAAAGTGCATATTTCAGGTAGAAATCACAGTTTACAATTGCACCGACCATCACAAATCGACTAGAATTACTAGATAGAGCAACGTGTATGACCAATTTACTCATCATAAAACATTTCATAAAAATAGACAAAGCATAGCAATGGAAAGACCCAGTTCTTGTGATTTCAGACCATATTTCAGATTTTCTAAGCGTTTTTCAGCGAAAACACAATAAATCGATAAGTTAGCATACCACATGTGCAAACGTTACCAGAGCATCGATTCCAGCCAAAGAGCGCTATAACGTAATCACCGCCAAAATATATTAATTTTTTCACTAACCTTCTCAGAATTCTTCCGATGACACTCCTGTAACATCATTTTACAATATACATATACAGTTTGTTCGAAAAGGTGCATATTTAGCCATACAAAACCGTGGTTACACAATAAAAATACTAGGAAATCAAGCCTCAATATGTCTGACGTCATCTATCAGAGTGATCTAGTTTAATTGAAAGCTAATCATATACTTGACTAAAAAATACAGGGTTGACAGGAATCGAAAGACAAATTAGTTCTTAATGCAACCGCTGATTTACATTTTTAAAATTATCCTTACTTTTCAATACAGGGTTCGCCAAGTGAAGCTATACCAAACAAAATGGCGAAATATGCGTTTAAAATATTTCGACAGAAACACGATTTATCATATTAAATATTGCTTACTTTGAGCTGTTCTTCCATCAGATTCTTGGGCAATGTATCCTTTCTATGTTATAAACGTCTTTTGGTCGATAGATGTCCTCTGTCCTTCGAAATGTCCACCACCAACGACCGACACCCCAAAACGTGTCCAAAGTTTCAGAGTGCACAACAAATAAATTCCTCAAAATCGCACTAAACGGATATAAATTGCTATAAAACGGTTCAAATTAACTACATTATGATGTTTTTAACAACTATAACGACTGAAAACATGACCGGAGAAATATTGCTGGTTAGACAACGATTTGGAACGAGGCAAGTCCGATGGCCTTCACGCTTCAGGCGCACGACGAGAAAGGGCGGTCCCTATACATTTTGTGGATTTATAATGGCTGGGATTGTGCAATAGACTTCATTCAAAACGTGATGACGTACAGACACCCAGAGGAAGACGTAGGCAGTGTCGGTTTCTTCATAGCATTCACTGTCGCCTTAAAAACAGACTCCAGATCAGGGGTAAAAATTTCTGAAATCTGAACCCTGTCATGAAAAGTGCTGTAGAAATTGTTCTGTACCACTCAGAGACAAAATTCCAACTTCTATAGAAACTAGAAGGTGTTTTCTATCCAATAATAACAATAATATGCATATTGTACGATCAAGAATTTAGCACGAGGCAGTTTAATTTGGAGACCCAAATATGCTAATGCGGAACAGCACCCCCTATAGTTCCAAGAAGTTAATCAGAACAACAGTTTTCAGCTGTGCTAACATAATTGCAAAAGGGTTTTGTAATGATCAATTGGCCTTTTTAAAATGATAAACTTGGATTAGCTAACACAACGTGACATTGGAACACAGGAGTAATGGTTGCTGAGAACTGGCCTCTGTACGCCTGTGCAGATATTCCATAAAAAATCTGCAGTTTCCAGCTACAATAGTCATTTACAACATTAACAATGTCTACACTGTATTTCTTATCAATTTGATGTAGTTTTAATGAACACACCATGAATACACCAAGTCACGTGGCTCTGTCATATCCTCACATGGTCTCTCCTATCATTGCTATGCAGACGACACACAATTAATCTTCTCCTTTCCCCCCTCTGATAACCAGGTGGCGAATCGCATCTCTGCATGTCTGGCAGACATATCAGTGTGGATGACGGATCACCACCTCAAGCTGAACCTCGGCAAGACGGAGCTGCTCTTCCTCCCGGGGAAGGACTGCCCGTTCCATGATCTCGCCATCACGGTTGACAACTCCATTGTGTCCTCCTCCCAGAGTGCTAAGAACCTTGGCGTGATCCTGGACAACACCCTGTCGTTCTCAACTCACATCAAGGCGGTGACCCGTTCCTGTAGGTTCATGCTCTACAACATTCGCAGAGTACGACCCTGCCTCACACAGGAAGCGGCGCAGGTCCTAATCCAGGCACTTGTCATCTCCCGTCTGGATTACTGCAACTCGCTGTTGGCTGGCCTCCCTGCCTGTGCTATTAAACCCCTACAACTCATCCAGAACGCCGCAGCCCGTCTGGTGTTCAACCTTCCCAAGTTCTCTCACGTCACCCCGCTCCTCCGCTCTCTCCACTGGCTTCCAGTTGAAGCTCGCATCCGCTACAAGACCATGGTGCTTGCCTACGGAGCTGTGAGGGGAACGGCACCTCCGTACCTTCAGGCTCTGATCAGGCCCTACACCCAAACAAGGGCACTGCGTTCATCCACCTCTGGCCTGCTCGCCTCCCTACCTCTGAGGAAGTACAGTTCCCGCTCAGCCCAGTCAAAACTGTTCGCTGCTCTGGCACCCCAATGGTGGAACAAACTCCCTCACGACGCCAGGTCAGCGGAGTCAATCACCACCTTCCGGAGACACCTGAAACCCCACCTCTTTAAGGAATACCTAGGATAGGATAAAGTAATCCTTCTAACCCCCCCCCCCCCTTAAAAGAGTTAGATGCACTATTGTAAAGTGGTTGTTCCACTGGATATCATAAGGTGAATGCACCAATTTGTAAGTCGCTCTGGATAAGAGCGTCTGCTAAATGACTTAAATGTAATGTAAATGTATTTAAATAATACAATTAATACAACTGTTGACAAACCAATAATTAAAATTAAATTATTTGATCCATCTCACCATTGTCACGAATCCCGCCGAAGATGGTGCCTCTTCCTCTGCGGGCGGTGCTCGGCGGTCGTCGTCACCGGCCTACTAGCTGCCATCGATTCTCTTCTTTTTGTTTCTGTTAGTTTGGGCTGATTGGGTGCACCTGTTTTGAGTTTAGTTTTGTGGGTAGGCTATTTAAGGGCAGTAGGCCCGCTGGCTTTTGTGCGGGCTTGTTATTCTGTTTGTGGTGTTTGTATTCGTGTGGATTTTGTCCTTGTTTATTTGTGGACTGTATGTTGACGCGCCCTTTTGTTATGTGGCGTAGCCGTCTCGTTTATATTCTATTTTGGAATATTAAAGTATATCCACTTGCTCGAAGCTACCCTGCTCTCTGCGCCTGACTCCTTCATTCACCATTGGAATCGTAACAACCATTTAATCAAATTCAAATTGTGTTCATGTGGTTGATGCAAAACAGCTTTTTCTCCTCAGCTGAAACAAGGTAGTGAGAATTAGATCATGAAAGTGTATATAAACAGTCCCTACAGTCCCTGGGCTATTTAACTAATTTAACTGTCTATCTGAATCATCAGAGATGCTAAACTGGGACCCTGAAACACCCAGGTGACAGACTGGAGTTCACCAAGCGTGGTGCCACACAGCTGTGAGGGTCACAGAGGGGAAGAGAGAGGGGTGAGGTGTGTGAGAGAAACAGACACAACTGAGAAAAGGAGAGCAGGGCCGGTGTGGAACGGAATGGATTATCAAACATAAATCCTTAGACTATGGAATGGATGTATTAATAGGTACTTCTCATACAGTTTGACAACATTATGGAAAATATGCTGTTTCTGTGTGACCTGAAATCTTTATTGAATAAAATTGTGGAAAGCTTTTCAATAGAGGGCAAATCCTTAACGAAGGGATGATTAGTTAATCTGAGCTTTCCAAACATAAAGACAGAATACACCAAACAAATGAAGAGGGGAGCGTGATACTAATACTTTGAGCAGATTTGATGGATGGAGTATCATTGCTAAGAAATTGTAGTATTACAGTAATTGTGTATAAAGTACATGTGTTTTAATTGTTTAAAAGTTTGTTTTCTAGTGTCATGTTTAGTGTTTGGATAGCTTTATATTCATATGAATGTGTTGGAGTTTTTGTACAGGTCCTGTGTTGGTTTGTATCAGTGTGGATAGCGAGCACAATAATACACAGCTGTGTCTTCAGTCTGCAGACTCTGTCCTGTTAAAGTCACTGTGCTGCTGGAAGTGTCTCTGGAGATACTGAACTTGTTTTTCAGTTTATCACTGTAATATGTGCTACCATCGTGACAAATGTATCCAATCCACTCCAGTGCTTTTCCTGCAGGTTGGCGATTCACACCTGTACAGTAGCTGGTGCTGGTTAAAGAATACCCAGAGACCTTACAGGAGAGGGTCAGAGGCTGTCCAGGCTGCAGGGTCATAGAGCCTGGTTGTGTGAGTTCAGTCTGACAGAACACACCTGTAAAACAAAACAAACAAAACCAAACATTTTGTTAATTACATTTCCAAAACTCTATTACTCCCTAGTACACCAATGTTGACGTATCAGTCCCCCAAAACTCACAGGATACACCTACCAGCACCAACAGTAGAGACACAGCGGACATGGTTTGTGTTGAAGCTGAACTGATGGTAACTGCACTTGCCAACTGAGTGAAAGAGAGAGAGATATTCCTCTTTATACACAAGAGAGGAGAGTTGCTTTGCATAGAGTGAAAGAGTTACAAAAGGAGGAAAAAAACAACTTGTATCATTCTGACATGTTAAACACAGAATAAGTATCAGAATGTAATGACTTGCTGCTGATATTTTCAGTGAAATAACGATGGTTAACTATAGATAGCTAGTATGAACTCTGTGTTTACTTGAGAATTGGCACCTCTTATAGAGCAAATAAGATACAGCACATCATGTAGAGTGAAATGTACAGAGGAATGATTTGAGCATTACTTTTGTGTGTTTTCACACTTGATTTACTATGTAGACGTCTATGAATGGTACACTAGTATTTCTGGTCGAGGAAAAACAATATGATTAAGTTTGTTTTTTACTCGAGGCTGTTGGGATTTTGTACAGGTTTGAGGCTTGTTTGTATCACTGTGGTATCGAGAACAGTAATCGACACCTGTGTCATCAGTCTGCAGACTCTGTCCTATTAAAGTCACTGTGCCTCTCAAAGTGTCTCTGGTCAAGCTGAACTTGTGTTTCAGAGAATCTTTGTAAGTCTCTGGTCAAGCTGAACTTGTGTTTCAGAGAATCTTTGTAAGCTGTGCCTACATCATGATTGATGTTCCCAACCCACTCTGGTATAATGACTTCAGGTTGGACCCATGATATTCCATAGAGGTTGGTGCTACCAGTCAGAGAATACCCAGAGACCTTACAGGTGATTACCAAAGACTCTCCAGAATGTATAACCATTGAACTTGGCTGGGTGAGCTTAAGACCACAGTGTACACCTGTTAAGAAACATCATCATATCATATCGAACAATCTCAAAAGTACAGCTATGTAAGCATTAATTACATAATATATTCCTTTAACGATGTTATAAGTCTGTTAAACAGCCACATCCTGAGAGACAGGAGACCGCTGCCAACAGCAGCAGCAGAGAATCAGGGAACATGGTTTGTGTTGAAGCTGAAATTGTAGGAGTTGCCCATCTTTACTCTCCAGGACTCAGAGAGAGATATGATTCACACAGAGAGACTGATTTATATAAGGCAGAGGGAGAGAGATGTAATAGTAAAAAAGTTAGAAAGTTATGAGTAATTTACATAAGAAGGCAGGTACAGTATGTCAGGGATGAGAATGTCAGAAAACCCTCTGTGAACCATATTGACTTGTGGGGATTCACTTATAGGATGGGACTCTGTAGTATGTTTAGAAAAACAGCAATAGGATTATTTTTGGGAAATCCGAATATTTTACACTTATCAACAAAAAATGGTGTATTCATCAGTGTTAAATGAACTATGGGAGTGTTTAATTTATGACCATAGAGTGTGCCACTTAGAGTCAAATAGTCAAATAGAAATCAACACTGCAACTTTTAAACTGAAATAATCTACGCCCAACTTCCTGTGTATTTGTTGAATATTGGTTTTCACTGTCTGTGCTTTTGAACATTTAGCTCTTAAAGCTGTCATCCTATCATCCTCTGTTGTTCTTTCAGTAGGCTGAATGTTAGAATGGTGTTTTGTACAGGTTGAGCTGTTGCACTGTGCCTCCAGTTTTTGTACAATAATACACAGCTGTGTCCTCAGCCTGCAGACTGGTGATGTCTAAGTACAGTACATTACTACTGTCTCTGGAGATGGTGAATCTGCTCTTATAAGAGGCTCCAGAGTTGATGGATCCACCACCCCAAATGATCCCAATCCACTCCAGTGTTTTCCCTGGCTGATGTCGTATCCAAGCTGTACCATAGTCTGTCAGGGCATAACCAGAGACTTGGCAAGATAGTTTCATTGGCTCTCCAGGAGGTTTGAGTTGAGCAGGGGAGGAGGTCAGACTAATGCTGTGTAGATCTGAATGAGATGGGAGTGTAGAGAAAGAGAGATGAGAGGAATTCACCAAAAACGACATTAGGTCACAATGGTAAAACAACTGACTAACACAATGTTTGGTGTCCTGTATTCAAAGAGACTAAAATCCCCCCACTTACATGGCAGGAAGGCCAGGAGGAGTAGGGATGTAAGAAACATGTTTCTCTGTTAGTTCTCTGGCAGTGTCTGTCTGGGTACTAACAGACAGGGTGGTTGCAGTGAGGAAGGTCAGAACAGGTCATTTATATAGCATTGGAGGGGGTTTATTTGCATACTGTCTGTCCTACAAAAATATTTGTTTGATACATCACTGGATGCATTCTATATGCATAATGTACTCATAATATATGCACGTACAATACAATACAGTACAATACATACATACAGTACATACATACATTTATACATGCATTTTGTATCTGTAAATAATGACTTCCAGTCGTGGCAGTGATGAACTGTGTTGCCAAGGCACCATATTTTGGCCAGGGAAGATGAACGGCTGTGTCCTATAGTTTGTCATAATGTTGTATAATTTCAGTAATTGTGGTATGTTACCCCATGTATTGTTACAGAACCTAGTGGCAAGGCTAGTCAATATTTTGTATCACAATTTAGCATAAGTTGTCCCCTGTTATTTCAGGTGCATTTGGTATATTGACTATAACTCCTCTGATTTATTAACAGAGGAGATGGGCTAGACATTCTTACTGACTATTTTATGGATAAATAATTTAATTTTCAATAAAATTAGTGGAAAAGAGGAGCATTACATCTGCTCTTCAGTTTCCATATTCTATACAGTGTCTCCCAAGATTATCGTTTTTTATACAGCTCTGGTGCTGGTTTGTATCCCTGTGAGGGTAGGCACAATAATACACTGCTGTGTCTTCAGTCTGCAGGTTCTTCCCATTTATAAACACAGTATTACTGCTTGAGTGTACTGAGAGGCTGAACTTGTTCTTCAGTGAATCCTTGTATTCTGTGTCTCCAGAATATAAATTTCCCTTCCACTCCAGTGTTTTCCCTGCAGGCTGTCGAATCCAAGCTGTCCAAGTGTTAGTAACAAAATAAGAGACCTTACAGGAGATGGTCAGTGATTGACCTGGCTGGACAGTCAGAGAGGCTGGCTGAGTGAGTTCATAACTCTGTACACCTGTTGAAAGAAAATAATGAACAACATTAAATACACAAAATTTAATTGATGTATTGTATCTATAACTGGACACAACCTTTGCCATCTTAAAACTCAGAGACCCTCTATCGGTTATATTTTTGAATGTGAAGGGGGGATATGAAACACTACATTAAAGTATTAGTTAATACTTGAGATGGATGAAACATATTTAATACACTTTACTTTCATTTTGACAAACTGTAAAGTATATTTAATCAACAACCACATTATAATTGTTTTCCTTTAATGAAATGAATTAGCAGAGCCTTCATCAGTACTGGTCTTCATTTTATTAATATGGAGAGAGAGTGTCCCCTGTTGGTGCATCAACAACATTAGCACCATGTATTTAACAGGTGTATCATTGTGTTATTATTTGATACATCATTACAATTGTTCCTCATGTATCCCCTTGTCATGGTCTACTGGTCATACCATACGTGTGTCTGTGTGTTTGTGCACATCCTTCCTTTCTCTACCAGATGGTTTTTGTACGGCTATTCTCATTAGTTTACCACTGTGACTCTCTAGCACAGTAATACACTGCTGTGTCCTCACTCTTCAGGCTGTTCATCTGTAGGTACAGCTTACTGCTGGAGTCATCTCTGGAGATGGTGAATCTACCCTGGACTGACTGGGAATAAGAGATTGGATTACTCTGTGTGCTAATATAAGAAATCCACTCCAGTCCTTTCCCAGGAGCCTGTCTGATCCAACCCATCCTAGAGCTACTGAATGTGAACCCAGAAGCTGTACAGGTCAGTTGGTGGGATTCTCCAGGCTTTTTAACTACTGGTCCAGACTCAGTCAGTGTCTGACCCTGAACACCTGTTGAAATAGAAAGCAGAGATGTTGTTGAAGTTGAAACTAAAACCTGATGTCAACTTGTTTATTTGATAAACAGTCAAATTAAACATACTGTTTCCTTACCTGTTAGATAGACTGTCAGTAAGAATATTCCTGTGGTAGGAAACATGGTGATCTGTTTAGTTCTCTAATGGTAGTTGAGAGTCTACAGCAGAATCCTTCTTCAACAGAGACATTAATAAAGATGGAGGACTAGAATGTTTTGCATGATCTCCGTCTTACTGGGAGGACCAATCACAAGAGGCTTTGATAGATACCCACAGATCACCTGGTATGAGGTCATCTTGAGATGCTCTGTTATGAAGAAGAAATCCTGCTGTTTGTGTTTCTATGTATTTATTTTACCAGGTAAATTGATGTACAATACATTTCCATTACATCACAAACCTGAGAAGGAGTTGTAAGGACAGTTTCAGAATGAATGTACAAATTATTACTCATGACAGTAAAGTAATACTGGTACAAGCTGCCATCATGTTGTCATGGCATGATAAAGGGGCATACTTCTTATCTGTCAGAAAGATATCAGTTTGTCTCTGTGGATGGTTTGTCCTCTGACAAATCAACTGTAAATTTCGGTGTTCTTCAAGGTTTCGTTTTAGGACCACTATTGTTTTAACTATATATTTTTTTATTGTCATTCGGAAACATAATGTCAACTTTCACTGCTATGCTGATGACACACAGCTGTACATTTCGATGAAACATGGTGAAGCCCCAAAATTGACCTCGCTGGAAGCCTGTGTTTCAGACATAAGGAAGTGGATGGCCGCAAATGTTCTACTTTTAAACTCGGACAAAACAGAGATGCTTGTTCTAGGTCCAAAGAAACAAAGAAATCTTCTGTTGAATCTGACAATTAATTTTGATGGTTTTACAGTCGTCTCAAATAATACTGTGAAGGACCTCAGCGTTACTCTGGACCCTGATTTCTCTTTTGACGAACATATCAAGACTGTTTCAAGGACAGCTTTTTTCCATCTATGTAACATTGCAAAAATCAGACATTTCTGTCCAAACATTATGCTGAAAAATGTATCAATGCTTTTGTCACTTCAAGGTTAGACTTCTGCAATGCTCTACTTTCCAGCTACCCGGATAAAGCACTAAATAAACTTCAGCTAGTGCTAAACACGGCTGCTAGAATCTTGACTAGAAGCAAAAAATTTAAACATATAACTCCAGTCCTAGCCTCTCTACATTGGCTTCCTGTTAAGGCAAGGACTGATTTCAAGGTTTTACAGCTAACCTACAAAGCATTACATGGGCTTGCTCCTACCTATCTTTCCAATTTGGTCCTGTTGTACATACCTACACGTACTCTACGGTCACAAGACGCAGGCTTCTTAACTGTCCCTAGAATGTCTAAGCAAACAGCTGGAGGCAGGGCTTTCTCCTATAAAGCTCAATTTTTATGGAATGGTCTGCCTACCCATGTGAGAGACGCAGACTCGGTCTCAATCTTTAAGTCTTTATTGAAGACTCATCTCTTCAGTAGGTCCTATGATTGAGTGTAGTCTGGCCCAGGAGTGTGAAGGTGAACGGAAAGGGACTGGAGCAACAAACCACTCTTGCTGTCTCTGCCTGGCCGGTTCCCTTCTCTCCACTGGGATTCTCTGCCTCTAACCCTATTACAGGGGCTGAGTCACTGTCTTACTGGTGGTCTTCCATGCCGTCCCTAGGAGGGGGTGTCACTTGAGTGGGTTGAGTCACTGACGTGATCTTCCTTTTCCGGGTTTGGCGCCCCCCCCTTGGGTTGTGCAGTGGCGTAGATTATTGCGGGCTATACTCGGCCTTGTCTCAGGATGGTAAGTGGGTGGTTGAAGTGATCCCTCTAGTGGTGTGGGGGCTGTGCTTTGGCAAAGTGGGTGGGGTTATATCCTGCCTGTTTGGCCTGGAGTATCATCGGATGGGGTCACAGTGTCTCCTGACCCCTCCTGTCTCAGCCTCTAGTATTTATGCTGCAGTAGTTTATGTGTCGGGGGGCTAGGGTCAGTCTGTTTTATCTGGAGTATTTCTCCTGTCTTATCCGGTGTCCTGTGTGAATTTAAGTATGCTCTCTCTAATTCTCTCTCTCTTTCTCGCTTTCTCTCTTTTTCTCTCTTTCTCACTTTCTCTCTTTCTTTCTTTCTTTCTCTCTTTCGGAGGACCTGAGCCCTAGGACCATGCCTCAGGACTACCTGGCCTGAGGACTCCTTGCTGTCCCCAGTCCACCTGGCCGTGCTGCTGCTCCAGTTTCAACTGTTCTGCCTGCGGCTATGGAACCCTGACCTGTTCAACGGACGTGCTACCTGTCCCAGACCTGCTGTTTTCATCTCTCTAGAGACAGCAGGAGCGGAGAGATACTCTGAATGATCGGCTATGAAAAGCCAACTGACATTTACTCCTGAGGTGCTGACCTGTTGCACCCTCGTCAACCACTGTGATTATTATTATTTGACCCTGCCGGTCATCTATGAACATTTGAACATATTGGCCATGTTCTGTTATAATCTCCACCCGACACAGCCAGAAGAGGACTGGCCACCCCTCATAGCCTGGTTCCTCTCTAGGTTTCTTCCTAGGTTCTGGCCTTTCTAGGGAGTTTTTCCTAGCCACCGTGCTTCTACACCTGCATTGCTTGCTGTTTGGAGTTTTAGGCTGGGTTTCTGTACAGCACTTTGTTACATCAGCTGATGTAAGAAGGGCTTTATAAATACATTTAATTGATTGATTGATTCTGAAACAACCACTGAATCAATCCCACAATATGTATTTGTTGAATAACATTTTAATCAATGGTACAAAGTCATTTTTGGGGGTATCTGTACTTTACTATTTATATTTTTGAGTACTTTTACTTTTAATTCACTAGAGAAAATAGTGTCATTTTTACTCCATACATTTGCCCTGACATCCAAAAGTTTTCATTACATTTTGAATGCTTAGCAGGACAGGAAAATGGTCCAATTCATGCACTTATCAAGAGAACATCCCTGGTCATCCCTACTGCCTCTGATCTGGCGGACTCACTAAACACACATGCTTCATTTGTAGTGTTGGAGTGTGCCGCTGGCTATCCTTAAATAAAAAAAACAAGAAAATCGTGCTATCTGGTTTGCATAATAAGGAATTTGAAATTATTTATACTTTTACTTTTGATACATAAGGATATTTGAGCAATTACATTTACTTTTAATACTTAAGTATATTTCAAATCAAATACTTTTTATCTTTTACTCAAGTAGTATTTCACTTTTACTCAAGTCATTTTCTATATCTATACTTGTACTCAAGTATGTCAATTGGGTACTTTTTCCAACACTGATTTTAACACATGTTTAATAGTGAGGGTATTGCGTTATACCTATATCTGTTCTTATCCTACTGTGGTCCTATGTTATGACGAGTGACTGATACTACATCTAGTTCATATAGTCATCACATCATAGCAGGATATTTAATGTAAAGGCTAAGATCGCCCACTCCTGGTGGGTACATATAACTGTTTTTGTACAGCTCTAGTGCTGGTTTGTATCACCGTGACCTCCGAGCACAATAATACACAGCTGTGTCCTCAGCCTGCAGACTGGTGATGTCTAAGTACAGTACATTACTACTGTCTCTGGAGATGGTGAATCTGCTCTTAAAAGAGGCTCCAGAGTTGATGGATCCACCACCCCAGATGATCCCAATCCACTCCAGTGTTTTCCCTGGCTGATGTCGTATCCAAGCTGTACCATAGTCTGTCAGGGCATAACCAGAGACTTGGCAAGATAGTTTCACTGACTCTCCAGGAGGTTTGAGTTGAGCAGGGGAGGAGGTCAGACTAATGCTGTGTAGATCTGAAGGAGATGGGAGTGTAGAAAAAGAGAGATGAGAGGCATTCATCAAAAACTACAGTATGTCACAATAGCAAAACAACTGACTAACACAATGGTAAAACAATTGACTGACAGAATGGCAAATCAACTGACTAATACAATAGCAAAACAACTGACTAATACAATAGCAAAACAACTGACTAATACAATAGCAAAACAACCGGCTAATACAATAGCAAAACAACTGACTAATACAATACCAAAACAACTGACTAATACAATAGCAAAACAACTGACTAATACAATAGCAAAACAACCGGCTAATACAATAGCAAAACAACCGGCTAATACAATAGCAAAACAACTGCATTGACTGGATTCAGAGGTCCATGATGTTTCTCCCCAATCTCTCCAATGTTTGTTGTCCTGTATTTAAAGTGACTAAAATCCCCCCACTTACATGGCAGGAAGGCCAGGAGGAGTAGGGATGTCAGAAACATGTTTCTCTGTTGGATCTCTGGCAGTGTCTGTCTGGGTACTAACAGACAGGGTGGTTGCAGTGAGGAAGATTCTGTCAGAACAGGTCATTGATATAGCAGAGGGAGGAGGTTTATTTGCATGATGTCTGTCCTACAAAGAGAGGTGTCTGATACATCACTAGATGCATTATATATGCATAATGTATTCATAATATATTGCACATCCATCCATCCGTACATACATTTATTTATTTTCTTGTTTGTGCATCATTGTATTTTACATTTGTGTGACTGTCCATGTCTGTCAGTGCTTTGTTACTTGTTATGTTTTGTGTTTTTCTGTGGACCCCAGGAAGAATAGCTGCTGCCTCTGCAAAAGCTAATGGGGATCCAAATAAAAAAATATACAAATTATACATTTTGTATGTGTAAATAATGAGTGCCAGTTGTGGCAGTGATTAACTGTGTTGTCATGGCACCATCTTTTGGCCAGGGAGATGAACGCCTACGGTATGCCTTTTGCTTGTCATAATGTTATCATTTCAGTAATTGTGGTATGCTTCCGCATGTTTTGTTCCAGAACCTAGTGGCAAGGCTAGTCAATATTTTGTGTCACAATTTAGCATAAGTTGTCCTGTTATTTTAGTTGCATTTGACATATTGACTATCTGTCCTCTGATTTATAAACAAAGGAGATGGGCTAGACATTCTCATTGAGTATTTTATGGATAAAACATGTATTTTGAGTGGAACTGTGGAGCATTACATCTGACTTTCATTCTTTATATTCTATCAAGTTTCTCCCAAGAGGTTGGGTTTTTGTACAGTTCTGGTCCTGGTACTGTATAGGGAGACCTGCCAGGGAGACACTGAAACAGCAGTAATGAGATACATATTCAGGGAAAACATGTTTTACTATATATACCTTTTATGTGGGTATATGTAAGTATATTGCATAGACTTTGATGATAGGAGTAATAATGTGTATTCTGGTGATCACCTTTATTAAACTGGTTTCCACTGTGACAGTTTATGAGGTGATAGTAATGTAGTGGAGATTGATGCTCTGTGTTTTATTGTTTTATATCACATGATTAACCTGTGTTGTTTCATGACCAACCTTTATGTTGTAAATATTGTAGTCATTAGATCAAGGGAGGAGTGAGTTTTACATTCAGATGCAGATCACCCCCTTCTGGTAGATATAAATAGCTTTAACTGTACAAGGGAGAGTGAGTTTTAGTACAGGTCTGGAGCTGGTTTGTATCACTGTGGAGGCGAGCACAATAATACACAGCTGTGTCTTCAGTCTGCAGACTCTGTCCTTTTAAAAACAACGTGTTGCTGGAAGTCTCTCTGGTGATGCTGAACTTGTTCTTCAGACTATCTTTATAAACTGTGCTTCCATCACTTTCGATATATCCAATCCACTCCAGTGTTTTCCCTGCAGGCTGTCGAATCCAAGCTGTATAATAGCTAGTAACAGAATATGAGACCTGACAGGAGATGGTCAGTGGTTGACCTGGCTGGACAGCCATGGAGGCTGGCTGAGTGAGTTCATAACTCTGTACACCTGTTGAAAGGAAGTAATGAACAACATTAAAAATCCAAATAACATGATTTTTGCATTACAGTCTCATCCAGTTTTCCTTATTGTGCCTGTCCCCATATAGACACTCACAGACAACAGCTGCCAGCAGCAGCAGCAGAGATGCAGGGAACATGGTTTGTGTTGAAGCTGAACTGATGGGAGCTGTTCTTCTCCACTCTCCAGGACTCAGAGAGACATAGACAGAGACTGTTTACATAAACCCTAACAACAAGGTGGAGGTAGATAGAGAGAGGAAGAGAGGCACAGTACTATTTGCATATGGTGAGGAGGGAAATCTGAATGATTTGAGAATATCAGTGAAAATTGTGCAAATTTGTGACTGCTTTTAATACTCTACTGTCTTTATAAAATACACTCCTGTATATTGGCAGATAATGTTATTTGATACAATATGTGTCCAATACAACCCAGCAGAGTTATTGGAATATGAAAGTAGTTATGTTCATAGAATGCTTGATAGAAATAATATGGTAATAAAGTATTTGTATGTAAATTAGAGGTTTTTATTTAACATACTTCTCTGTGTTATATAACATTTAATCAAGCACAGCAGGTAGAGATATAATCAATAACACATATATGTAAAATGTTTGTTAAAACTTCATAGGGATAGGTGGCAGTGTTTCAACTTTGAACAAATTGCGTGCCCAAACGAAATTTCCTCCTACTCTGTCCCAGAAGGTAATACATGCATATTATTATTACTATTGTATAGAAAACACTCTGAAGTTTCTAAAACTGTTTGAATTATTTCTGTAAGTATAACAGAACTCATTTGGCAGACAAAAACCTGAGAAGAGGTCAAAACAGGAAATGAGAAGTCGATTTTCAAAACAGTGTCAAATGGTACCCCTTGTAGATATGGCTGAACAAACACTGCCTAGGGCTTCCACTAGATGTCATCGTTTTTAGATTTTAGTCTTATTATTCTACTATAAGGGAGGGGCTCATAGGAGCTGTTCTAGTGAGTGGTCTTCAGAATTCTCAGTCAGGATTTGCGCGCGAGGGAGAGAGAGAGCTCTCGTTCCAATGCTCTTTCTTCAGACAATGAAATTCTCCGGTTGGATCCTTATTGATGATTAATGTAAAACACATACTAAATATGGATTGCAAACATCATTTGACCTGTTTCTACGACCTGTAACGGAACGTTTTGAGTTTTTGTCTGGATGGATTGTTCGTGCGTCATGAAATGGATTCCTGGGATGAACATGCTAACAACAAGTGGCTAAATGATGGGCTTTATGGAACTTTTCAGTCATTTATTGTCGATCTGGGAATCCTGGGAGTGCCTTCTGATGAAGTTATTCAAAGGTAAGTGCATATTTATAGTGTTTTTGTAGCTTTTGTTGACACCAAAATGGCGATTATTTCTTTGGCTGGATTGTGCTCTAAACGCCGTTCTCAGATTAATCTTTTTCCGTAAAGTTTATTTTGAAATCTGACACAGTGGTTGCATAGAGGATAAGTTTATCTTTAATTATGTGAATAACACTTGCATCTTTTATCAATGTTTATTATGAGTGTTTCTGCAAAATCACCAGATGTTTTGGAATCAAAACATTACTGCATGTAACGTGCCAATGTAAACTGAGATTTTTTTAATATATATATATGCACATTATCGAACAAAACATAAATGTATTGTGTAACATGATGTTATATGACTCATCTGATGAAGAATTTCAAAGGTTAGTGATTAATTCTATCTCTATTTGGGGGTTTTGTGCAAGCTACCTGTGCTGTGAAAGAAATGTCTGTGCATTTTTGTATTTGGTGGTGAGCTAACATAAATATACGTGGTGTTTTCGCTGTAAAACATTTAAAAAATCGGACATGTTGGCTGGATTCACAAGATGTTTATCTTTCATTTGCTGTATTGGACTTGTTAATGTGTGAAAGTTAATATTTCTAAAAAATATTTTTGAATTTCGCGCGCTGCCTTTTCAGTGGAATGTGGGGGGGGCTAGAAAGGTTAATTGAATCAATCCAACTACCGACAAGTGTGGCCATCATGAAATGTAAAGGACACAGCAAGGAAAACACAAAGATCAGGGAAGGAAATGACATGGCAGATTAAGTGGCGAAGGAGGCAGGTGGTTATACTACCCAACAGATGATACAACGGACTGAAGAGACCCAAGATGAATTAACCATAGATACTGTGAGACAGTTACAGGAGGCAGCAGATGTGTATGAACAAACTGTGTAAAAACAGCTTCTTATACAGTTTATCCCCAGAGGATGGGTTTTTGTACAGGTCTGTTGCTGCTTTGTTTCACTGTGGCCACCGAGCACAATACAGATGTGTATTCAGTCTGAAGGTTCTTTCCAAGAGAGATCTTGGTGGAACCCTGCTTGGTGATCTCTGAGTTTGGCTTCCACCACTGGTTTTGCTCTTTCCAGAATTACCCTGTTAAAAACCATTCTGCAGAATCCATGCTCAGCTAATATTTTTGTGATTTTACAGAATCATAGCTCTATTCTTTCAATTTGAGTATCACAACTAATTATGAAAAAGTCTTACATTATCTACAGATAGGAATGTTGTCAAATGTCATTTTGTTATTAGATAAAAGGCATTTTCACAATTCAGAGGATGTCACTGGGTTCCATCCTGTTAAGTCAGTGTTGGCCAACTCTCTTCCTGGAGAGCTACTGGCTGTGCAGGCTTTTGCTAATCTAATTTGGACAGTCAAGGTCCTTATGGGCAGCTGATTTGATTAATTGTATTAGATTAGGGCTATTGGAAAATCCTTGTCATTGTAAAAGATGACTATTACACACAATGACTTGTGTATGTTTACTGTCTTTTCTGATCTTTCTCAAAAGAAGACAGGTCACGACGTAAGGAAAAACTCAGAAAAAGAGACGTTATTCATGAAGCATAGACAGTGTTTCTGAGGTGGGGACCTCTCATACTAAAGTATAAGGTTGTCTTTCCCGCTGTTTGTAGAGAAGGGTTAGTGTTTGTACATGTTCCACAGCCTAGCTTTGTTCGAATACTCATACTAACCTCACTAACAGTACTATTTGTGACGTGAATTGAGTATATAATATGCTTATTGGTCATAGTATGGATATTGTTAGTATGCCAAAAGTTCCCGGATCTCGTACTAAATTCGCCAAAATATGAGGTATACACACAGAGGACACTATTTCCGTACTTTAGGACCCATAATGCAATTCTTCAGGAAATGGCCGTGGCTTCACATCGTTTTCAGATTTGAAGAAAATGGTGGAAAATATGCAGCCAAAGTACAACGAGAGCGGATACATATTCAAAGCTTTAACTAATTATGACAAATGTTAAGAAAATGTTGAGCAATGCAATAAATGTTGGATGACAAATTGTTAGCTACGCTGTCCTTATGAACCACATAGCATATCATTACAGCAATATGTACCGGTATGTTGCTAGCAAGCTACCTAACGTTAGTTGGCTACTTATGCATCAAACTTGCCAGTGTATTAACTATAGGCTATCAAACTAACTACCCAATGTTTATTGACTTGATTATTCCCGTCATGCTTAGCTAAATGGTATCGTCGTCGTGCGTTCTCAATGGATATTCGGGTGCTTTCGTAAATTCGCTCCGGCTACTCTGATGTCAGAGCACTCTACTCTGAGTGTACAGGAGTGCAGAATAACGAACCTGTTGAAAATGGTCGGTGTCAGTAAACGTCAGCAAAAAAAACGTAATTAAAATGTTGCCCACAGCAGTCAGTCACCAACGCTCTGGATAACATGACAACTGCCTAACCAGCTCTGCTAGGGCAAGTAAAATGGTCAGAGTGGTCTCATTTGTGACTGAAAGTAGCTAGCAAGCTAGCCAACGTTAGCTTGGGTGCTTGACTGACGTTTTAAGGTCAACTATCTACGCGCTCTCCTCTTCTCACCTTTTCCCTTTGCTTGTGGACTTATGTGCACAACACATCAGGTCTTTGACCAGGCGAAAAAACCTTTCCATGTCAAACTTTCATATCATGACTGCTAACTGCTACACACAGCCTACATCGATGTCACTGCATAGTCAACATAGCTAATGCAACTAATGATTTAGTAAATCCACCATAATCATGCAGTACAGCGTATTGTCAGAAAGCAGTTTAGCAGTTACACCGGCGGGCCCCAGTGGCAATAAATTAGTACAACTAAAACATTACCTTGAATTGGAAGAGTTCCAGTGTTGTGTTGGATAGTCATAGCCAGCTAGCTAACATAGCTTTACTCTGTTTGAGAAGGGTGTATGAGTAGGCTAAATTAGAATAGCTGCATTTGCTAGCTAAGTAAGTGAAAAATGACAATAACTCTCTCTTTCTCTCTCTCTCTCTCTCTTAGTATTGCTTTTCACAGGTGTGAACAGCATTGAACTCACTCAGCCATCCTCTATGATTGTCCAGCCAGGTCAACCATTGATCATCTCTTGTAAGCCCACATACTTAGTTACTGGCACTTGGACAGCTTGGATTCGACAACCTGTAGGGAAAGCATTGGAATGAAAAATACTTGAGGCACACACCCCAAAGACTCCCTGAAGAACAAGTTCAGCCTCAGAGTAGACTCCTCCAGCAATAAGTCTGCTGGCTGAAGACACAACTGTGTATCATTGTGCTCGCTACCCACAGTGATACAAACCAGCACCAGACCTGTACAAAAACTCTCTCCTCATTGTACAGTTGAAGTTATATATCCACAAGTGGGGGCGATCTGAATCTATGTATCTACAACTCACTCATTCATCCCATGCTCAGATGACTTAATGCTTAATGCTACATACATTTTGTTCATGAGATAACATATGATAAGGAAGCAATATATAAGCAATAAGGCAATGTGGTATATGGCCAATATACCACGGCTAAGGGCTGTTGTTATGCGCGAATCAACTCGGAGTGGTATATTGGTCATATACCACAAACCCCTGAGGTTTATTAAAAACTATTGTCTTTCTCTCTCTTTGAGTCACCTACTCACCACATTTTATGTACTGCAGTGCTAGCTAGCTGTAGCTTATGCTTTCAGTACTAGATTCATTCTCTGATCCTTTGATTGGGTGGACAACATGTCAGTTCATGTTGCAAGAGCTCTGATAGGTTGGAAGACATCCTCTGGAAGTTGTCATAATTATTGTGTAAGTCTATGGAAGGGGGCGAGAACCATGAGCCTACTCGGCTTTTGTATTGAAGTCAATGTATCCAGGGGAGGACAGAAGCTAGCTGTCCTGCGGCTGCACCATGGTGCTACCCTACAGAGTGCTGTTGAGGCTGGTGTAGACCATTGCAAAACAGTATGTTTTAATCAATTATTTGATGACGTGACTGTATTTAGTATATAGTTGCATATGATAGTTGCAGTGATGAAGGTTTTGTGTGTGTGTGTGTGTGTGTGTGTGTGTGTGTGTGTGTGTGTGTGTGTGTGTGTGTGTGTGTGTGTGTGTGTGTGTGTGTGTGTGTGTGTGTGTGTGTGTGTGTGTGTGTGTGTGTGTGTGTGTGTGTGTGTGTGTGTGTGTGTGTGTGTGTGTGTGTGTGTGTGTGTGTGTGTGTGTGTGTGCGTGCGTGTGTCTGCCCCTCAGAGATGGTCATTGATATACAGTTTATTGTCTGTCTTCTGCATATTGTCCATCTTTTAGTGACAGAGTAAACAGGAGTCAATATTGAGACATCAACCTAGGATCCAGACATTATGCATATGCTGTACACATTTCCATACATACATACATTACTAACTCAACAATGCTGTTCTACAGTGATCATGATCACTTATTCCAAGATGGCTTAGCAGTTCAGACGTCATTTTGTCCTCGTATTTTCGTGTCCTGTATATATATATTTACACCTTTCTTCGCATATCTTTTATATTTTTTATTATCCAAGAACTCAACTACAAAAGCTTTCCTGCAACCCGCCTCACCAATTACAACAACAACAAAAAAGTATTATTTACCTCAAATCTGAAAATCCACAGTGGAAGCTAGCCAGAGGCCAGAGGCTAACCAGAAGCTAGCCAGAAAGCTAACCAGAAGCTAGCCAGAAAGCTAACCAGAAGCTAGCCGGAAGCTAGCCAGAAGCTAATCTGAAGCTGCCCAGAAGTTAGCCGGTTTGCTGGCTAGCGTTGATGTTTCAGCTGCCCACGTTTTGTGGTCATCAGCTATTCCTTTAGCTCGATAATCTACCGGCACTTTTGTGCAACGCGACTCGGACCGGAGCATACCGGGCCTTTTTTCTCAGTGTCCCCGGATTTCAGCCGCAGGCTCTGGACATTTGCACCTTGATTTCGCAGCTAGCTAGCTGCAAACCGTGTGACTATTGGCTTACGTCGATCCCGGAGCAAACTTAAATTATTCCGGAGCTAGCCAGCTGAGGAGTTCCATCAGCCATTCCTGGGCTACAGTCACCTATCCGGACCCGTTTTTTTATTTTTATTTTTTTTGCTGCAGACGCGGAGCCCCACCGGGCCTTCACGACTGACTGCCGACGTTATCTGCCCGAGGGAGTTATCCAACTGGCACCTCCGTCACGACGTTACCTGAACGCTCATCTGGGGCCCGCTAATCGTTAGCTGTCTTATCGGCTGCTATCTGAATAAGTATATCGGAAAATTGTTTTCTTGGGTCACTATATCTATTTTGCCAATTGGATTGATCCCCTCTACCACACGGAACCCCACTAATCTACCGACGGAAACGCACGAGGTGTCTAAAAATAGACCTCCCTCCTATGCTATCTTGCTACCGATACCCATCTACCCGGCCAGCTGTCTGGATCGCCGTGACCCCAACCAACCTCTACTCACTGGACCCTTATTGATCACTCGATTAAGCATGCCTCTCCTTAATGTAAATATGCCTTGTCCATTGCTGTTCTGGTTAGTGTTTATTGGCTTATTTCACTGTAGAGCCTCTAGCCCTGCTCACTATACCATATCCAACCTTTCAGTTCCACCACCCACATATGCGATGACATCACCTGGTTTCAATGATGTTTCTAGAGACATCACTCAATACCTAGGTTTACCTCCACTGTATTCACATCCTACCATACCTTTGTCTGTACATTATTCCTTGAAGCTATTTTATCGCCCCCAGAAACGTCCTTTTACTCTCTGTTCTAGACGTTCTAGACGACCTATTCTCATAGCTTTTAGCCGTACCCTTATCCTACTCCTCCTCTGTTCCTCTGGTGATGTAGAGGTGAATCCAGGCCCTGCAGTACCTAGCTCCACTCCTATTCCCCAGGCGCTCTCTTTTGATGACTTCTGTAACCGTAATAGCCTTGGTTTCATGCATGTTAACATTAGAAGCCTCCTCCCTAAGTTTGTTTTGTTCACTGCTTTAGCACACTCTGCCAACCCGGATGTTTTAGCCGTGTCTGAATCCTGGCTTAGGAAGACCACTAAAAATTCTGACATTTTCATCCCTAACTACAAGATTTTCAGACAAGATAGAACGGCCAAAGGGGGCGGTGTTGCAATCTACTGCAAAGATTGCCTGCATAGTTCTGTTTTACTATCCAGGTCTGTTCCCAAACAATTTGAACTTCTACTTTTAAAAATCCACCTCTCTAAAAACAAGTCTCTCACTGGTCATGGGTGCACCTCAGCCACGCTCAAGGTCATAAACGATATCTTAACCGCCATCGATAGGAAACAATACTGTGCAGCCGTATTCATTGACCTGGCCAAGGCTTTTGACTCTGTCAATCACCACATCCTCATCGGCAGACTCGACAGCCTTGGTTTCTCTAATGATTGCCTCGCCTGGTTCACCAACTACTTCTCTGATCGAGTTCAGTGTGTCAAATCGGAGGGTCTGTTGTCCGGGCCTCTGGCAGTCTCTATGGGGGTGCCACAGGGTTCAATTCTTGGACCGACTCTCTTCTCTGTATACATCAATGATGTCGCTCTTGCTGCTGGTGATTCTCTGATCCACCTCTACGCAGACGACACTATCCTGTATACTTCTGGCCCTTCTTTTGACACTGTGTTAACAACCCTCCAGGCGAGCTTCAATGCCGTACAACTCTCCTTCCGTGGCCTCCAATTGCTCTTAAATACAAGTAAAACTAAATGCATGCTCTTCAACCGATCGCTGCCTGCACCTGCCCACCTGTCCAACATCACTACTCTGGACAGCTCTGACTTAGAATATGTGGACAACTACAAATACCTAGGTGTCTGGTTAGACTGTAAACTCTCCTTCCAGACTCACATCAAACATCTCCAATCCAAAGTTAAATCTAGAATTGGCTTCCTATTCCGCAACAAAGCATCCTTCACTCATGCTGCCAAACATACCCTTGTAAAACTGACCATCCTACCAATCCTCGACTTCGGTGATGTCATTTACAAAATAGCCTCCAAAACCCTACTCAATAAATTGGATGCAGTCTATCACAGTGCCATCCGTTTTGTCACCAAAGCCCCATACACTACCCACCACTGCGACCTGTACGCTCTCGTAGGCTGGCCCTCGCTTCATACTCGTCGCCAAACCCACTGGCTCCAGGTCATCTACAAGACCCTGCTAGGTAAAGTCCCCCCTTATCTCAGCTCGCTGGTCACCATAGCAGCACCTACCTGTAGCACGCGCTCCAGCAGGTATATCTCTCTGGTCACCCCCAAAACCAATTCTTCCTTTGGCCGCCTCTCCTTCCAGTTCTCTGCTGCCAATGACTGGAACGAACTACAAAAATCTCTGAAACTGGAAACACTTATCTCCCTCACTAGCTTTAAGCACCAGCTGTCAGAGCAGCTCATAGATTACTGCACCTGTACATAGCCCATCTATAATTTAGCCCAAACAACTACCTCTTTACCTACTGTATTCATTTATTTATTTTGCTCCTTTGCACCCCATTATTTCTATCTCTACTTTTTTTTTTACTTGCTATATTGTATTTACTTCGCCACCATGGCCTTTTTTATATTTTTATTTATTTATATATATATTTTGTTTGCCTTTCACCTCCCTTACCTCACTTGTTCACATTGTATATAGACTTATTTTTCACTGTATTATTGACTGTATGTTTGTTTTACTCCATGTGTAACCATGTGTTGTTGTATGTGTCGAACTGCTTTGCTTTATCTTGGCCAGGTCGCAATTGTAAATGAGAACGTGTTCTCAATTTGCCTACCTGGTTAAATAAAGGTGAAATAAAATAAAAAATACAAATGGAGGATATAGAGCAACAGACTACTTCTGTTGCTCTGTGTTTAACACCATGTTCTACAGTGATCATGGAGGATATAGAGCAACAGACTACTTCTGTTGCTCTGTGTTTAACACCATGTTCTGCAACTGCCTCTTCCTAAGGCTCCTGGCCCTGCTCTGTTCTTATCAGGTAAGATGGCTGACATTGATTGGATCATGTCATAACAAAGTACTCAGAAATAAGATGGTTTTCATGGTGAACTGTGTGTGTACAATGATGGCTCCAATCTACCTAGGCACTTTGTTATAGGTTGAAGAGTTTTAGTCCTATCAGGGATGAGACTTTTTAGGGCACCCAACCGCCATTGTGTAATTCGAGAGTTATACAATGCACTTTCTGCAGTTATTGTTGGTCTAGCGTGAGTAAAATGTGACCAGTTAAGCTGACTTTTAGTGACATTGAAATCAGAAAAGTACAAAAGCCTTTATTCCCCTTTCTATGTCCTTGTTTTTCACCTCTCAGGTGAAGAAGAGGATGCCGAAGAGGGACCTGAAGGGGGCGGTGCAGTGGTCATGTTTACAGGACCAACACGGCTGCTGTGGTGGTGACCCTCTGTGGCCTGGCCTTTTTCACCTCTGTCTATATTTTGGTAATTTTCTTTGTGACACAAACATGCCTTATGAAGGATTGTCATCATATTCTAATAGTTATGATGCCCCCAAAAGCTACCGCCCCCTAAGTTCTTGCCGCAGCCGCAGTTCCGACCACCGGCCGAGTTCAGGAGGACGCCCCAGGGGGAGAGGATAGGGTCAGAAAGGAGAGTCAGTACACATTAATAATACTAGACTTAATAGACATTAATGCTACAGGCCTATAGTCGTTTAGCACAGATGGGTTTGTTGAATTGGAGATGGGTACTAAAGTAGAGCTTTTTCATAGCATACAGTAGGTGCATGTTGTTGATCCAAAGAGGAGTGAAAGAGAAAAGAGAAAATACCAGCCAGTTCCTCTGCTCAGTGCCTTAAAACAGGACCACAGTTGTTGTCTGGATGGGTACATTCATGTTTAACTTGATGTCACATGGGACATTGAAATTAATGTATTACCATTTAGTAAGCTTTACTGATTGCCTCATAAATGTAAGAATGTATAATCATATAGCCTATGAAGAGACCATGGATTGTATGCATCAATGCAGAGTGTGCAGAATAATACTGATTTACTTTCCTTATGCTCATCACTACTCTTTCGAAGAGAGGTCTGGTGGAACCCTGCTTGGTGGTCTCTGAGCTTGGCATTCAACATAGTTTTTACTTTACCCTGTCAAAAACCTTCCTGCAGAATACATGCTCAGCTAAAATGTATGTGTGATTTTACAGAATCATAGCACTATTATTCCAATTTGAGTAACATAACTAAAAACTAAAGTCATACATTAGCTACACATAGTATGACTATATGGAATGTTGTCAAATATCACTTTGATATGAAATAAAATGCTTTTTCACAATTCACTGTTCCTTACTGTTAAGTCACTGTTAAGTGTTAAGTCAAAGTTGGCGAATCCTCTTCTTTTGGACAGTCAATGTCCTTATGTCCTTAATGTATTTTCTGCTCTTTCTGAAAAGGAGACAGGTCACAACATAAGGAAAAACTCAGAGAATCTATTCATGAAGCACAGACAGTGTTTCTGTGGTTCGGGACATTTATTAAAGTATAAGGTTGTCTATCCCCGCTGTTTGCAGAGAAGGCTTAGTCAATGTTCCACAGCCTATCTCTATCTATATACTGAACAAAAATATGTAAAATGTTAGTCCCATGCTTCATGAGCTGAAATAAAACATCCCAGAAAGGTTCCATACACACAAAAAGCATATTTTTCTCAAATTTTGTGCACAAATTTGTTTACATCCCTATTAGTGAGCATTTCTCCTTTGCCAATATAATCCAATCACCTAACAGTTGTGGAATATCAAGAAGCTGATTAAACAGCATGATCATTACACAGATCCACCTTGTGCTGGGGACAATAAAAGGCCACTCTAAAATGTGCAGTTTTGTCACACAACACAATGCCACATATGTCTCAAATTTTGAGGGAGCGTGCAATTGGCATGCTGACTGCAGGAATGTCCACTAGAGCTGTTGCCAGATAATTTTATGTTAATTTCTCTACCAAAAGACTTGGAGGTCAAGGTCGTTTTAGAGAATTCAGCAGTACATCCAACCGGCCTCACAACCACAGAGAACATGTAACCACGCCAGCCCAGGACATCCACATCCGGCTTCTTCACCTTTGGGATCGTCTGAGACCAGCCACCCAGACAGCTGATGAAACTGAGGAGTATTTCTGTCTGTAATAAAGCCATTTTGTAGGGAAAGACTCATTCTGATTGGTTGGGCCTGGCTCCCCAGTGGGTGGGCCTGTGTCCTCCCAGGCCCACAATTGGCTGCATCCCTGCACAATCATGTGAAATCCATAGATTAGGGTGCACTGAATTTATTTCAATTGAACGATTTCTTTATATGAACTGTAGCTCAGTAAAATCTTTAAAATTGTCGCATTTTGCGTTTAGATTTTTGTTCAGTATATGTCTGAGTGGTTTTTGTACAGCTCCACCACTCACATTACTGGACCCAGCGTGCCCAGTAATCCACAGCAGTCAGACCAGAAAGTTTCAGATGTGTCATGCTCACTGAGCTGTCTTTGGTCAGTTCAATTCGCCCCTACAGGGTTTTGGCATAGCCTGCTGCTCCAGTATTGCTGTTGATCCAGCCCATCCATTCCAGTGGTTTCCCTGTAGGTTGGTGAATACAGTTCATACTATATGTTGAAAAAGGTATACCCAGTTCCTCTGCAAGAGAGGTTGAGAGTTTCTCCAGGCTTGTTCTGGAGGGAATGGACTGCATACTCTGATCATGTAGACCTGATTTAGAGAAAGAGCGAGAGAGAGGAAACAAGGGGAGAGGAGAGAGGAGATAGGGTGGAATATTGAGGGAAAACATGAAGGAATTGTAAATCTTCTTTGCTCAGCTTAGGAAGAGTTGATGATGAGTAAAACCAAGCAGAACTCACAGGACAGACAGGTAAAGGTTTCCCTTCATACTGAGGGTGAAGATATGAACTCAGCTGATCCATAGAAGACAACAATACAACAAGTAGGCAGCAGAACAGAAGTGTATATGAACTCTGAGGGATCTGGATTTACATCATGATGTCATGGGTGAGGGTCTGATGACTTCTACAGGATTGGTGTCCCGTCCCAGGACATAGGATATAGGCAGAAAGATTAAATTATTGTTAATCGAACTGAACTGTCCAATGTACAAATCAAATCAAATGTTATTAGTCCCACGCACCAAATACAACAGGTGTAGACCTTACAGTTAAATGCTTACTTACGAGAATAATAGACCAAAGTAACAAGTAATTAAAGAGCAGCAGTAAAAAATAACAATATATACAGGGGGTGCTGGTACAGAGTCAATGTGCGGGAGCACTGGTTAGTTGAAGTAGTATGTACATGTAAGTAGAGTTCATTAAAGTGACTATGCATAGATGACATCAGAGAGTGGCAGTGGTGTGGAGAGGGGAGGGGGGGCAATGCGACTAGTCTGGGTAACCATTTGACTAGATGTTCAGGAGTCTTATGGCTTGGGAGTAGAAGCTGTTTAGAAGCCTCTTGGACCTAGACTTGGCGCTCCGGTAACTCTTGTCATGTGGTAACAGAGAGAACAGTCTATGACTAGGGTGGCTGGAGTCTTAATTTTTAGGGCCTTCCTCTGACACCGCCTGGTATAGAGGTCCTGGATGGCAGGAAGCCTGGCCCCAGTGATGTACTGGGCGGTTCGCACTACCCTCTGTAGTGCCTTGCGGTCGGAGGCCGAGCTGTTGCCATACCAGGCAGTGATGCAACCAGTCAGGATGCTCTCGATGGTGCAGCTGTAGAACCTTTTGAGGATCTCAGGACCCATGCCAAATCTTTTTAGTCTCCTGAGGGGGAATAGGTTTTGTCGTGCCCGCTTAACGACTGTCATGTTGTGCTTGGACCATGTGAGTTTGTTGGTGATGTGGACACCAAGGAAGTTGAAGCTCTCAATCTGCTCCACTGCAGCACCGTCGGTGAGAATGGGTGCGTGCTCGGTAGTCCACAATCATCTCCTGCCCTGCCACAACCGATGACCGTCAGAGTCGGTGTAGTACGACTCGATCTTAGTCCTGTTTTGATGCTTTGCCTGTTTGATGATTCGTCAGAGGGCATAGCGGGATTTCTTATAAGCTTCCGGGTTAGAGTCCTGCTCCTTGAAAGCGGCAGCCTTTAGCTCAGTGTGGATGCTGCCTGTAATCCATGGTTTCTAGTTGGGGTATGTACTGTACGTATGGTCACTGTGGGGACGACGTCATCGACGACAGCACTTATTGATGAAGCCAATGACAGATGTGGTGTACTCCTCAATGCCATTGGAGGAATCGCGGAACATATTCCAGTCTGTGCAAGCAAAACAGTCCTGTAGCTTAGCATCTGCTTCATCTGACCACTGTTTTATTGATCTAGTCACTGGTGCTTCCTGCTTTAATTTTTGCTTGTAAGCAGGAATCAGGAGGATAGAGTTATGGTCAGACTTGCCAAATGGAGGGCGAGGGAGAGCTTTTTATGCATCTCTGTGTGTGGAGTACAGGTGGTCCAGAGTTATTTTCCCTCTGGTTGCACATTTAACATGTTGATAGAAATTAGGTAAAACTGATTTAAGTTTCCCTCTATTAAAGTCCCCGGCTAGTAGGAGCGCCACCTCTGGGTGAGCGTTTTCTTGTTTGCTTATGGCGGAATACAGCTCGTTCAATGCTATCTTAGTGCCAGCCTCTGACTGTGGTGGTATGTAAAACAGCTACAAAGAATATAGATGAAAACTCTCTCGGTAGGTAATGTGGTCTGCAGCTTATCATGAGAAACTCTACCTCAGGCGAGCAAAAGCTTGAGACTTCCTTAGATATCGTACACCAGCTGTTGTTTACAAAAAATACATAGACCACCGCCCCTTGTCTTACCAGACGCCGCTGTTCTATCCTGCCAGTACATCCTATAACCAGCCAGCTGTATGTTGATATTGTCGTCGTTCAGCCACGACTCTGTGAAGCATAAGATGTTACAGTTTTAATGTCCCGTTGGTAGTTTAATCTTCCCAATAACTCATCCATTTTATTGTCCAAAGATTGCATGTTTGCGAGCAGAATTGAGGGGAGTCGGGTTTATTAGATCGCCTTCTACTCCTCAGATGGCAGCCCGCCCTCCGGCCTCTCTTTCTCCGCCTCCTCTTCAAGCAAATCACTGGGGTCGGGGCCTGTTCCCGAGGGAGCCGTATATCCTCCGCCTCGGGCTCGTCAGAGTCGTGAAAGAAGAAAAAGGATTCTGCTAGTCCGTGGTGAGTAATCGCAGTCCTGATGTCTAGAAGTTATTTTCAGTCATAAGAGACGGTAGCGGCAAAATTATGTACAAAAATAGGTACAAAATAAGTTACAAACAAAGCAGATAAACAAACAAAAAAACACAATCGGTTGGGGCACGTAAAACGTCTGCCTTCTGCCCCCGGCGCCATTTTACTACATTTTACAGTAGCTATTACAGTGAAAGAATTCCATGCTATTGTTTGAGTAGAGTGCACAATTATGAACTTGAAAATGTATGAATAAACCAAATAGGCACATTTGGGCAGTCTTGATACAACATTTTGAATAGATATGCAATAGTTCACTGGATAACTACAAAACTTTGCATGTACAGCGCTGCCATCTACTGGCCAAAGTCTAATTTGCGCCTGGGCTAGAATAATTCATTATGGCCTTTCAAAGATGATGGTACAAAAAAATACACAAAAACAGTGTCAGGTTTTGGCCAGGACTGTTCTGGTTTTTTGTCACTAGATGTCCCCATTGCACCTTTTTTGTACCTTTTGTTTTTCCCTTGCTCTAATTATTGTTTGCACCTGTATGTCGTTCCCTTGTTGGTATTTAATCCCTGTGTGTTCCTCAGTTCCTTGCTCAGTGTTTGTATGTTAGCACCCAGCCCCAGCCCAAGCCTTGTTGTGAACATATATTTTTTCTCTTGTTGGATTTTCCAGAGGTTCTCTGGTTTTGTTCTTTTGTATTTTGGATTAGTCTTTTGAGGTTTGTTTTTCCCTTGCTGTTTTTACCACTTTGTGGATTTTCTTTGTATTTTGGAAGATATCTATTTTTTATTAAACCACCATCTCTAGTACTGCTGTGTCTGCCTCATCTTCTGGGTTCTGCCGATTTAGTGACTGTTTCTCGCACCGGGTCCTGACAGAAACACTGAGCCATTAAAATGAACCCAGAGGCAGCCAGTACCCAGGACTTTTTTCCCATGCTGTCCCACCACGAGGGGACTGTCCAACGTCACAAAGCTGCTCTGGTTCAGCAAGAGGCCTTAATGGCTGGACATTCTCAACTTCTGTCGGAGATGATGACTTCCATAAAGCAGATTTCTGATCAACTTTCTCCTGCAACCGCTTCTGCTCCAGTTCATCAGATTCAAGTGCCCGTGGCAGTTAACCCCCTGGCTGAACCTCGTCTGCCGCCTCCCCAACGGTTCTCAGGTGATCCGAGTGGTTGTAAGGGGTTTTTCACCCAATGTTCTCTCTCCTTCGAGCTGCAACCCTCGTCATTTCCCACCGACCGGTCCAAGATAGCATATATCATCACCCTGCTGTCGGAAAAAGCCCTAGCCTGGGCTACTGCTGTGTGGGATGCCCAAAGTCCCTGCTGTGCCAGCTACTCTACCTTTGCTGAAGAATTCAAGCGAGTGTTTCAAGGTCCTACCAGCGGTCCTGACTCAGCCAAACAGCTCCTGACTCTCCGCCAAGGTCGGCGCAGCGTGACGGACTATGCCATCCAGTTCCGCACGGTGGCAGCAGCGAGTGGCTGGAATGACGAGGCGCTCACAGTGTGCTTTTTGAAGGGTCTTTCCGACACCATCCAAGATGAACTGGTCACTCGGGAACCACCGGACAACCTCGAGTCCCTGATCAAGTTGGCTTCACGCATAGACCAGCGTCTGAGAGAGAGAGAGCTCAACCGTAGATCTCTCACCCTAGCTCCTATCGGTCCCAGCTCCGAGTCTCCACCTTTATCCCCGCTGACTCCACCGGAACCCATGCAGGTTGGACGCATCTCCCAGGCTGAGAGAGACCGCCGGATGAGGGAGCGATGCTGTCTATATTGCGGCAAACCGGGCCATTTCCTCTCCACGTGTCCCGGGCTCCAGGGAAAACGCACTCTCCCGTGCAGGCCTGGGAGGACGGTAATGGGAAACATAACCTCCTCTCATCCATCCAACTCCCGCCTGCTCATTCCAGTTACCCTTTCCTGGGACAACCACGAGCTTCCCCTTCAAGCCTTGGTAGACTCTGGAGCCGCAGGTAACTTCATGGATGGTGTCTGGGCGAAGGAGAATGGCGTTCCCTCTGAACCTCTAAGTGACCCCATAAGGGTTACTACGTTGGATGGAAGCCCTTTGGGATCTGGACTTGTCACTCGTGTCACTACCCCCTTGCGTCTTTCAGTTTCCCAACACCAGGAAGTGATGAACTTTCATCTGACCTCGTGTTCCGAGTTCCCTCTCGTCCTTGGATACCCCTGGCTTCACAGCCATAACCCTCACATCGACTGGTCTGTGGGCACTATCAAGCAGTGGGGTCCTACGTGCCAAGCCACTTGTATCTTCCCAAGTTCCCCGAGTTCCCCTCCCGAGTCTCTAGAATCCATCGACCTGTCCCGAGTTCCCGAGTGTTACCATGACCTCAAACCGGTATTTAGCAAACAGAGGGCCACCAAACTACCACCCCATAGACCTTACGATTGCCCCATCGACCTGTTTCCGGGCACCTGCCCCCCCAGGGGTCGGATCTTTTCCCTATCTCCTCCCGAACGAGCTGCTATGGATACCTACATCAAGGACGCTCTGGCAGCAGGCCTCATGCGTCCATCCACCTCGCCGGCGGGAGCAGGGTTTTTCTTTGTGGCCAAAAAAGACGGGGGATTACGTCCTTGCATCGACTACCGGGGACTTAATGCCATAACCGTCCGTAACCGCTACCCGCTACCCCTTATGGCCACAGCCTTTGAGCTGCTCCAGGAAGCAGTGGTCTTCACTAAGCTTGACCTGCGGAACGCATACCATCTTGTGCGGATCAAACCCGGTGACGAGTGGAAGACCGCTTTCAACACGCCTACTGGTCACTACGAATACTTGGTGATGCCCTTCGGCCTGACCAACGCCCCGGCTGTGTTCCAAGCGCTCATAAACGATGTGCTTAGGGATATGCTTAACATTTTTGTGTTTGTTTACTTGGATGACATCCTCATCTTTTCGAGCTCCCTTCAAGAACACACTAAGCATGTCAGACAAGTGCTCAAACGCCTCCTAGACAGCCATTTGTACGTTAAGCCGGAAAAGTGTGAATTCCATTCCTCTCGAGTACAGTTCCTGGGATTTATAGTGGAACCCGGTCGAGTCCAGATGGACCCCAAGAAGGTAGGGGCGGTAGCAGATTGGCCCACCCCCAAGTCCGTTAAGGAAGTTCAGCGTTTCCTGGGCTTCACTAACTTCTACCGCAAGTTCATCAAGAACTTCAGCTCGGTGGCAGCCCCTCTCTCAGCTTTAACCAAGGGTGGCAACACAAGGTTTCTGTGGGGAAGAGAAGCTGAGACGGCCTTCCAAGGACTCAAGCAGCGCATCCTCTCTGCTCCCATCCTGACACTACCGACGGCGGATGAACCTTTTGTGGTGGAGGTAGACGCATCAGAGGTTGGTGTTGGAGCTGTCCTGTCTCAGAGGGGTGAAGACAAGAGGCTTCATCCTTGCGCCTTCTTCTCTCACCGGCTTACCCCGGCCGAGAGGAATTACGATGTGGGGGATCGTGAACTCCTAGCGGTTAAGATGGCATTGAAGGAATGGAGACACTGGCTCGAGGGGGCTTCTCAACCGTTTCAAGTGCTTACGGACCACAAAAATCTGGAGTATATCCAGCAGGCGAAGCGGTTGAACTCCAGACAAGCTCGATGGTCTCTTTTCTTCAGCCGATTCCAGTTTATTCTCACCTATAGACCCGGGTCGAAGAATCTCAAACCGGATGCCTTGTCACGAGTCTACTCTCCTGCCATTCGAGAAGATACTGACATGACTGTTCTTCCTGCCGCTAAGATCGTGGCTCCGATCTCGTGGCAAGTGGAGGATACCGTGAAACAAGCTCAAGCCATCGAACCGGGCCCTGGAGGAGGTCCTGCTAATCGGTTGTTTGTTCCCAAGGCAGCAAGGTCCCAAGTCCTTCTGTGGGGGCACTCCTCTCGCCTCACCTGTCACCCGGGCGTAGGTCGCACCTTGGAGTTCATCCAGCGTAAGTTCTGGTGGCCCACCATAAAAGAAGACGTTGCCACTTTCGTCAAGGCCTGTTCCGTGTGCTGCCAGGGCAAATCTTCTCACCTCCGCCCTCAAGGACTCCTTCACCCTTTATCTATTCCCCACCGACCCTGGTCCCATATCTCGCTGGACTTTATTACTGGCCTTCCTCCGTCCCATGGTAATACTACGATCCTAGTCATCATCGACAGGTTTTCTAAGGCGGCCAGGTTTGTTCCCTTGACCAAATTACCTTCTGCCAAGGAAACAGCTGAGTTGGTGATTAACCATGTGTTCCGAGTCTTTGGCATCCCGCAAGATATGGTTTCCGACAGAGGTTCCCAGTTCGCCTCAAGGTTTTGGAAGGCCTTCTGCCAACTCATAGGGGCCACGGCCAGTTTATCTTCAGGGTACCATCCGGAGTCCAACGGCCAAACTGAGAGGATGAATCAGGAGCTGGAAACCACCCTCAGATGTATGGTTTCCAACAACCCATCCACATGGTCATCCTTCATTGTTTGGGCTGAGTACGCGCACAACACCTTGTGCTCCTCCTCCACTGGTATATCCCCGCACGAGTGTCAGTTTGGCTATGCTCCTCTATTGTTCCCGGACCAGGAGGCAGAAGTCAGAGTGCCTTCAGCCTCGAGGTTCATCAGACGCTGTCGGCTTACGTGGAAGAAGGCCCGTCTTAATCTTCTGCGTTCCTCACAGCAGTACCAACGACAAGCCAACAGACGTCGCCGTCCCGGTCCTACCCTGTACCCCGGCCAGAGAGTATGGCTCTCAACAAAAAACTTACCGCTACGGGTGGAGTCTCGCAAGCTGTCCCAGAGATTCATCGGACCCTTTAAGATTGCCAGGAGAGTCAATCCCGTTACTTTTCGCCTGCACTTACCCAGATCCCTTAAAATCAATCCCACATTTCACATTTCTTTATTAAAACCTGTTGTTTTTTCTCCCCTTATTCCGGCAGGCAGACCTCCCCCTCCGCCCCGTGTCATCGGAGGCCAGTCGGCTTATACCGTCCACCGGATACTGGACTCCCGCCGGGTGCAGCGGTCCTGGCAGTATCTGGTGGACTGGGAAGGCTACGGTCCCGAGGAGCGCTCCTGGGTTCCTGCCAAGGACATACTGGACCCTGACCTCATTCGTCAGTTCAGGGCCCTCCACCCTGAGAAGGCTGGTAGGAACGTCAGGAGCCGTTCCTAGGAGAGGGATTCTGTCAGGTTTTGGCCAGGACTGTTCTGGTTTTTTGTCACTAGATGTCCCCATTGCACCTTTTTTGTACCTTTTGTTTTTCCCTTGCTCTAATTATTGTTTGCACCTGTATGTCGTTCCCTTGTTAGTATTTAATCCCTGTGTGTTCCTCAGTTCCTTGCTCAGTGTTTGTATGTTAGCACCCAGCCCCAGCCCAAGCCTTGTTGTGAACATATATTTTTTCTCTTGTTGGATTTTCCAGAGGTTCTCTGGTTTTGTTCTTTTGTATTTTGGATTAGTCTTTTGAGGTTTGTTTTTCCCTTGCTGTTTTTACCACTTTGTGGATTTTCTTTGTATTTTGGAAGATATCTATTTTTTATTAAACCACCATCTCTAGTACTGCTGTGTCTGCCTCATCTTCTGGGTTCTGCCGATTTAGTGACTGTTTCTCGCACCGGGTCCTGACAAACAGTTGGTTATTTCTTTGTATTATCTTTTACCAGATCTAATGTGTTATATTCTCCTACATTCCTTTCACATTTTCACAAACTTCAAAGTGTTTCCTTTCAAATGGTATCAAGAATATGCATATCCTTGCTTCAGGGCCTGAGCTACAGGCAGTTAGATTTGGGTATGTTCTTTTAGGCGAAAATGTATCCTTAAGAGGTTGATCAGGGGTCAATCTATGACTCATCTATAGGGCCAGGAGTTTTCGTTTATCACATGACATGTCACAGACAAACTCTGTCCCCATGCCCGAACCAGGGCCTGGAGTTTTTCCTGCTCAGGTCAAAGAGGTTGGTAAAACTGCAGGGAATCTGTGAGAATGATTTTCTAAATATTTATAGAAATCCTTCACCATTTGGGTTAATTTACTGTAAATGTCAGATTAGGGATTAATCTATCAAGGACAGTCAAAGTGTTCTTCATGAATGAACACAGCTATGTAGGCCTTTATGTGATTCCTCTTTACTTTCTATCTTTCTTCAGGGAAATGTGTATATTGTCTTGATGTACAAGTAGTTCTGTTATTTTGACTCTTAGGGGAACATTATACTTCAGTAGACATTACTATGTTGTACTGATGCTCTACTGCCCTCTGTTGACTCTGCTGCCAGTTAGATTCTCTGAGGGGTTTTTGTACAGATCCTCCACTCACTCACACCACTGTGTCTCTCTTGCACAGTAATACAGAGCAGAGTCCTCTGCTCTCAGAACAGACAGCTTCAGATACACCATGCAGATGGTATTATCTCGGGTTATCTCGATCCGCCCTTCAACACTCTTTGTGTATGTACCAGTATACCCAATCCATTCCAGTGATTTTCCTGCAGGTTGTCTTATCCAGCTCATACCATAGTTTTCACATTGTGTATACCCAGATCCCTTACAGGAGAGGCTAAGAGTTTCTCCAGGCTTTTTCTGGAGTGGACTTGAGGGAATGGACACCATACTCTGACCATTTAAACCTGATGGAGAGAAAGAGAATGAAGAAGTGAACATGAGAGGGAGAACAGTACAAATTGATCAAAACAAAGGATAAAACAACCAATTAAGAATATTCAAATGTTAGCTCATATTTTAGTGTAAGCACATCAATTAAAGGAGTAGGTGGCTGCAGAACTCACACGGTAGACAGAGAGAGAGCAGCAAAAGGTAGAGTTTTCCCGTCATACTGAGGGTGGAGATATGAACTCAGCTGCTCCACACAAGACAACAAGTCCACAGCAGAATATAAGTATATATGAACTCTGAGGGATCTAGATTTACATCGTGATGTCATGGGGGAGGGGCTGATGACTCTGAGGTCAGAGGTCAATCTATGGCTCATCAGTAGTGCCAGGAGTTGTCACATGACCTGACCAGGAACAGTGTTTTTCCTGATCAGGTCACTTAGTCATAAAAACCTACAGGCCCTACTCACCACACGCATAACAACTTAATTTCATTTAATTGTGGATTATTTTAAATATTAGATAGACATCCATTTGTCAAGGAAAGACTCCTTGTTCATCATGATGAACACAGCTTAATGAGGTTCAACACCTCACATAGCCAGTACTCTTTTTAGTTAATGCATACAACACCAGTTTGTGTCAAAAACTGAAATGCTGCTGAGTTTTGTGTATCAAGAATGTTCTACAACCAAAAGGATATCCAGTCAACTTAACACAACTGTGGGAAGCATTAGCGACAACATTAGCAACATGGGCCAGCATGTTGTACTGTAAGGTTCACTCCATCTACCATGGACTGTTACTTTTTAAACAGTTATTATTATGCTATCGTGCAAAAATATAGAAAGGATGAAAATGTAGATGTTTTCAGCTCCAGCTGTGGTCTGTAGCACCACCAAGGGCCATTCTCTGATGACGTAGACCCTCTGATCAAACTGAACCAGGAGAACTTTACCTCATTAGAATCTGACTTTCTGGGCCTGAGATATTGAAACTGTAACGTAATTTTTAAAAGATCAAATTTACAAGTAGAAAAATAGATTCTGACCAAATTGACTGAATATATCAATATAAACTGACTATTTAATCGTACATACTTAGAGTATGGAAAAACATATGTATAGTTACTTTTGTAATAATTATTAGGCTTTAAGTCACACAAACATATTTTTTTCCATCCCGTTGGTCAAACTGCATCCATTCCATAGTCTAAGGGTTCATGTTTGAATGTCCATTCCGTTCCACACCGGCCCTGCTCTTCTTTTCTCAGGTGTCTGTTTCTCTCACACAACCCACCCCTCTCTCTTCCCCTCTGTGACCCTCACATCTGTGTGGCACCACGCTTGGTGAACTCCAGTCTGTCACCTGGGTGTTTCAGGGTCCCAGTTTAACATCTTTGATGATTCAGATAGACAGTTAAAGTAGTTAAATAGCCCAGGGACCGCAGGGACTGTTCCTATACTCTTTCATGATCTAATTCTCACTACCTTGTTTCAACTGAGGAGAAACTGACTTTTTTATAATCCAGCTGGTGGCTGGTAACCATACAATGTTTCAACCACGTGAACACGACTGGCATTTGGTTTGAATAAATGGTGAGAATGATCAAATAATTTGACAATTTATTCACGGTTTTATTTATATGATAGACTTTGTTAACAGTTGTATTAATTATATGATTTAATATTTTCAACCATTCACTGCTACTCATCACACACAATTGTATTGACACGCCATATTCATGTTTTGTAGTAAATATAACACACTTATCAAGAATTGCATTGAACAATGAGTCCTTATCTAAAATAACAAATTGCTCTGTGGTTTCTCATAGCTGTCCTGGGCACCTCCCCCTAAATACTTTATGTATTGATCATAATTATTTAAATGGGGTAGAGTTTAAGAATGTATTTTTATCAGGCGTGTCTATCAAAATGAGTGTTGGGCACAGTAGTTCAAAGCTACGCAAGCATGACTTCTACCTAGGATGCACCTGCAGTCTGAAAGGCATTTTCCTGGTATAGTATATTGATTAACCCAAAAAATGACCAATGTATCATTGTAAAAGTGCAGTAACACATTTAAAAACGAAATTACACTGTTGCAATCAAAGTCATTCCAAAAGGTAGGTTTGACAGTTAACAGAGCAAATGAAATGTGAACATACTTTCATATGATTGGTAAGCTATACAAAACGTTGCAGAGAGCCTATCCAACTGACAATCTCTTTGAAATAAATATAAATGATTGGAACCAAGATTTTTAAATAACTGATATTGGCACAAAATAGAGGGAATGTTGGAACATAATTTATGAGATTACAGTTATTGCAAATATACGCTTAATCCAATATAAACTAATGTATAGAATGTATTATACAAGAGACAACATTCACAAATTCTACAGCACAAAGGCAGAGTCATATCTGAAGTGTGAAACTAACAATTACTCAATAATTCATGACTTCTGTGTTACGGTCTGTTTGTAGCGTGTGTTGAGGAGTCAGGCGCAGGACAGCAGATATGAGTAAGTAAACGTAATTTACTTAAAAATAGGCAAATACAATACAAATAAGCAAGCCCACATAACGGACAGAATAACATACAAACAATTACTCACAAACATACATGGGGGGAACAGAGGGTTAAATACTGAACAAATAATTGGGGAATTGGAATCAGGTGTGTAAGACAAAGACAAAACAAATGGAAAATGAAAAGTGAATCGACGATGGCTAGAAGGCCGGTGACGTCGACCGCCGAATGCCGCCCGAACAAGGAGAGGGACCGACTTCGGCGGAAGTCCTGACATTCTGGGAATGTTATAAAGTCCAAAAGTTATGGTCAGAGATGGAAAGGTGGCTGTCAGAAGTATTACAATGTAAATGTACTTTTAATTTGTATGTCTGCATATTTCAAGACATGGCACATGAGTCTGCAGTGGGACACCTGGTGGGTTGGAAAATACTTTTCTCATCAATCATCTTTAAAAATCAACCAATCGTCCGTTGTTCACGCAATGCAAATGTCAAATGCTTTTCTATCTAAATATTGAAAGTGCATGGGCAACGGAGAGAAACAAAATCATGCAGTTTGAGGCCATGTGGCAGAAAGTGATACGGGCACCGTTGGAGATATGGGTGAGGGGTAGTGGGTCTGGGCAGGTGTGATGTTGTTGATGTTCGTATGATGTCGTTGTTTGTATGTGTTCTATTGTTGATAAAAGGTAGAATTAAATCTGCCCACATTTTTAGGTTACTGTAACTATACATTTATTCTTATGTAAACATTTAAAGCATGCATGTTCAAGAGGTCATAGGTCATCGCAGGTCTGTGGAGATCTTCACAATTGTTGTAACAATCTGTGCAAAATCTTCAACGGCATTGATCACTTACACCATGCACATTTAATGTAATCTCAACTGCAATCCAGGTCATTTGGTTCTGCTATTAGATGAAGCATAGAGAAATCATATTCATCTGTTCTATAAATAAACAGAATATCTGAGATTCTATTCCCATTTTAATTTTGCTGTGATTTTGAATGGTTGAAAGAGCAGTGATACCCCTTTGGGTGACAACCAAACCAAAAATCTGACACATTGGAAATCCAACAAACTTTTGGCTGCCTTTTTGAGGGGGTGAATATAGGTTGTAATCTCATTGATGAACGTCTCATCCAAATATTACCCAATTATCCACTGTGAAATCACGTAGTGTGCCCAGTGGGTAGCCATCTAAGGCAAGTTGTTTGGCGACAGTTGCAGACCATGTAATGTTGAAACAATGGGAACACATTATAGGGTACAGTACTTCAGGATCTGAATAGTATTTATTTTTTGGCATCTTCTTTTAAGTGTTCAATAAAATAAAATAAATAAAAAAAGGTATTTTCTGACTATTGAACAGATAGAGAGAGAAGATGACAGTGATAAAAGATAGGTTGTGTCAAAGGGCAGTAGGCCAGATTCAAACTATGCTGACAAGATACCTCAATTTATTTCAGGAGCCACTTGTATGAATTTCTCTGTGATATTGTTGTGATAAATATCAAAATGCAATATGATTTAAGTACACTGCTCAAAAAAATAAAGGGAACACTAAAATAACACATCCTAGATCTGAATGAATGAAATATTCTTATTCAATACTTTTTTCTTTACATAGTTGAATGTGCTGACAACAAAATCACACAAAAATGATCAATGGAAATCAAATTTATCAACCCATGGTGGTCTGGATTTGGAGTCACACTCAAAATTAAAGTGGAAAACCACACTACAGGCTGATCCAACTTTGATGTAATGTCCTTAAAACAAGTCAAAATGAGGCTCAGTAGTGTGTGTGGCCTCCACGTGCCTGTATGACCTCCCTACAACGCCTGGGCATGCTCCTGATGAGGTGGCGGATGGTCTCCTGAGTGATCTCCTCCCAGACCTGGACTAAAGCATCCGCCAACTCCTGGACGGTCTGTGGTGCAACGTGGCGTTGGTGGATGGAGCGAGACATGATGTCCCAGATGTGCTCAATTGGATTCAGGTCTGGGGAACGGGCGGGCCAGTCCATAGCATCAATGCCTTCCTCTTGCAGGAACTGCTGACACACTCCAGCCACATGAGGTCTAGCATTGTCTTGCATTAGGAGGAACCCAGGGCCAACCGCACCAGCATATGGTCTCACAAGGGGTCTGAGGATCTCATCTCGGTACCTAATGGCAGTCAGGCTACCTCTGGCGAGCACATGGAGGGCTGTGCGGCCCCCCAAAGAAATGCCACCCCACACCATGACTGACCCACCGCCAAACCGGTCATGCTGGAGGATGTTGCAGGCAGCAGAACGTTCTCCACGGCGTCTCCAGACTCTGTCACGTCTGTCACATGTGCTCAGTGTGAACCTGCTTTCATCTGTGAAGAGCACAGGGCGCCAGTGGCGAATTTGCCAATCTTGGTGTTCTCTGGCAAATGCCAACCGTCCTGCACGGTGTTGGGCTGTAAGCACAACCCCCACCTGTGGACGTCGGGCCCTCATACCACCCTCATGGAGTCTGTTTCTGATCGTTTGAGCAGACACATGCACATTTGTGGCCTGCTGGAGGTCATTTTGCAGGGCTCTGGCAGTGCTCCTCCTGCTCCTCCTTGCACAAAGGCGGAGGTAGCGGTCCTGCTGCTGGGTTGTTGCCCTCCTACGGCCTCCTCCACGTCTCCTGATGTACTGGCCTGTCTCCTGGTAGCGCCTCCATGCTCTGGACACTACGCTGACAGACACAGCAAACCTTTTTGCCACAGCTCGCATTGATGTGCCATCCTGGATGAGCTGCACTACCTGAGCCTCTTGTGTGGGTTGTAGACTCCGTCTCATACTACCACTAGAGTGAAAGCACCGCCAGCATTCAAAAGTGACCAAAACATCAGCCAGGAAGCATAGGAACTGAGAAGTGGTCTGTGGTCACCACCTGCAGAACCACTCCTTTATTGGGGGTGTCTTGCTAATTGCCTATAATTTCCACCTGTTGTCTATTCCATTTGCTCAACAGCATGTGAAATTTATTGTCAATCAGTGTTGCTTCCTAAGTGGACAGTTTGATTTCACAGAAGTGTGATTGACTTGGAGTTACATTGTGTTGATAAAGTGTTCCCTTTATTTTTTTGAGCAGTGTATAAATAATTTAATGACTGTTCTTTATGTTCCTTGTTGAAAAATACACAAAAAAATTACTTCACTCTGTAAACAATACAGAAAATGTTTTCTGATTGACAGTGATCACTTATGTCTGGCTTTGTCTTTAATTTTATGTTTTATATGCATGTGACATGCTACCACCCAACAATGGTTGTTATGCTAATTCGGTCTCCCAAGTCTGTGTACTTACAGTGCATTTGGAAAGTATTCACACCCCTTGACTTTTTCCACATTTTGTTACATTACAGCCTTATTGTAAATTGGATTAAATAAATACTGGATGCAGCCGGGGAAGAAGGACGAATAAAACCATTTGAGTGTTTCATTAATGTATTTCACCATTGCCTCATTTTCCGGGATAGATAGGGGGTAAACTCGGCCCTTCGTTGGAGAAACTCCAGGGAGTTAGTCAATAGCACAGTCCCCTGGGCGATGTGGTGGCAGAGTGGAGGCCTTGATTTTGGTGAAGACATTGCTGTACTGGGCATATTCAGATGGTATGGTGGGTGGCACTGCAGAGGCAGAGTCCTCAATGGTGGTGGCTCTGCAGAGTAGGCTGAGACAACTGGTAAGTGAGGTAGAAGACCAGGACATTAGTTCACCTTCTCGCAACGAGATGGCAGGGTCGTGACAACAAAGCCAGGGGTGTCCGAGGATGAGTGGCTGTTTGGGGGATGAAAGTTCATGAGTTGAATGGTTTCGGTGTGGAAGACTCCAATCTGGAGGGTGACTCTCTGTGTCAGGTGCGTAATGAAGCCTGTGCCCAATGGCTGCCTGTCCAGGGTGTTAATCCTTAAGGGAGGGGTGACAGGTGTTAGATCAATGTCAAACTCTTGTACTAGCTGG